>NC_060190.1:49455423-49825423 GCF_021184085.1 Oncorhynchus gorbuscha
CTTTATTTACTTTATTATCAGTATTCTACAGCCTCCCACACATCATCACTTTATTATCAGTATTCTACAGCCTTCCACACATCATCACTTTATTTACTTTATTATCAGTATTCTACAGCCTCCCACACATCATCACTTTATTATCAGTATTCTACAGCCTTCCACACATCATCACTTTATTCACTTTATTATCAGTATTCTACAGCCTTCCACACATCATCACTTTATTATCAGTATTCTACAGCCTTCCACACATCATCACTTTATTTACTTTATTATCAGTATTCTACAGCCTCCCATACATCATCACTTTATTATCAGTATTCTACAGCCTCCCACATATCATCACTTTATTTACTTTATTATCAGTATTCTTCAGCCTTCCACACATCATCACTTTATTATCAGTATTCTACAGCCTTCCACACATCATCACTTTATTTACTTTATTATCAGTATTCTACAGCCTCCCACACATCATCACTTTATTATCAGTATTCTACAGCCTTCCACACATCATCACTTTATTTACTTTATTATCAGTATTCTACAGCCTCCCACACATCATCACTTTATTTACTTTATTATCAGTATTCTACAGCCTTCCACACATCATCACTTTATTCACTTTATTATCAGTATTCTACAGCCACCACACATCATCACTTTATTTACTTTATTATCAGTATTATACAGCCTTCCACGCATCATCACTTTATTATCAGTATTCTACAGCTTCCACACATCATCACTTTATTATCAGTATTCTACACATCATCACTTTATTTACTTTATTATCAGTATTCTACAGCCTTCCACACATCATCACTTTATTTACTTTATTATCAGTATTCTACAGCCTCCCACACATCATCACTTTATTATCAGTATTCTACAGCCTCCCACACATCATCACTTTATTTACTTCATTATCAGTATTCTACACCCTTCCACACATCATCACTTTATTATCAGTATTCTACAGCCTCCCACACATCATCACTTTATTTACTTTATTATCAGTATTCTACAGCCTCCCACACATCATCACTTTATTTACTTTATTATCAGTATTCTACAGCCTCCCACACATCATCACTTTATTTACTTTATTATCAGTATTCTACAGCCTCCCACACATCATCACGTTATTTACTTTATTATCAGTATTCTACAGCCTCCCACACATCATCACTTTATTATCAGTATTCTACAGTCTCCCACAAATCATCACTTTTTTGACTTTATTATCAGTATTCTACGGCCTCCCACACATCATCACTTTATTATCAGTATTCTACACAGCATCACTTTATTTACTTTATTATCAGTATTCTACAGCCTCCCACACATCATCACTTTATTATCAGTATTCTACAGCCTTCCACACATCATCACTTTATTTACTTTATTATCAGTATTCTACAGCCTCCCACACATCATCACTTTATTATCAGTATTCTACAGCCTTCACACATCATCACTTTATTCACTTTATTATCAGTATTCTACAGCCTTCCACACATCATCACTTTATTATCAGTATTCTACAGCCTTCCACACATCATCACTTTATTTACTTTATTATCAGTATTCTACAGCCTCCCATACATCATCACTTTATTATCAGTATTCTACAGCCTCCCACATATCATCACTTTATTTACTTTATTATCAGTATTCTTCAGCCTTCCACACATCATCACTTTATTATCAGTATTCTACAGCCTTCCACACATCATCACTTTATTTACTTTATTATCAGTATTCTACAGCCTCCCACACATCATCACTTTATTATCAGTATTCTACAGCCTTCCACACATCATCACTTTATTTACTTTATTATCAGTATTCTACAGCCTCCCACACATCATCACTTTATTTACTTTATTATCAGTATTCTACAGCCTTCCACACATCATCACTTTATTCACTTTATTATCAGTATTCTACAGCCACCCACACATCATCACTTTATTTACTTTATTATCAGTATTATACAGCCTTCCACGCATCATCACTTTATTATCAGTATTCTACAGCTTCCCACACATCATCACTTTATTATCAGTATTCTACACATCATCACTTTATTTACTTTATTATCAGTATTCTACAGCCTTCCACACGTCATCACTTTATTTACTTTATTATCAGTATTCTACAGCCTCCCACACATCATCACTTTATTATCAGTATTCTACAGCCTCCCACACATCATCACTTTATTTACTTCATTATCAGTATTCTACACCCTTCCACACATCATCACTTTATTATCAGTATTCTACAGCCTCCCACACATCATCACTTTATTTACTTTATTATCAGTATTCTACAGCCTCCACACATCATCACTTTATTTACTTTATTATCAGTATTCTACAGCCTCCCACACATCATCACTTTATTTACTTTATTATCAGTATTCTACAGCCTCCCACACATCATCACGTTATTTACTTTATTATCAGTATTCTACAGCCTTCCACACATCATCACTTTATTATCAGTATTCTACAGCCTCCCACACATCATCACTTTATTATAAGTATTCTACATTCTTCCACTCATCATCACTTTATTATCAGTATTCTACAGCCTCCCACACATCATCACTTTATTATCAGTATTCTACAGCCTCCCACACATCATCACTTTATTATTAGTATTCTACAGCCTCCCACACATCATCACTTTATTATCAGTATTCTAGAGCCTTCCACACATCATCACTTTATTATCAGTATTCTACAGCCTCCCACACATCATCACTTTATTATCAGTATTCTACAGCCTCCCACACATCATCACTTTATTTACTTTATTATCAGTATTATACAGCCTTCCACGCATCATCACTTTATTATCAGTATTCTACAGCTTCCCACACATCATCACTTTATTATCAGTATTCTACACATCATCACTTTATTTACTTTATTATCAGTATTCTACAGCCTTCCACACGTCATCACTTTATTTACTTTATTATCAGTATTCTACAGCCTCCCACACATCATCACTTTATTATCAGTATTCTACAGCCTCCCACACATCATCACTTTATTTACTTCATTATCAGTATTCTACACCCTTCCACACATCATCACTTTATTATCAGTATTCTACAGCCTCCCACACATCATCACTTTATTTACTTTATTATCAGTATTCTACAGCCTCCCACACATCATCACTTTATTTACTTTATTATCAGTATTCTACAGCCTCCCACACATCATCACTTTATTTACTTTATTATCAGTATTCTACAGCCTCCCACACATCATCACGTTATTTACTTTATTATCAGTATTCTACAGCCTTCCACACATCATCACTTTATTATCAGTATTCTACAGCCTCCCACACATCATCACTTTATTATAAGTATTCTACATTCTTCCACTCATCATCACTTTATTATCAGTATTCTACAGCCTCCCACACATCATCACTTTATTATCAGTATTCTACAGCCTCCCACACATCATCACTTTATTATTAGTATTCTACAGCCTCCCACACATCATCACTTTATTATCAGTATTCTAGAGCCTTCCACACATCATCACTTTATTATCAGTATTCTACAGCCTCCCACACATCATCACTTTATTATCAGTATTCTACAGCCTCCCACACATCATCACTTTATTTACTTTATTATCAGTATTCTACAGCCTTCCACACATCATCACTTTATTTACTTTATTATCAGTATTCTACAGCCTTCCACACATCATCACTTTATTTACTTTATTATCAGTATTCTACACATCATCACTTTATTTACTTTATTATCAATATTCTACAACCTTCCACACATCATCACTTTATTATCAGTATTCTACAGCCTTCCACACATCATCACTTTATTCACTTTATTATCAGTATTCTACAGCCTCCCACACATCATCACTTTATTTAATTTATTATCAGTATTCTACACATCATCACTTTATTCACTTTATTATCAGTATTCTACAGCCTTTCCACACATCACCACTTTATTATCAGCATTCTACAGCCTCCCACATATCATCACTTTATTTACTTTATTATCAGTATTCTACAGCCTCCCACACATCATCACTTTATTATCAGTATTCTACAGCCTTCCACACATCATCACTTCATTATCAGTATTCTACAGCCTTCCACACATCATCACTTTATTTACTTTATTAGCAGTATTCTACAGCGTCCCACACATCATCACTTTTTTATCAGTATTCTACACATCATCACTTTATTTACTTTATTATCAGTATTCTACAGCCTTCCACACATCATCACTTTATTATCAGTATTCTACACATCATCACTTTATTTACTCTATTATCAGTATTCTACAGCCTTCCACACATCATCACTTTATTATCAGTATTGTGCAGCCTTCCACACATCATCACTTTATTTACTTTATTATCAGTATTCTACAGCCTCCCATACATCATCACTTTATTATCAGTATTCTACAGCCTCCCACGTATCATCACTTTATTTACTTTATTATCAGTATTCTTCAGCCTTCCACACATCATCACTTTATTATCAGTATTCTACAGCCTCCCACACATCATCACTTAATTATCAGTATTCTACAGCCTCCCACACATCATCACTTAATTATCAGTATTCTACAGCCTTACACTCATCATCACTTTATGATCAGTATTCTACAGCCTCCCACACATCATCACTTTATTATCAGTATTCTACAGCCTCCCACACATCATCACTTTATTTACTTTATTATCAGTATTCTACAGCCTTCCACACATCATCACTTTATTTACTTTATTATCAGTATTCTACAGCCTTCCACACATCATCACTTTATTTACTTTATTATCAGTATTCTACACATCATCACTTTATTTACTTTATTATCAGTATTCTACAGCCTTCCACACATCATCGATTTATTATCAGTATTCTACAGCCTTCCACACATCATCACTTTATTTACTTTATTATCAGTATTCTACACATCATCACTTTATTTACTTTATTATCATTATTCTACAGCCTTCCACACATCATCGATTTATTATCAGTATTCTACAGCCTCCCACACATCATCACTTGATTTACTTTATTATCAGTATTCTACAACCTTCCACGCATCATCACTTTATTATCAGTATTCTACAGCCTTCCACACATCATCACTTTATTATAAGTATTCTACATTCTTCCACTCATCATCACTTTATTATCAGTATTCTACAGCCTTCCACACATCATCAATTTATTTACTTTATTACCAGTATTCTACAGCCTCCCATACATCATCACTTTATTATAAGTATTCTACATTCTTCCACTCATCATCACTTTATTATCAGTATTCTACAGCCTTCCACGCATCATCACTTTATTATCAGTATTCTACAGCCTTCCACACATCATCACTTTATTATAAGTATTCTACATTCTTCCACACATCATCACTTTATTATCAGTATTCTACAGCCTTCCACACATCATCAATTTATTTACTTTATTACCAGTATTCTACAGCCTCCCATACATCATCACCTTATTATCAGTATTCTACAGCCTCCCACATATCATCACTTTATTTACTTTATTATCAGTATTCTTCAGCCTTCCACACATCATCACTTTATTATCAGTATTCTACAGCCTTCCACACATCATCACTTTATTTACTTTATTATCAGTATTCTACAGCCTTCCACACATCATCACTTTATTTACTTTATGATCAGTATTCTACAGCCTCCCACACATCATCACTTTATTATCAGTATTCTACAGCCTCCCACACATCAACACTTTATTTACTTTATTATCAGTATTCTACAGCCTTCCACACATCATCACTTTATTTACTTTATTATCAGTATTCTACACATCATCACTTTATTTACTTTATTATCAATATTCTACAGCCTTCCACACATCATCACTTTATTATCAGTATTCTACAGCCTCCCACACATCATCACTTTATTATCAGTATTCTACAGCCTTCCACACATCATCACTTTATTATCAGTATTCAACAGCCTTCCACACATCATCACTTTATTTAATTTATTATCAGTATTCTACAGCCTCCCACACATCATCACTTTATTATCAGTATTCTACAGCCTTCCACACATCATCACTTTATTCACTTTATTATCAGTATTCTACAGTCTTCCACACATCATCACTTTATTATCAGTATTCTACACATCATCACTTTATTTACTTTATTATCAGTATTCTACACATCATCACTTTATTTACTTTATTATCAGTATTCTACAGCCTTCCACACATCATCACTTTATTTACTTTATTATCAATATTCTACAGCCTTCCACACATCATCACTTTATTATCAGTATTCTACACATCATCACTTTATTTACTTTATTATCAGTATTCTACACATCATCACTTTATTATCAGTATTCTACAGCCTCCCACACATCATCACTTTATTTACTTTATTATCAGTATTCTTCAGCCTTCCACACATCACCACTTTATTATCAGTATTCTACAGCCTCCCACACATCATCACTTTATTTACTTTATTATCAGTATTCTACAGCCTTCCACACATCACTTTATTATCAGTATTCTACAGCCTTCCACACATCATCACTTTATTTACTTTATTATCAGTATTCTACAGCCTTCCACGCATCATCACTTTATTTACTTTATTATCAGTATTCTACAGCCTTCCACACATCATCACTTTATTTACTTTATTATCAGTATTCTACAGCCTTCCACACATCATCACTTTATTATCAGTATTCTACAGCCTTCCACGCATCATCACTTTATTTACTTTATTATCAGTATTCTACAGCCTTCCACACATCATCACTTTATTATCAGTATTCTACAGCCTTCCACACATCATCACTTTATTATAAGTATTCTACATTCTTCCACTCATCATCACTTTATTATCAGTATTCTACAGCCTTCCACACATCACTTTATTATCAGTATTCTACAGCCTTCCACACATCACTTTATTATCAGTATTCTACAGCCTTCCACACATCATCACTTTATTATAAGTATTCTACATTCTTCCACTCATCATCACTTTATTATCAGTATTCTACAGCCTTCCACGCATCATCACTTTATTATCAGTATTCTACAGCCTTCCACACATCATCACTTTATTATAAGTATTCTACATTCTTCCACTCATCATCACTTTATTATCAGTATTCTACAGCCTTCCACACATCACTTTATTATCAGTATTCTACAGCCTTCCACACATCATCACTTTATTTACTTTATTATCAGTATTCTACAGCCTTCCACACATCATCACTTTATTATCAGTATTCTACAGCCTTCCACACATCATCCCTTTATTTACTTTATTATCAGTATTCTACAGCCTTCCACGCATCATCACTTTATTTACTTTATTATCAGTATTCTACAGCCTTCCACACATCATCACTTTATTTACTTTATTATCAGTATTCTACAGCCTTCCACACATCATCACTTTATTATCAGCATTCTACAGCCTTTCCACACATCATCACTTTATTTACTTTAATATCAATATTCTACAGCCTTCCACACATCATCACTTTATTATCAGTATTCTACACATCATCACTTTATTTACTTTATTATCAGTATTCTACACATCATCACTTTATTTACTTTATTATCAGTATTCTACAGCCTTCCACACATCATCACTTTATTATCAGTATTCTACATCCTCCCACACATCATCACTTTATTTACTTTATTATCAGTATTCTACAGCCTTCCACACATCATCACTTTATTATCAGTATTCTACAGCCTCCCACACATCATCAATTTATTTACTTTATTATCAGTATTCTACAGCCTTCCACACATCATCACTTTATTTTCACAAATTCTGTGCATCAAATCATGCCTGTCATGTCAAGTCCCTAGCAAGCACACAATAATGCAGACACATGGACACACACACACACAAACAAGCAAACAAACCCACATATGTACATACAGTGGGGCAAAAAAGTATTTAGTCAGTCACCAATTGTGCAAGTTCTCCCACTTAAAAAGAGGAGAGAGGCCTGTAATTTTCATCATAGGTACACTTCAACTATGACAGACAAAATGAGAAAAAAAATCCAGAAAATCACATTGTAGGATTTTTTATGAATTTATTTGCAAATTATGGTGGAAAATAAGTATTTTTAAGTGGGAGAACTTGCACAATTGGTGGCTGACTAAATACTTTTGCCCCACTGTATATACCTCAGAGTTTATAGTTTTTTACGATTGCTTACACACTAAAATTGAACTTTTTTCACAATTAGCATAACCTCACACTCAAGGAGCAAAACACAAGGCTAGATTTGCACAACTGCAAGCACATTGTCAGCTTCACACTAGTTTCAAAACATTACACACAGTGATTTGCAAAACACTAAACACACTTGTACACATCAGACACAGAAGTATATCATGATGTCACTTCCTTGCAATTCCAAAGCACTGACTGTCAAATTACCACACCTATGAGCCAATCTGTTAAACACAGCCATCAGGTGCACAAACATGACTGCTACATTGTAGACACACCAATCAGGTTTAAGCACTATAAAAATGCAGCAGGAAGGTTCACCTGCCTTCAACCAAAATGGAAGGAGTCAGAAGAAGAGTGAGGGTGAGAGGAGGAGTACACAGAGGAGGAGGAGGAGGAAGAGGAAGAGGCCGAGCCAGAGCTCGAGGAAGACCTGAAGCAGGAGGAGAACCTACACAAAGAAGAGGACCAAACTTATCAAATGACATTCGTGCAACACTAGTGGACCATGTTGTGAACCACAGATTGACGTTGAGGGAGGCTGGACTGAGAGTTCAGCCAAATCTTAGCAGATATACAGTGGCATCTGTCATAAGGACGTTTCGACAGAAATGGGTAAAAGATCTGTCTACGGTTACAGTAATCCGCTGCTTATTGTCAGCACCATATCAGCACTTGTGATACCCCTTCCTGTGACATTGTACAGGAAGTTGCATGTATTATTCTCTACATAGGTTCAAATGAAACAACTTCATCGAGTGCCTTTTGAGCGGAGTTCAGAGAGGGTCAAACGGCTGCGGCTTGAGTATGTGGAGGTTTGTATTGTTCACTTTAGCACTGTGGTGTTGCATACTGCACACATGACTGTTTTACATTGACTGTATACTAGTTATATCCTGAACTACACAACTTCTCTTTCACTGTATTTCAGGGAGTTTTGCAGATGGATGCTAAGGAAATCCTGCATGAATTCATCTATATATTGATGAGGCAGGGTTCAACCTCACAAAAGCAAGAAGGAGAGGCAGAAATATCATTGGCCACAGGGCTATAATCAATGTCCCAGGGCAGCGTGGGGGCAACATCACACTTTGCGCTGCCATTTCACAGCATGGGGTTGTCCTCCGTCAAGCCAAAATGTGCCCTTACAACACACCTCACATTCTCGCAATTTTGGACCGATTGCACCACATCATCACAGCAGGTAATGAAATGCACTAGATGCAATACATGGTCATCTGGAACAATGTGTCATTTCACCACTCTGCTTTGGTCCAGAACTGGTTTCAACACCACAGTTAACAGTACTATACCTTCCACCATACTCTCCGTTTCTAAACCCTATAGAAGAGTTTTTCTCTGCATGGAGGTGGAAGGTTTACGATCTCCAGCCCCAGGCTCAGGTACCCCTCATTCAGGCCAGGAAGGTTTACGATCTCCAGCCCCAGGCTCAGGTACCCCTCATTCAGGCCAGGAAGGTTTACGATCTCCAGCCTCAGGCTCAGGTACCCCTCATTCAGGCCAGGAAGGTTTACGATCTCCAGCCCCAGGCTCAGGTACCCCTCATTCAGGCCATGGAGGACGCCTGTGACCAAGTCGACGCCGAGGCTGTGCAAGGATGGATTCTTCCCGCGTTGTCTTGCTAATGACGATATTGCTTGTGATATTGATGAAATTCTCTGGTCAGATCCAGCTAGGAGAAGAGATAATGTATAGTATGTTTACTGTTGTATTTTCTGTACAATATTGTCAGGTTTTTTTCAGAATTTTTTAAATGTTATTTACTGTAATTGTAACCTGTACTGGATACAGTATTTTACGTTTGTCTGTTTGCTGAGCTAAGTGTTATGCACACTACTGTAGTAGCATGAGAACTGGGACATGTTTTGTTGTGATTCTCCATGTTGACATGTTAGCAACAGCAGTGTAACTGGTTCAAAAAGATTGAAGTCATATGAAATGTGTGTTTCGTATGGTAAAACAATATTATTTTTATGAAGTTGTGTTTAGTTTTGACAAGTGTTCCATTTTGCAAATGATCTGAAGTGTTGTGCTACTTTGGTGTAGGGTTGTGCTACTTGTGTGTAGTGTTTTGACAAACTGGGCCCTGTTTTCAAAATTGTAGAAAAACTGTAATGATGCCATAAATAGACCTCTTCTCACATTGAAACACCATCTGTGAAATGTGATGTGCATCAAACACCATCTCTTTCTCTCGTTTTCTCTCATGACATCCCTGCTGGCTGTATCTAGATTTCACCCTTGGCGGGACAGTGTCTAGAGATCTCTCTGATTTAGAGTCACGAATGGGTGAGGTGCCTTTACAAACTACACCTTGAAACATTCTCCGGTCATACACACAAACAAACACCCATACAAAGCCAACCCCCTGCAGTGGGCTCAGCAGGGTTACACACGCTCGCTCAGAGCCCAAGATCCCTGCACGCTAGACAAGTAGCAAAGTTCTATACACACACTGCACACTAGCCATTAATGTTGTACACACACACATATACACACATAAACACACACACTCACCCATGCACACCACACAAAGTTGTCCACCCTGAAGCCTTTTAGTTCCTCTCTAAAGTGTGATCCCTCTGTCATGTTGATCATACTGAGGGAAATAGGGCATGTTTAAAATTGTCTCATCTGTAGTAAATTGTTCTTTTACCCTATGGGCTTACATGCTACATGCTTAACCCACATTCACCTCAGCAGTGTGGGTTATGCAATGGCACGCAGACTACATGCTTCAGGAACATGCTACACAAAGAGGTCTCTGACAACATGCAGATGACTGATTACGGTGTGTGTGTGTGTGTGTCACGATCAATAACCCCCATGTCACCTCGAAAACATGACACGTCAGACTCATTAATGATTTAGCATAAATCAGGTCCAACTCTGCACATGCACTTGCTTTTCTCTCATTGAAACCTTCCTCGTTCCATCCATCCTTCCCTCCCAGACAGCTTTCGACCTGACTACTTCCTACGTAGTCAATGAGAGATAAGCTGCTCTGGTCTGCAGTCTTCTTAAAGGGCTACTGGAAAATATTCCTCAACAGTGTAGCAGAAAAGCTTGTGTTTATGACTTTTCTAAAACAAATTTATTTCGGACCTCTCGATAATCCTCGGAAATCCTTTCAATTAGAGAATGGGGGAGTTCTCCCCTTACTGGAAACCCCAGTCTCAGGCAGGTGCAAGGAGAGGGAGATAATTGGCCAGTACCAATGTAAAAAGGGGAGCGGAGTGAACCAGCGTGTTGTGATGTGTGTTGTTGGGGGAGGGGGCTAATCCGCTGTGACAGGTTTGTTAGGTTTCTTGGTTGATAATTGGATGCTTGCAGGCCCATTTTGTAGATACAGTATAAACGTGGTTCCCATAGCTGAGTTGGTTGTCAACACCAAAGTTGTGGGTTTAATTCCATCTTGGGCCACATATTCTGAATAGATGTTTTAGAACTCTAAGTCGCTTTGGATAAAAGCGTCTGCAAAATGAGCATATTATTTTTATTATCTGTAATTATTATCACTAAAACCCCCTCTCTCTTTTTCATATCAGGGCCATAACAATGATGATAATAGGATCACTATAAATCCCTGGGGTCTGACTGTCCCTGTAGGATGCTCTGAGAGTAGTACTCTGTTCTATCATTCCACTCTATTCCCTACAGGCTTTTTGTTGGCATACTAATGCACACATGAGCAGTTAAGAATGACGGGTATCGGACCAGGGTTGTCCATGCGACTCGAGAATGCCTTACTCCACTGAGATAATGCTTAAGTCTTCAAGGCTCAGATGCAAGGTTACTCATCAAATGAGCCTCTACACAGACACACAGGAAAATACACACATACACACCCATATGCACACATGCACACACACTTTCAAACCCAATGGCACAGTAATGTTTGAAGCCCCTGTGTGTGCTTCAGAGAGCTCTTCGTTAACGAAACCTCCAGATGAGAGCCTGTTCATTCCATCTGTGGGGAAGAAAGAGGAGCCAAACGATTGTCTTCCAGTGGGAAACACATCACTGATGGATCAAAACCGTCACTCCTTTCATCAGCCATCGTTTTATATTTCATTCTCAAACATTCATGTTTCTTAATGTGGAATGAGATGCTTCGATGAGATGCTTCAGTTCCTTCACAGAGATATATATTGGTGGGAATTCATTGGGTTTGTAATCAGGAGTTTTTAATGACACACACCTTACATCGTTTTTAGTTACACACATGTGCATACACACTACTGACACTGGTGTAATTGCAACACACTCACTAATATAGCAAAGTTATAGTAGTGAAACTATTTTCAGAAAAACCTTGTGTTTCTAATGTACCATTGCCAGTGTGTGTCTGTCCATTCAACTTTCTCTCTATAACAAATCTGATATGGGAGAAGAAAGGTTCTGAACAATGCTAGCCGGAGGGAGAGAAGGGGCTACACACACACACACACACACACACACACACACACACACACACACACACACACACACACACACACACACACACACACACACACACACACACACACACACACACACACACACACACACACACACACACACACACACTTCCCCTGCGGGGAGGCTGGGCTGATGGGATGCCAGTGTGTGGACAGTGTTAATCTCTCCGTTCCTCTCCTCTCTCTCTGTTTTCTGATCTTTCGTTCAGCATGAGTATTAGACCCCTGAGAAACACCTAACCTCAGCATGAACCTGCAGAGCAGCTCAGATATGACAGCTCACACTCCCTCTGATCACACACACACACACAGAGACACACACACACACAAACAAGCAAACACGCACACACTGTACTGATCATTCATATGCACACATAACTTTCTCACTAGCACACACTCTCACACACCCATTCTAACACTCAGTCATCACAGGAGAGTTTAAGTTGGAGAGGGGCCTTTGACAGCAGGAAGGAAGAGAAGACAGGAGGGAAAAGAAGAGAAGAAAAAGCGAGGATCTGTGACCTTTAATTGTGACGAGTGTGAGAGCACTGACATAAGACTGCCATTTCTCCTCTCCATCTTATAATTGCTTCCTCTCCCTGCCTCTGCCTCTTTCTCTCCAAGTCCTTGAGGATGAGTCGTGCTGGTTCTCAGATGGAAGGGCTCTGTGTGTGCGCGTGCTTGCGTATGTGCGTGTGGTATGTGCATGTGTGTTTACGTCAAGGCTCGATCAGCAGCGTGGAAGCTTTGATCCAATAGTTATTTTTATCCCCAGATGAGAAAGAAAAGGTGGATGGGGGGGGGGGGATAGAGGTTTGGAGGGGAGCTTTTGACATAAACACGATAATGAGCGTATGGCCCATTTGGATTGGCTGTGATGTTTAGAATAAAGTATTCTAATAGAAACAGGAGGTTTTGGTTTTCAGTAATTGATGCTCCAACGTGTCTCCAATAAGTGTACCTCAGTGGTAGGTGCTGCTAGGCTCTCTCGCTCTCTCTCTCTCTCTCGCTTTCTCTCGTTCTCTCTCGCTCTCTCTTGCTCTCTCTCTCTCTTGCTCTCTCTCTCTCTCGCTCTCTCGCTCTTGCTCTCTTTTGCTCTCTTTTGCTCTCTCTCTCTCCCCCTCCTCTCTCTTCATTCTCAGTGGTGTCATGTGTCTCTGTTGAGGCCTGAGAGTGCATCCCTTTGATCCCCCTTCATTCCTCCACCCCTCCTTTTCTTCTCTCTCCCCTTCTCCATCCCCATTCTGGTACTATGGGAGCCAGACCAGGATATAATGACCACCTTGTGTCTGCCTAGTGGGGCTGAAGCCTGGGAATAGGTTTGATTCCTCTCCCGTCCTCAGTAACACCTTTCCAGGCATACCTGGCTGCAAGCTTATCCGTAAGAATGTCCAGCTGCGTCTGAGGGCCTGTTGTTCTGACCGCTCTAATGCTTTTCTCAGATTCTAAGGTGTACGCTGTAGACTAGAAGAGCTGTGCTAGGGGAGTAAAAGCTGTTCAACATAACAGAAATATACACAGAAATATTTTTTATGGGAAATACCATGTGTCCCTCTGTGCTCTTGATCACATTGATGTGCATTGTGTGGGAATTCTGTTTAATCCCTGAGAGAGAGAGAGAGAGAGAGAGAGAGAGAGAGAGAGAGAGAGAGAGAGAGAGAGAGAGAGAGAGAGAGAGAGAGAGAGAGAGAGAGAGAGAGAGAGAGAGAGAGAGAGAGAGAGAGAGAGAGAGAGAGAGAGAGAGAGAGAGAGAGAGAGAGAGAGAGAGAGCTGTGAACGGGGTTCACGAGATGACAGAAAGGACACAAGATCAGAGTGCTTTAAATGAGCAAGTAAAATCAGATTTTTGACCAATCCCTTAGCTTTTATCAAACTAAGTTAAGATGTCCCATGGGCCTACATTCCAAAGTGTGTGTCATTTGGTCCTACGGTTGATGAGAAGAAGATTTTTTGAAGTATGTTTAGTATAGTTTAGCATATTAGTGTATGTGCTAAAAAGCATCTACTGCATGGCCGTAATTACATCTTTTACTAACTAAAAAATATATATTATAGTACAAATGCAGTATACATGTTCAACACAATAAAGAAAATAAATTACTTGTCAAAATCTAAATATTGCTCACAGCGTAGATCGAAGCTCAGAATGCTTATATTCTTGATCTGACTGAGTTGTAATCGCACCTAACCCAGCACTGTCCAGGTTAGGGGAGGGTTTGGCCGGCCGGGATGTCCTTGTTCCATTGCGCTCTAGCAACTCCTTGTGGCGGCCGGGCACATGCACGCTGATTTCGGTAGCCAGCTGTATGGTGTTTCCTCTGACACATTGGTGCGGCTGGCTTCCGGGTTAAGTGAGCAGTGTGTCAAGAAGTAGTGCGTCTTAGCGGGGTCATGTTTCCGTGGACACATGGATCTCGACCTTTGCCTCTCCCAAGTCCATAAGGGAGTTGCAGCGATGGGACAAGACTGTAACAACCAATTGGATATCACGAAATTGGGGAGAAAAACGGGGTAAAAGTACCAAAAAGAAAAAAAGAAAGCAACCCAACCCTCCAGACCAAACCCTGGTTACGACCCTGATCTGCTTGTATAGTGTGGCCATCTTTGAATGCATATGCGTCATTTTTTCAACTGTTTTGGGACTATGGTGATGAGTCCCAAAGACCAAATTTGGAGTGAATCTGACATGAGAAGAAGATTGTTTAAAGAGAAGATGATTATTTAAAGCGTTATGTTTTAAGATATTAATCCCAAACTTAACTTGGTTCATCGTGGTAATGTTTTCGATGGCCTTTACACGCTTCAAGCTGATTGGACATTGTGAAGTGGATTTGCAAAGAATTTAAATGGACATGTAAAATCTGATTTCATGATTTATCAATATCTCAGCCAAATGTGATGTTATTTCCAAGATGGAAGAAAATCTATCCTGATGGACCTTGTGTGTTCTTGAGGCAACGTACATACAACATTCAAATGGGGTGGAGGGTATGAGGGTTTAAGTGAGACTTCCTATAACAGTGCCACCTATAGGCCAATCAGGGTCATTCCTTTTGACAAAGTTACTCATGGCCTTTAGTTTCTGTGTCCCAAATTAGAAAAAAGTCACCCATCTTTAATTGAGTTATTTGACCATGTCAAGTTTAAATCCAAGAATAGCAATTGGTTTCACAGCTTAGCTGGGGAGAAGGTAAGAGTGTGAAAGACAGGGGAATGAGAGATAGAGGTACACATAGAGAGAGGATAAAAGAGGATAAAACCTTACTAAGATGCTGTCAGTTGGATCTGCTGGCTCTGTCTAAAGTCCTGATTTATTAACAGAGCCTTCAGACAGTATTCACTCCCCTTGACTTGTACCACATTCTGTTGTGTTACAGCCTCAATTTAAAAAGGATTCAACTTCTATACTTTTTTCCCCCCATGATGTTAAAGTGGAAATATGTTTTTCAAAATGTTTACAAATTAATGATAAATTAAAACTGAAATGTCTTGAGTCAATAAGTATTCAACCCCTTTGTTATGGCAAGCTGAAATAAGTTCAGGAATTGTTATTTGCTTAACAAGTCACATAATAAGTTACATGGACTCAGTCTGTGTGCAGTACTATTGTTTAAATGGATTTTTAAATCTCATCTCTGTGCCCAACACATACATTACAAGTATATGTAAGGTATAAAAAAAAGCAGACACTGAACATCCTTTTGAGTTTGGTGGTTATGAATTACACTTTGGATGGTGTATCAATACACCCAGTCACTACAAGGATACAGGTGTCCTTCCTAACTCAGTTGCCGGAGAGGAAGAAAACTACTCAGGGATTTCACCATGAAGCCAATGGTGACTTTAAAACAGTTACAGAGTTTAATGGCTGGATGGGGGAAAACTGAGGATGGATCAACAACATAGTAGTTACTCAACAATACTAACCTAATTGACAGAGTGAAAAGAAGGAAGCCTGTACAGAATACAAATATTGCAAAACATGCATCCTAAAACACAAGGCCAAATCTACACTGGTGTTGCTTATCAAGAAGACAGTGAATGTTCCAGAGTGTCCAAGTTACAGTTTTGACAAAAATCTACTCTGGAGCTTTTTGGAGTGTCGGCTACTGAGCTGCATACAGTATGTGTTGTTTCTAGGGGGGTTGGGGACCATCACTGGAGAGGTACAGAATGAGCAGACGTTTTGTTCCAACCCAGCTCCTGATTCACCTGATTCAGCAAGGCCAGCAGAGAGATTGATGGCTGGTTGATACCGAACCCAAACTATGACCGAAAAAAATAGTATCTGTTTCTTTCCCTCACCACAGAAGTGAGATGCATCCAATTTTCCTGATTTCTCTATTTCTTTTAACGTAGGGCCTACAGCTTTTAACATACAACACAATGTTGTAGAGGTGATGTGCCAAAATACATTCTTCATACACAGTATAAATGTTGCACTATGTTAGTGCAGAATGTGTGAGATGAACAATATATCAAAAAGTGGCACAGATCCTTTTTGTCGAGATAATTACAAAGTCATGAAAGTGTTATTAATTCAATTAAATGCAGTTTATTGTATATACTTTATTGACATGGAAAGTAAAACGCTTACATTATCAAAGTAAACCATTTATTTTTTATATACAAGTTGTTATTTATCTATACTTTCTACGATGTGATCCATAAATAGAGAAGAGAGAGGGACAGAGTGAGAGGGGGAACAAGAGAGAGACGTAGAGATAAGAGATAAGGAGAGGATTGGGGGCAATATGCTGCAATAACAATTATGTGTGAGACGTCACTCAGTGATTGGCTCAATACATCATTTTCTGAGCGACGCATGCACGCATGCACACACACAATTATACAGCAACTACAATGTTTTCAGAAAGTATTCATACCCCTTGACTTATTGCACATTTTTTTGTGTCACAGCTTAAATTAAAAAATCTGTTTTTCCCTCTCACTCATTTACACAAAATACCTCATAATGACAAAGTGAAAACTTTTGCAAATGTATTGAAAATTAAATATAAATACATACATACATACATACATACATAAATATCTCATTTACATGTGTGTTGATATATGTTAGAATCACATTTCGCAGCGATTACAGCTGTCTCTAAGAGCTTTCAATATTTGCACATTAATCTGTGAACTCCGGAGAACGAAGTTGAAGAAAGCCCAGTGCCCTGAGGAGAGGCAGAAGTGGAGTAAAACAGACAAGTACATTAGGCTACATACAGTGATGCCTAAGTCTAGTTTTTTGTAAATTGAAACAATATTCCCCCTCTGTGTAGGAGGGTGGGAGAAGGTGGGTGTGCGGAGGTGTGGGGTTTAAGTTGTGTGTGAATGGATGTGTGGGTGGATATATAGAGGGGTGTAAATGTATCTTTGAAGAGGGGAGGGAGGAAAAGACAGAGGTTGTGTAACGGCATTCTTCGTTTGTAGAAAGAGAGTCGGACCGAAATGCAGCGTGGTGGTTACTCATGTCTTTAATAAATGAAGAGCGATACATGAAATAACTTAATACAAAAGAAAAACAACAAACGGAACGAGAAAACTAATTACAGCCTATCTGGTGAAACTACACAGAGACAGGAACAATCACCCACGAAATACAAAGTGAAACCCAGGCTACCTAAATACGGTTCCCCATCAGAGACAACAAGCTCCTTGCAGACTGGCAGCTCTTTGCAGACTGACAGCTCTGGCTGCTTAATGCAGACTGACAGCTCTGGCTGCTTCATGCAGACTGACAGCTCAGGCTGCTCCGAACAGGCAGGAGGCTCCGGCAGCGCTGTAGAGGAGGAAGGCTCTAGAAGCGCTGAACAGGCGGGAGACTCCGACAGCGCAGGAGGGAAGGAAGGCTCTGATAGCACTGAACAGACAGGAGACTCCAGTAGCGCTGTAGAGTAGGAAGGCTCTGATAGCGCTGAACAGGCGGGAGACTCCGACAGCACAGGAGAGGCGAGGCGCACTGTAGGCCTGATGCGTGGTGCTGGCACTGGTAATACTGGATCGAGGACACGCACAGGTCTCCTACCTGGCGTAGCCATACTCCCTGTAAGCCCCCCCAGTAATTTTTTGGGGCTGCTTTTCGGGCTTCCATCCGCGTCGCCGTGCTGCCTCCTCATACCAGCGCCTCTCCGCTTTATTCGCCTCTAGTTCTTCCTTGGGATGGCGATATTCTCCAGGCTGATCCCAGGGTCCTTTTCCGTCTAATATCTCCTCCCAAGTCCAGAAGTCCTTTGATCGCTGCTCCTCACGATTAACAGGGAGAGTTGGCTCAGGTCTGAATCCTGACTCTGCCACTCTCTCCCTGAGCCCTCCCCCAATACATTTTCGGGGGTGACTCTCGGGTTTCTTTCTGCGCCGCCGTGTCTTTCTCTTCGACTCCATTCTCCTATAGCCCTCTTCGCACTCCCCCTGCGAATCCCAGGCGGGCTCCGGCACTCTCTCTGGGTCGACCGCCCACCTGTCTATTTCTTCCCACATAGTATACTCCATACCTCTGCTGTCCATAACGTCCTCCCTTGTCCATTCTCCGAATAATTCATCCTCCTTTCGCTGCTCATGCTGTCGCTGCCTGTTACCACGCCACTCGGTCCGTGTGTGGTGGGTGATTCTGTAACGGCGTTCTTCATTTGTAGAAAGAGAGTCGGACCGAAATGCAGCGTGGTGGTTACTCATGTCTTTAATAAATGAAGAGAGATACATGAAATAACTTAATACAAAAGTAAAACAACAAACGGAACGAGAAAACTAAATACAGCCTATCTGGTGAAACTACACAGAGACAGGAACAATCACCCACGAAGTACAAAGTGAAACCCAGGCTACCTAAATACAGTTCCCCATCAGAGACAACAAGAATCACCTGACTCTGATTGAGAACCACCTCAGGCAGCCAAGCCTATACTAGACACACCCCTAATCAACCACAATCCCAATGCCTACAAAAACCCCAATACGACAATACAATAACCCCATGTCACACCCTGGCCTGAAACAAATAATTAAAGAAAACACAAAATACTAAGACCAAGGCGTGACAGGTTTGGATAAACTGGCCTGGGTGGGTAACGGAGGGCATGGAGGGGAGGTGGTGATAAGCTTAGCTTGGGGAGCAAAAGTGGGTAAGGATGGGAGGGTGGGACAAGCTTGGCATAGGGGGGAAAGAGGGAGTAAAGCTGGGAAGTGGGGTTAAGTTTGGCTTGGGTGGGGTAAAGAGGGGAGAACAGGAAAGGGGTGGTGGAGAGGGATGGATTTGGTTTTGAGCATTAGTGGTTTAGAGCATTAGTGAGGTCGGGCACTGATGTTTGGCGATTAGGCCTGGCTCGCAATTGGCATTCAAAATGAATCCCAAAGGTGGTCAATGGGGTTGAAGTCAGGGCTCTGTACAGGCCAGTCAAGTTCTTCCACACCGATATCAACAAGCCTTTTCTGTTTATATCTTGCTTTGTGCACAGGGTATTGTCATGCTGAAACAGGAAAGGGCCTACCCCAAACTTTTGCCACAAGTTGGAAGCACAGAATCGCCTAGAATGTCATTGTATACTGTAGCTTTTAGATTTTCCTTCACCAGAACTAAGGGGCCTAACCCGAACCATGAAAAACAGTGTTAGGTGGAGGGGAACAGGTGAACCCAAGAGCAGACTCAGATGAGGATGAAGTAACCAAGGTATTTATTGGAACACAGGGGGAAGACGGAGTGCAGGTCAGGTGAAGCTCTGGCGGGTTGCTGGAGACCAGGTGCGGAGGCTGAAGCTGGAGCGAGAGGGGTTGGGACAGGGTAAGCAGGTCCGGAGGGGAATCCAAGGGAGTAGTAGAGTGGGGAATCCAGGACAGAGTAGCAGGATGACGAGACGTGGGACAGGAGACAGGGACCAGAGTCAGAGCGGGCAGAACTGTAGCGGAGAGACAAACAGCGTCAGGCAGGGTAACAGGCACAGCAGGGTAACACGCACAGTAGACTGACAGAGCAGAGATTACGATCTGGCAGTGTGGAATTGGCAGGACTGATTATGTATCGGGTTGCAGCTGGTGTGGATCTGCTCTGACTCTAGCACACCTGTCTCCGCCCACACAATCACACACACACACACAGAGAGAGGGAAGGGGACACAGGATTAGCAGTAGAGGGTGTTGCAGGAGCAGATATGACACCCAGATCACATTATTCCGCCTCCACCAAACTTTACAGTTGGCATTATGCTTTGGGGCAGGTAGTGTTCTCCTGGTATCTGCCAAACCCAGATTTGTCCATCGGACTGCCAGATAGTGAGGCGTGATTCATCATTCCAGAGAACGCCTTTCCACTGCTCCAGAGTCCAATGGCGGAAAACTTTACACCACTCCAGCCGACACTTGGCATTGCGTATGGTGATCTTAGGCTTGTGTGCGGCTGCTCGGCCATGGAAACCCATTTCATGAAGCTCCCGCCGAAAAGTTATTGTGTTGACGTTGCTTCCAGAGGCAGTTTGGAAGTCGGTAGTGAGTGTGGCAACCCAGGAAAGATGATTTTTACGTTCTAAGCACTTCAGCACTCAGCTATCCCGTTCTGTGAGCTTGTGTGGCCTATCACTTCGCAACTGAGCTGTTGTTGCTCCTAGACATTTACACTTCACAACAACAGCACTTAGAGTTGACCGGGGCAGCTCTAGCTGGGCAGAAATTTTGACGAACGAACTTGTTGTAAAGATAGCATCCTATGACGGTGCCACGTTGAAAGTCACTGAGGTCTTGAGTAAGGCCATTCTACTGCCAATGTTTGTCAATGGAGATTGCATGGCTGTGTGATTGATTTTACACACCTGTCAGCAGAGTGTGTGGCTGAAATGGCTAAATCCACTAATTTGAAGGGGTGTACACATACATTTGGATATATCTTCTGATATAACTGACCAATATTGAAACCTTTTTGCCCTCTTTGTTAAAGATATTTTCAGAATACTCGGAAATCTTAGGATATAAAATGAATGTGGAAAAAAATGAAGTCTTGCCATAGAAGTCAAAACTGTAACTCAGCCACTCAGGAACATTCACTGTGTTCTTGGTATGCAGTACCAGTGTAGATTTGGGTTTGTTATTGTCCTGCTGAAGGTTAATTAATATCCCAGTGTCTGGTGGAAAGCAGATTGAACCAGGTTTTCCTCTGGGACTTTGCCTGTGCTTAGCTCTATTCTGTTTATTTTTATCCTACAAAACTCCCTAGTCCTTGCCGATGATAAGCATATCCATAATATCATGCAGCCACCAGCATGATTCAAATATATGAAGAGTGGCACTTTTCATGTGTTGTGTTACATTTGTCCCAAACATAACGCTTTGTATTCAGGACAAAGTTTATTTCTTTTTCTTTCTTTCTTTTTTGCAGTTTTACTTGAGTGCATTATTGCAAACAGGATGTATATTTTATAAGATTTTATTCTGTACAGGGTTCCTTTAATTCACTCTGTCATTTAGGTTATTATTGTGGCTTAACTACAATGTTGTTGATCCAACCTCAGTTGTCTCTTATCACAGCCATTAAACTCTGTAACTGTTTTAAAGTCACCATTGGCTGAGTGGTTTTCTTCCTCTCCTGCAACTGAGTTAGGAAGGACGCCTATATCTTTGTAGTGACTGGGTTTATTGATACACCATCCAAAGTGTAATTAATAACTTTACCATGCTCAAAGGGAAATTCAATGTCTGCTTTTTTTTACCCATCTACCAATAGGTGCCCTGCTTTGCGAGGCATTGGAAAGCCTTCCTGATCTTTGTGGTTGAATCTGTGTTTGACATTCACTGCTCGACTGAGGGACCTTGCAGATAATTGTATTTTTGGGGTACAGAGATGAGGTAGTCATTAAAAAATCATGTTAAACACTATTATTGCACACAGAGGCCATGCAACTTATTATGTGTCTTGTTAAGCACATTTTTACTCTTGAATTTAGGTAAGCTTGTGTCATGACGTTGGCCTGTTGGTGAGGTTTGTGACCCACATAAATACTTTTCCCTCTTTTCTCTCTACTCTACAGAATGACTCTTGGAAAGCCCTTTGTTAACGTAGAGAGAGAGAGTCTGGTAACATCAAAAGGTGGGGAACAGAATCATATTTTGGTAATCCAACCAGTTGCAAATATCCATTGGTACTTAAAGAATATGATTGTCAGATCAGTTGTCATCTGAGGCATCATTACTGATGATAGGATGACATAAACTGTATCTTGGAAAGTCTACACATTCTAGTTATCAGATTCACATGGAATTGTTGTGCAATTTAAATGTTTAAATATGAAACTATTTGTGAAAAGATTCAATGTTATTTTAGCTTCTAAATGAGAGAATTGTTTTCATAGAGTTAAAACTCTGTGGACCCGCCCATGTGAACAGACATTGGTTGTAAACTATGAAACTACATAAGCCCCTTTACGAAAATTTAACTTTGTGTTCCCGAGGACGCGAGGACGACGGTCCATACGTTAAAAGGGCTACTATCAAACTACAGAACTAAGCCAACTTCAGCGTGAGCTTAAAGTATGGCAACTTGGTATGAACTTTGAACTCGTGTTCACTAAAGAAGTGATACCTCCTAGCCGTTGAGTG
The DNA here is from genome assembly GCF_021184085.1 of Oncorhynchus gorbuscha. Classification (NCBI taxonomy): domain Eukaryota; kingdom Metazoa; phylum Chordata; class Actinopteri; order Salmoniformes; family Salmonidae; genus Oncorhynchus; species Oncorhynchus gorbuscha. The sequence continues at coordinate 49,478,821 of NC_060190.1, forward strand.
AGCAGCAGCAGTTGTAAACGTGGGCTAGGAAAGGATGGACAAAGTATATCTTCTACCAAACACACAACGGTACGACAACATATTCGTTCTACCACAAGACATATTCTTCAAAGGACAAGGGAGATCTCTGTTGGGCAACACGGCCTTCCATCCACAACCAACCTATTGAAGCCCCACTCAGAGTAAATATTTCTTGCATTTTCCTTTTCCAAATGGGCAATTATTTAGAATTAATAAAATTCTGTATTTACGATAGCATAGCTTTACAAGTTCCGATCAGAGACCAAATTCCTTTGTTCCTTAGTCTTCCACGCTTTCATTCAAAACCCAACCCCCCTTTCTTTGTGTAACCAGCCATCATATCTGTTCCGGCCACTAGGGACGTTTTCTTTTATGACATAATTAGTAATCAATGTATGACCCATCCTGTGTATGTGTAATTCTGTGTGATTGTTTAGGTATTTAGTAAATAAATAATTCAACCAAATCTTGTATTGCTGATTCAAAGTGTTAGCCAGGGTTCGTGAAGATGCAGGGGCACTGGCTCCTGCTGACTCCATATGGGTGGTGTGGAATTATGTAAGGGTCGCGGAACTGGTGGCAGTGAAGTCAGACGCAGGAGAGCAGAGATCGGTAATAGCCGGAGTAGTTTAATTACAAAACCCATGGCAATACAAAAAGAACCTACATGGGTACAAAACCCGACGCACACCAGTAACATAGCGTACAAGCACTTACAAACAAACAATTCCACACAAGGGGGGAACAGAGGGTTAAATACACAACACTTAATGAGGGAAATAGAAACCAGGTGTGTAGGAAAACAAGACAAAACAATTGGAAAATGAAAGTGGATCGATGATGGCTAGAAGACAGGTGACGCCGACCGCCGAACACCGCGGGAACAAGGAGAGGAAACCACTTCGGTGGAAGTCGTGACAGGTGTGAATACTTTCTGAAGGCACTGTCCATGGTAGAGTCCTATTTGCCTATGATAGATTGGCAGATAAAATAAGGGATGCTCCTCCTGGTCCGAGTTGCAGCATACTGAACTAAATGTGACAACTGTATGTCATAGCAAAATTGATGGATGTATTTGGTTATTCAAAGCTCGTTTGCAGAACAGGGTCTTCATGAAAGTTTCCTGGTTTAGAAGCAGAAGTATCACTTCAACTTTGACACGATGGACTTGTAATTCCATCTGGTTCCTATGATGTGACTTTTTTTGAGTATAGTGAAGGTATGACAGTTGTTCTGACAGGCCTTATTTTTGTATTGAGCAAATGAGAATTATCTTTTCAATTTCCCCACTCCGTATGTTCCTCCCCAATTGATTAACTGTCAAACCCTCCCCATTCAGTCTATGTGAACTGAGAGAGATCAAAGTCCTGTCTCTGTGCATGCCTGTCTACATACATACACACACTCACACATTCTAGGGATGCTGGGACACATAAACACAGTGCAATTGCCTTGGTAAACATGCAGAGCAGCTCCATACAGTGCTCTCTCTACACACACACACACACACGCACACACACACACAGGGAGAGAGACCGAGATACTTTACAGACGGATGGTGCCTATTTGAGTAAAAAAAACAATTAACTGTGGAGATGGTGAGAGCGGGGCCAAAATCTGCTCTGGAATTGTGTCTTTATTTGAAAATTGTGTTAATGCTGGTTTAATGTGTGTGTGTGGGGGGGGGGGGTGAAATAGAAAATGGTATAGAGAGTGAAAGAAAGACTAGAGAGGCAGGGAGAGCTAAATTGAAAAACAGAGGGTAAGGAAGACAAATATATAGAGAGAGAGAGAACAGGGTAGAATAGTTCAAAGAAGAGTCCTCGTCCCTTCTGCTTCCCTCGTCGTCTCACCCCCTTTAACCTTGACCTACCTACCTGTCCTGTCTGCTCCTGTGGCAGCTGCTCACACAGTCATGAAACACACACACACATACACACAGACATACACACGTACACACACACATGTACATGAACACACACTGGAATGATGAAATCTGTTTGAAGAGGCCATTTGTAATTACACACACTGCAGGACAGTGGAAATGGATTGTGACTCCACACACACACACACGCACACACACATACACACACATACAGTGTATACAGGACGTGTCTGGGATCCATACTCATCTCCCAGGAGAGAGCAGCTGTGTGGTACATGATTATCAGTCCGGATGCATTTAACCTATACATATCCATCGTTTACTATGGCATATATATCTGTATAGGGATAGAAGACACGGTAGTCTTATATAGGACACACACTGATTTCTACAGTAATACTGTACTTTTTACATTCTTTTTGCTCTAGCTCTAGTGTGCAAGTTTGTGTAAGGCTAAATGTGACATCTTTGCTAACTCAGGTTTTGCACAGTGAGAAAGCCACCCTGCGATAGCCTGGAGAGAGCTTGGGGCTAACCCTGAACACCAGATTAAGGAACGTTTTTTCTTTCCTCTCTCTGCATCTGTTTTCTTCTATTCCATGTTTTGCTAATACAGGAAAACTAAAACTTCTCCCTCTATCCTCCTTTTTAGTACATATTGAATAATCAGTCCTTGTTCAAGGTACAGCAATCATTCACTACATTGATCCTTTGTTCTAATTTCAAGAGGAATTGGATTGTACTTTCTCTATTGAAACGTGACATTTGGTAGCTACACAGTACAACTACACTCCTTCCAATATCCAAAGTCCTCTTACCTCTTCTCTTCATAACAACTTCATCCCCTGCATGATCCTAGAGTATTTAGCATCCTTGCAGCTGTGATTTTATCACTGTTCCAGGTCAGTCAGAAATGGGAAATCATCCTTTAGTTCCAGTGGATACATCCAAGGATGGCACCCAGTGGCAACAAAGACCACTACACAAACACAACATTTAATTATCTTTCTCACATTCTACCCAAATACATGCCTGCCTTTGCTCTACACAATTCGATTCAACAGTTGATTCAACAGCATACCACCCTGCATCCCACTGTTAGCTTGCTTCTGATGCTAAGCAGGGTTGGTCCTGGTCAGTCCCTGGATGGGAGACCAGATGCTGCTGGAAGGGGTGTTGGAGAGCCAGTAGGGGGCACCCTTTGCTCTGGTTAAATAAATATCCCAGGGCAGTGATTAGGGACATTGCCCTGTGTAGGGGGATGTTAATGGGTGTCTTGACTCTCAGTGGTCACTAAGTGGCACTTATTGTAAGCGTAGGGGTGTTAACCCTGGTGTCCTGGCTACATTCCCAATCTGGCCTTAATGCCACCTAATCATCCCCAGTTTACAATTGGCGTATTCATTCCTGTACCTGTTCCCCAAGTTGTTGCTGTAAATGAGAATGTGTTCTCAGTTAACATACCTAGTAAAATAAGGGTTAAATAAAAAACAAGACTTTATGGAGGGGTGAATATTAGACATTTAGAGAAACAAGATGAACATCTCAACCATGCCCCCCCACTGAGGAACATCAGACTGCTGTCACACTGTTTGTTTACTTAACATAATTAATGTTCATCTGAATCCTTCATGTATCAAAGCTATATACTTGAGGGATCGTCCTCCATCCCTCCCCCTTCTTCCTCTGTGTTCTGTTTTTAACTAAGATCATACTTGTGTGGTTGTTTCATGCCATTCTGTTAAAGTTTCCAAATAAAGAGCAGTTGAAATGGAGTTCAGTGTTTTATCCCAAATCTCCACACTTCCATAAGGACCTGGGTTAGTTTCCCACCGTCATGAATCAGGATCAGTCAGAACGTTCAACAACAGCCAGCTTCATGTGGTTGGTTCTCCTGCAGGGGTTAAAGGAACAGGTTTATAGAGGCTGCAGCTCCTCTTCAGTACACATTTGCTGCTGGGTTTGTATCTGTGTCAGAGAGCCACCATGTCCTCTCGTTCACCCCAAAAACAGACACACTAACTCTCTTTCCCCCGTCTCTCTCTTTCATTATTTCTCTCTCCCTCCACCCCCGCCCCTCTTTGATCCGTGCCTGCAGACACACAGGGAAGATGACAGCTCCTCAACAAGCGTGGAATGAGGGAGAAGAGAGGAGAGGGGGAGAGGTGGAGAAAAGTGGAGAGGGGGAAAGAGAGATGCTGAGGTGCTCATCATGAGGTGAGACATGGACTCAAACAGCCCTGGAGCTGGGTTAAATGCAACACATCCTGCAAGATACACATACGCACGCACGTACACAGACAGACAGACAGGACAAACCATGTCTCTACAAGCTCAGGAATAGATGGAGAGAACTTTTCTCCTCGGCTCCTCGTTCAGATGGTCAGATGTTCCAAACAAACTGTCCAGCAGCCTACAATCCCCCATGTAATCAGGAGAGGGATTAGACCAGTGTGTCTCTGGGACCATGTTGACTAGCACGCAGCATATGGGTTAGAGATTGGAGAGGTGTACAAACCAGACACACACTCTAACAAATATACCCAAACAAATGCTACAAACACACACTTACTCTAACCATCAGCAACAGAACCATGATCATTCTTTGCTAAATCTCGCCCATCCGTGGATTGGGCATAGGAGGTGACTATTGCAGACACAGTGGCAGAAATACAGTGTGACTGGCTGGTGAATGCACTGATGCCTGGGTTTAGCAAGAAGTTGGCAGCGACAGGGATTTCTGTGTCAGTCAGGTTTTCAACAACAAGGATTCGGAGTCCGGAGACACACACACACACACACACACACACACACACACACACACACACACACACACACACACACACACACACACACACACACACACACACACACACACACACACACACACACACACACACACACACACACACACACACACACACACACACGCAAGTGGACATACAAATAAAAGATGCCCGAGCATTATGCGTTATGAGTCCAATATGCCGTATCTCAGCCACTGCACCTAACCTAGCAAAACAACAGCTCACACTTCCTCATACACCCAGTGAAATACTGAAAAAAGCAAGACAAATATGAATTGAAGCAATGGCAGTGCACTCAGTTTTATCGACTGTCCCGCATCTGAACCCCTGATTCTGCAATTCACACTGTACCATGGGGAGTCTGATCAAATACACTCCAATTCCCTACTGCTCCCTCTCTCTGTACACAAACACATACACATACACATACACAGTAGCAGTAGGCTTGAATATTAATAGTGGACTTATTTGCAATTCAAGCCGAAGGACTGTAAGCAAATCTGTTCTCTGAGAGAGTAGGGATTTGTGGGGGGAAACACGTGCAGTCCCTAGAGTCAATTCAACCTCTTCACTGAAGGCATTGTGTTAGAATATTCTTATATCAATGAAAACAATAGTACTTAAATTAACAGAATTCATCTAGGCTTAGGTTGCATCCTTGTTTGTAGAAATGCTGTGTTCAGATGTTTGTGTTAGAGTTTAACATAGTAAAAACAGTCAGAATTCACTTTAAACACAGTTTTGCTTGTCAAAATGGACTTCCTTTTCAGAGACAGTCACTTCCGCTGGCTTTTACAAACTCACTCTCTTTAAGCCTATAGTTGTTGTTCCTCTGAAACTTTGCAAATGAAGCAAAGTGAAGATGGAACATCTATCAAAGCGCAAAACAAAGCAAATAATGGGAACTGAATTGTAATCAACCAATGAGCAAATGAACTCAAAGCAGCAGCGAGTAAACATTGACCCGGAGGTATCAATCTAGCTTCTAGATAGGCATCCATCAGCCATCAGAGGCAGCTGCTTATTGGACAGAAATAAACTCAGCATCATTACCAAATCTCCCAAAACAGCCAATCAATTACAGGGAGCTCTTATCCAATCAGCTAATGGGATGACAAATGACTCATCAAATCATGGGCAGAGTATTGATCAGCCAGGAGGGAGGATGTGGTCATCAAATGAAGCCCTAAAAGGTGACCTGTAGAGCTACAAGGTGAGCTGGGTTGTGTGTGTGTGTGTGTGTGTGTGTGTGTGTGTGTGTGTGTGTGTGTGTGTGTGTGTGTGTGTGTGTGTGTGTGTGTGTGTGTGTGTGTGTGTGTGTGTGTGTGTGTGTGTGTGTGTGTGTGTGTGTGTGTGTGTGTGTGTGTGTGCGTGCGTGCGTGTGTGTGTGTGTGCTTGCAGGTGTCAGGCTGGTGTTTCCCATGTCTTAATGAGACATCTGAAGTCATCAGTGGTCTGATTAGGCCACTCCAGCTCACTCACTTATCAAAACCTAGAGAGCCACGACACCTGCCAGATCTGTGTCTACTCGAGACTGTTACGTTTGTGTGTGTGCATAATGGACTGTTATGATTAGTTCCATCTCAAACGTACCTCAAATTGATTTGGACTAATCAATGACATTTAGTTAGATTCCTTTTAGGATTGCAGTTATGACACTAACTCATACATCAAGTATTAATGAAGATCATATAGAGATCAAACTACTGCAGTTAAAAAGGAATTTGGCTGAGCAAGGTCAGTAGTTGATTAAATATGCACAGAGCAACAGAGTACTTAAACCACCAAAATGAAACCTTTCATAGGTATATTATCATTTTGTTGTGAAGATGATGAGGGGGATGAATCTCTGAATAAATGCTTATCTTCAATAGAGAAAAGCATTCAAACTCTTTACTTCATTAAATACAGAATTGGAATAGGCCTCATTCTCGTATGGGTTCTAACTCACACAGTCATTCATTAGAATATAATTTATTTAAATGTTCAACAAAGAAAATCACATGCTATTATTGGTACGAGTATTAGAATGGAAGGGTTAAATGGAGAGCTGATGACATGACGAGAATAGCCATCCCTGTCATAACACTAGCTAGCGGAACGCAGCAAACTGCAGAGTTCTCTGTGGGACAAATAAAAAAACACACAGAACTCGATCACTCTCTTTCTCTCTCTGGCTCTCCCTCGCTGCCCCTCTCTCTCCTACACTAGGGTCCACTCCTCCACTGAACCGCCCAGAGCAACTCATGTACAGAGAACATGAGTACAGAGAAAGCAAGGGATAAAAAAAACTTCTCTACCAGAAGGTATGTGGTAAGTCTTTAAATAGGGAATTCATTCATGGCAATGAATTTAGCCCTGAGTATTTTCTTTCTTTATCTCTTTATCTCTCTTTCTCTCAGTCTTAAGAGCACCAAAAGGACAAACACATAAGTTGTTGAAGGACAAGTTGAAGCTCATCAACAGGGAACCGAGAATTCTCTCAGGTCAGCAAACAATTGAATCAGACTTCCCGAATCAAAGTTTGAATTTGGCCTCCTCAAATTTGCTGATTTGAGGATAGATCATAGTAGGCTACGGGATGGGAGAACTTGATTATGCTGTTTTGCCAATGGCAGTCTTGCACTGCCCCTGAGTGGTTTAATAGTGAAGTGAATGCAACTTGAAAATAATGATATTAACAAACAAGATCAGACAGTTATATGGATGGAGTGTAGTATATATTTTCAACCACTAAGTGACAGTACAACACAGGGAAAGATGTATTACTGATCCAGCAGCTCTACTGTGACTTTGGCCTGGTTCTATTCCAGTCCTTAGCCACATTACTTAGCTCTTAGCCCAGGCGTAGGAAATTTCTTAGAAACTGGCTTTCATCCATTCACGTCAGAGATTGCTCTGATTTCCCAGACCTAAATCTGTTACTGATTTTAGGTTCAAGGGAATTGAGATTATTCTTGAAATGGAGTACCTGTTCATGGCAGCTCAAGAACCCATAGAGGCTGATAAGATATGTAAAATATCTAGGGGGCACCGGAGTGGCGCAACGATCTAAGGCACTGCATCGCAGTGCTTGAGGTGTCACTACAGGACCGGGTTTGATCCCAGGCTGTGTCACAACCGGCTGTGATCAAGAGACCCGTAGAGTGACACACATTTCTCCCAGCGTCATCCGGGTTGGGGGAGTGTTTGGCCATGGGGGCTTTACTTGGCTCATCGTGAGCTAGCAACTCCTTGTGGCAGGCCAGGCACCTGCGGGCTGACTTTGGTCATCAGTTAAAAGGTGTTTCCTCTGACACATTGGTGCGGCTGGCTTCCGGTTTAAGCGGGCAGTTGTTAAGAAGTGCTGTTTGGAGGGCCATGTTTCAGAGGACTCATGACTTGACTTTCGCCTCCCGAGTCTGTTGGGGAGTTGCAGCGATGAGAGAAGGTCAAAAAAGGGGGTAATGTCACGACTCCTACCGAAGGTGGCTCCTCTTCCTGTTCGGGCAGCACTTGGCGGTCGTCGTCACCGGTCTACTAGCTGCCACCGATCCCTTTTCTGTTGGTTTTGTCTTATTGGTTTCACCTGTTTCTTGTTTAGGTTTTTAGTTGGGTTATGTAAGCCGGCAGGCCCGCATGCTCTTTGTGAGGGATTATTTTTCCACTGTGTTTATGTGTTTCGTGTTGGGTTTTTCTCCGGACTCCGGACCTGTTTTTGGACTTATCGTGGAAGTGCGCCCGTTATTTGGCGTTTACGATTTTTCCTGTGCCGAAAAATAGGCACTATTCTGTACCTTCTGCCTCCTGCGCCTGACTCCGCACCCACTACGCCTGAGTGCGTCACAGACGCCCGCACCATCAAGAATGGAGTCAGCAGGAGGAGCGGCCACCCCCCTTCCATCGATGGAGCGCGTCCTCCATCATACCACCATCCTCCATCGGATTGGGTCTGTGATGGACCAGATGATGGAGAGAATGGACCGATGGGAGAGGAGTGGTCTCCCCACCGCGCATCCAGCTCCTCCGATGAGTCAACCTACTCCTCCGGCGGCGTCCGGCTCCAGCGCACTTCGTCTTGCGCCCCTGAGGGAGTACGATGGAGCAGCGGCTGGGTACCAGGGGTTTTTACTCCAGCTCGAGTTGTACCTGGCTACCGTGAGGCTGACTCCCTCTGGTGAGGAGAGTGTGAGCGTCCTCGTCTCCTGCCTGACGGGCCAAGCTCTGGAGTGGGCCACCGCTGTCTGGAATGGCCCAAACTGGAGAGGGATGACTATCCAGAGTTCACCCACCATTTCCGGGCCGTGTTCGACCACCCTCCGGAGGGCCGAGCGACGGCTGAGCGGCTATTCCACCTTAGGCAGGAGACGAGGAGCGTGCGGGACTTTGCGTTGGAGATCCAGACCTTGGCTGCTGGGGCCGGGTGGAATGACAGGGCCCTGATGGACCACTACCGGTGCAGCCTCCGGGAGGACGTCCACAGGGAGCTAGCTTGTCGGGACGCCACTCTCTCCCTCAACGAACTCATAGACATGTGAATCCGGCTGGACAATCTGCTACCTGCCCGCGGGCATTCAGAAAGGGTCCTGTCAGTTCCACCTCCTAGCCCTCCCGCTCCCATTCCTATGGAGTTAGGAGGTGCCGCTTCGAGGGGTACCGGAAGAGGAGGGTCCTCCTGCACCAGCTATGGCCGGAGAGGACACACATCCGACCGGTGCTGGAGGAGCCCGTCTGGGAGTCGAGAGGGCAGGCAGAACACTTCTTGGTCCCCCCAGGTGAGTCAGCATCAAACTCACCTAGAGCCCCCTGTTGGGATTATATAAAAAAAATCCTTTAATTTTCTCTCTCTCCAGCATAAGACGCTAGTCGATTCAGGCGCAGCTGGGAACATTATGGATCGCGGACTCGCCCGTAAGCTGGGAATTCCTCTGGTGCTGATAGATCCCCCCTTCCCCGTGAACTCCTTAGATAGCTGACCATTAGGGTCAGGGCTGGTCAGGGAGGCCACGGTTCCACTGGACATGGAAATGCAGGGGGATCATAGGGAGCAGATTAGTCCCTTATCGATTGACATGCGTTTCCAGTGGTGATGGGGGTTCCCATTCTGGCCAGTCACAATCCCAGTATTTTGTGGAAACAGGGGGCTCTCCAGGGGTGGTCAGAGGAGTGTTCAGGTAGGTGTATGGGAGTTTTCATCGGTGCCACGTCGGTGGAGAGTCCAGACCAGGTTTCCACTGTGCCATTCCCTCTGAGGATGCCGATTTGGCCTTCTGTAAGAAGAGAGCGACCAAATTACCACCTCATCGACAGGGGGGTTGTGCGATAAACCTCCAGGTAAACGCTGTGCTTCCCAGGAGTCACGTGTACCCATTGTCACATGAGGAGATGTTGGCTATGGAGACATATGTCACGGAATCTCTGGGACAGAGGCACATTCGGCCCTCCATGTCACCCGTCTCCTCAAGTTTCTTTTTGTGAAGTAAAAGGATTGAGGTCTGCGTCCGTGCATTGATTATCGATTTCTCATTTCCATCACAGTGGGGTTTAGTTACCAGCTACCTCTCATCACTACGGAAGAGGAATCATTTCACGGAGCGCGTTTTTTCACTAAACTGGAAAAAATGAAATCGCGTTTAGTACCACATCGGGCCATTATGAGTACCTCGTCATGTCGTATGGGTTAAAGAATGCTCCAGACGTCTTTCAAACCTTTGTAGATGAGATTCTCAGGGACCTGCACAGGCAGGGCGTGGTTGTATATATTGATGATATCCTGATCTATTCCGCCACGCGCGCCACGCATGTGTCTCTAAGGCGCAAGGTGCTTTGTCGACTGCTGGAGCATGAGCTATACATCAAGGCTGAGAAGTGTGTGTTCTCCAAACGAGCCGTCTCCTTCCTGGGTTATCGCATTTCCACCTCGGGGGTGGTGATGGAGTGTGACCGCATTAAGGCCGTGCGTAATTGGCTGACTCCAACCACGGTAAAGGGGGTGCAGCGGTTTTTAGGGTTTGCCAATTACTACCGGACGTTTATCCGGGGTTTTGGCCAGGTGGCGGCTCCCATTACCTCACTGCTGAAAGGGGGGATGGTGCGGTTACAGTGGTCGGCAGAGACTGACAGAGCCTTCAATCGGTTGAAGGCGCTGTTCACTGATGTGCCTGTGTTGGCGCACCCGGACCTGGAGTATATCCGGGCAGCGAGGAGACTGAATCCACGTCAGGCAAGGTGGGCCATCTTCTTCAGCCGATTTAGGTTTATGATCTCGTATAGACCAGGTTCCCTGAACATGAAGGCCGACGCGCTGTCCCGTCTCTATGACAAGGAGGATAGGCCCATCGATCCTACTCCCATCCTTCCAGCTTCTAGGCTCGTGGCACCAGTGGTATGCGAGGTGGAAGCGGACATTGAGCGGGCGTTAGCGGTGGAACCTGCGCCTCCACATATTTCCTACAGGTCGTAAGTACGTGCCGCTTGGTGTCCGTGATCAATTGATTCAGTGGGCTCACACACTACCCTCTTCTGGTCATCCTGGTATGGCGAGGAAGCGCAGGGTTCATAGGGGGAAGTACTCGTGACCCACCTCAGTTAGGGACGTGAGGTTCTATGTCTCTTCCTGTTCGGTGTGTGCTCACTACGCGGTGCCGGAGGACATCGTCTCTGATCGGGGTCCCCAGTTCACGTCCTGAGGGTGAAGGGCATTTATGGAGCATCTGGGGGTCTCGGTCAGCTTGACCTCTGGTTATCACCCGAGAGTAATGGGCAGGTGGTGAGAGGGAACCAGGAGGTGGGTAGGTTTCTGCGGTAGTGTTGCCAGGACTGGCCAGGAGAATGGGCGGAGTTGGCCCAGAACTCACTCCGCCACTCCTCCACGAACATGTCACCATTTCAATGAGTGTTGGGCTACCGGCCGGTCCTGGCACAGTGGCATCAGAGTCAGATCGAGGTGCAGCGTCAGGTGCAGCGCTCCAAGGAGACCTGGAGGGCCGTCCAGGAATCCCTCAAACAAGCCTGTGGACGGCAGAAGAGGAACACTGACCGCTACTCTGATGCCACTGTGCCAGGACTGGCTGGTAGCCCAACACGCATTGAAATGGTGACATGTTCGTGGAGGAGTGGCGGAGTGAGTTCTGGGCCAACTCCACCCATTCTCCTGGCCAGTCCTGGCAACACTACCGCAGAAACCTACCCACCTCCTGGTTCCCTCTCACCACCTGCCCACCAAGTGAGGCCCCCGGGGTCTGGCTCTTGACCGGAAACCTGCCCCTCCGATTGCCCTGCCGGAACCTGGGGCCGCAGAGCGTGGGGCCCTTCAAAGTCCTGAGGAGGATAAACACGGTGTGTTATAGACTACAACTCCCGTCCTATTATCTTATTAACCCCTCGTTTCATGTGTCTCTCCTCAGGCCGGTGGTAGCTGGTCCCCTGCAAGAAGGTGAGGTGCCGGAGGTCCCTCCGCCCCCTCTGGACATCGAGGGGTCCGCGGGGAGTCCCCGGGGGGTCCCCATCGAGGGGTCCCCGGCGTACACACCATAATTTGCAAATAAATTCATAAAAAATCCTACAATGTGATTTTCTGGATTTTTTTTCTAATTTTGTCTGTCATAGTTGAAGTGTACCTATGATGAAAATGACAGGCCTCTCTCGTCTTTAAGTGGGAGAACTTGCACAATTGGTGGCTGACCTTTTTGCACCACTGTATATATAAAATGTCTATGGATGCAAGGCAAGGTAGCAGACAGTATCAATTCCTTTTTTCCATGTACTTGACGTTCACTGAAAAGCTGAAACACTGAAAGATGTCTGCTTTGACATTTTGCTAAGATGAGTGTCAAACTGTGTCTTCTAAACCAGGTATTCCCATACTGCAATGCTGTGGGTGGTAAACCAAAAAAAAAAAAAATTATAATATTTTTTTTTACATTCGTTTCTCTTCACATTTTCAAACAGTCCATTTAGATTTTCCGACGGGGCTATACATTTGGGTGAGTAGCCTGAGTAGCCTTCACTGCAAAAATAAAATTAAACCATCTAGTGTTCAGCAAAATCCAAAATCCAATCCAATCCAATCTATCCAATGATATGGGCAGCAACCATGTAACGCTTTTACAACATACAGAAGTGAGCTGGGGCCGGATTCACAAAGGTTACTTATGAAAAAATGTAAGAAGTTTCTTAAGAAAAAAAATAGGAAGTTCATAAGATAGTTTGTAAATGCAACTCCTCAAAATGTTCTTAGGAATTCGTAGTTTTCTTAGGAACTTTGTAAATATCTTTCTTAAAAACTTCTTATTTAGCATTGACATTAGTGACGTGCTTGAAACCAATAAATAACCCCTATGTGATCGGATTTGGTTATTTGGCTATTTTCCATACATTATAGCCATCAGACTAGCTATATCAAAATCAAAAATGGATAACCAAGAAAAGAGATTGAAGTGATGGTGGAGTAAATAGCAGCCAGGAAAAGCTTGCTGTTGGGGAGACTTGTCTCTGCCATCGGTGGTATGGCAAGGGACAGTGATGCAGTAAAAAATAGGTGGTCCAACATCAAGTCTGCTACTAAGAAGAAAGGAGCAGAGAGACCATGTGGACCAGCTGGAGGCGAAGGTGTCGTCCATCATAGAGAAGGTGGTAGAGGGACTGTGCGACTGGAAATTTAGTTCGCTACGTTAGCTAGCTAACGTGTAAAGACACTATAGCCAAAATAGCTAACGACGGTAACGTTAGCTAAGTTAGCCAAGTTCTTCTTTGCAAATTGACAAGATATTGTTAGCTATTTAACACTTCCAGAATATTGTAACATGTTGGTAATTACTAGCTAGCTAGATAATGCGTGTTTAATTTGTATTCTTACTGTATTTAAATATCCGGTAGCCAACTGTGTCTGTGGCGCAAGAAAACGTTCATGGTTACAAAGGTATCCATTTGTCTCAAGACAAAGGTTTACCTAAAGTTAAGTACATTTCCAAGAAATCCTAAAGCATTATTTTCAATCCCATTTCTTCTTAAGTTTTTTCTCAGGAAAATTAGGAAAAACCTAAAGAACTTTTCCAATTACTTTATTTTTTAAACTTTATTTAACTAGGCAAGTCAGTTAAGAACAAATTCTTATTTTCAATGACGGCCTCAGAACTGCCTGTTCAGGGGCAGAACGACAGATTTGTACCTTGTCAGCTTGGGGTTTGAACTTGCAACCTTCCGGTTACTAGTCCAACGCTCTAACCACTAAGCTACCCTGCCGCCCCAGGAATAGGAATAGCAACTTTGCTTAACTTCCTTCTTCCTTCTTAGTTAAGGAAAAAAATGGCAGAAGAAATTTATTCTTAAGAATGTTTTGTGAATCCGGCCCCTGGTTATCAAGGGGCAAAGTATTGACATATTGTTTTGAATTGAGAGAAGAGCTTAAAGTTTTCTTTAATGACCATCATTTTCACTTGTCTGACCGCTTGCATGATGTCGAGATTCTCACACGGCTGGCCTATCTGGGTGATGTTTTTTCTTGCCTGAATGATCTGAAGCTAGGATTACAGGGACTCTCCGCAAAAAAATACTCAATGTGCAGGACAAAATTAATGCTATGATTAAGAAGTTGGAGCTCTTCTCTGTCTGCATTAAGAAGCACAACACACAGGTCTTTCCATCATTGTATGATATTTAGTGTACAAATGAACTCAAGCTTACGGACAATGTCAAATGTGGGTGCCCAATTAGGCATGTACTTTCCCGAAATGAATGACACAAACAACTAGATTTGTTATCCCTTTCATGTCCTGGCTCCAGTCCACTTATTGATATCTGAACAAGGGAGCCTCACTTCGAAATTGCAATAAGCGTTTCTGTGAAAATGTAATTTAATCAGAAACCACTGCCAGATTCTTGGATTGGGATGTGCTCAGAGTATCCTACCTTGGAATATCTTGCTGTTAAGACACTGACGCCCTTTGCAACCACGTACAGTTGAAGTCTACATAAATGTTTACATAAAAACTTGTTTTTCAACCTCTCCACAAATGTCTTGTTAACAAACTATAGTTTTGGCAAGTTGGTTAGGCCATCTACTTTGTGCATGACAAAAGTAATTTTCCAACAATTGTTTACAGACAGATTATTACGCTTATAATTCATTGTATCACAATTCCAGTGGGTCAGAAGTTTACATACACTAAATTGACTGTGCCTTTAAACAGCTTGGAAAATTCCAGAAAATTATGTCACGGCTTTAGGCTAATTGGCATCATTTGAGTCAATTGGAGGTGTAGCTGTGGATGTATTTCAAGGCCTATCTTCAAACTCTGTGCCTCTTTGCTTGACATCATGGGAAAATCAAACAAAATCAGCCTAGACCTCACCAAAAAAAAATGTAGACTTCCACAAGTCTGGTTCATCCCTGGGAGCAATTTCCAAATGCCTGAAGGTACCACGTTCATCTGTACAAACAATTGTACGCAAGTATAAACACCATGGGACCACACAGCTGTCATAATGCTCAGGAAGGAGACGAGTTCTGTCTCCTAGAGATTATCGTACTTTGGTGCGAAAAGTGCAAATCAATCCCAGAACAACAGCAAAGGACCTTGTGAAGATGCTGGAGGAAACAGGTACAAAAGTATCTATATCCACAGTAAAGCGAGTCCTATATCGACTTAACCTGAAAGGCCGCTCAGCAAGGAAGAAGCCACTGCTCCAAAACCGCCATAAAAAAGCCAGACTATGGTTTGAACTGCACATGGGGACAAAGATCATACTTTTTGGAGAAATGTCCTCTGGTCTGATGATACAAAAATAGAACTGTTTGGCCATAATGACCATCATTATGTTTGGAGGAAAAGGGGGTAGGCTTGCAAGCCGAAGAACACCATCCCAACCGTGAAGCACGGGGTGGCAGCATCATGCTGTGGGGGTGCTTTGCTGCAAGAGGGACTGGTGCACTTCACAAAATAGATGACATCATGAGGGAGGAAAATGATGCGATGTCTTGAGATGTTGCTTCAATATATCCAGTCAGGAAGTTAAAGCTTAGTCGCAAATGGGTCTTCCAAATGGACAATGACCCCAATCATACTTCCAAAGATGTGGCAAAATGGCTTAAGGACAACAAAGTCAGGGTATTGAAGTGGCCATCACAAAGCCCTAACCTCAAACCTATAGAACATTTGTGGGCAGAACTGAAAAAGCGTGTGTGAGCAAGGAGGCCTCAAACCTGATTCAGTTACACCAGCTCTGTCATGAGGAATGGGCCAAAATTTACCCAACTTATTGTGAGAGGCTTGTGGAAGGCTACCCGAAACATTTGACCCAAGTTAAACAATTTAAAGCCATTGCTACCAAATACTAATTGAGTGTATGTAAACTTCTGACCCACTGGGAATGTGATAAAAGAAATTAAAGCTGAAATAAATCATTATCTCTTCTATTATTCTGACATTTCACATTCTTAAAATAAAGTGGTGATCCTAACTAACCTAAGACAGGGAATTGTTTACTAGGATTAAATGCCAGGAATTGTGAAAAACTGAGTTTAAATGTATTTGGCTTAGGTGTATGTAAACTTCCGACTTCCACTGTATGTGAGAGTGGATTCTCGGCCCTCACTAGCATGAAAACTAAATACAGGCACAGACTGTGTGTGGAAAATGATTTAAGACTGAGACTCTCCAATACAACTCAACATTGCAGAGTTATGTGCATCCTTTCAAGCACAGCTTCTCATTAACCTGTGGTGAGTTATACACAATTTTAGATGAACAAATAAGGTTTCATATGTAAGGTGGCTAAATAATATTATTGATTAATATTATTTGTGCCCTGGTCCTATAACAGCTCTTTGTCACTTCCCACGAGCCGGATTGTGACGACAACTCACACCCATTCTTATGTTTAATAAATATATCGTATAGCAGGCTTACAATGATGGCAAAAAAACAACATTTGAGAGTGCGCTGACCCTGGTGCTAGAGAGGGTACGCAGCTAGAGGTTGAATGTTTGAAGGGGTACAGGACTATAAAAAGATTGAAAACCCCTGCTCTAAACAACCTTAGCTACATTTAACATCGAAACCAATATTGAGAAAGAAAGCAGAAGAAGGGGATGTAGAGGGGAGAAACTCTCTCACCTGGTTACCATAGAAACGTCTATTCTCCTTACTCCAGTATCAGCCCTGAGCACAGACAGCCAGAGCACAGTCTGATCTCACACAGAACACTCGAGAAGATAGACAGCATGCATTTTTAAAACTGCCTCACCTCATACATTTACAATCCACAGGTCTCATGTACACACCTTCCGTACACACCACACAATGCCTCTGACTGTAACACACCTCACAATGTTTGTCATGTATCAGTGAATTCATTTTTTATTCAATACTACACTTAAAATGTCAATGTTGCATTGCTCACCTGTATTGCTCACAATGTTATTTTATACATGTATACAGTATCATAATCATGGATCTCTATGCAGTTATGCTCACTACATAGTTCTAATAACATCTATCAACACTGCAGCAGTTTAGTCCAATTCTCAGCTCTGCATGACTTCAGACCATAACTGAAAACATTTCACATGCACACACGCGCGCACGCCCACACACACACACACAGCTCTTTGACAACACTTCCCTCTCCAAGCCAGCACTGAACACAGCCTACAATTTGAGCAAAGCCTACTCTTAGTTACCACACGTGTGGGGGCAGACTTTAAATTACACCAGCCTAAAAAACTAAGGTTTTTGTTAAGATCGTGTGTTACTTCTAGTTTTTGTCAAGCTCCAGTGTTACATCTAGCTGTGTGTAATTCATCTCTATTTGACATAATTAACTGTCTATCTCAGATTCATCCATGACTGGTGCACATAAATGATTGACACTAGAGGTTAGAGGAATGAAAGGAGAAAGAGCAGGGGTCCACTCAGACAGTCTGATATGAATGTCTGATAATGGTATGACTTTACAACAGCCTTCTATATTTCCACTGGATCCAGGGGATGTTACTCTATTGGCATGTTTGGGCTCAACAATTGGGCTTATTCATTTAAGCACACAAACCAAAATCAACAAAATCTGGCAAGGGACAAATCTAACAGAAAAACTGGGTCTGTAGTCAGTGATGTGAAACGTGAATGGTGCAGATAGAAACAGAATGAATAAATCTGACATGATTCCATATTCTATGACAAATACCCCTATCTGTTCTACATGAAACATTTGCAGTACCAGTCAAAAGTTTGGACACGTCTACTCATTCAAGGGTTTTTCTTTATTTTCAATATTTTCTACATTGTAGAATGCTATTGAAGACATCAAAACTATGAAATAACACATATGGAATCATGTTGTAACCAATGAAGTGTTAAACAAATCAAAACATATGTTATATTTTATATTCTTCAAAGTAGCCACCCTTTGCCTTGTTGACAGCTTTGCACACTCTTGGCATTCTCTCAACCAGCTTCACCTGGAATGTTTTCCAACAATCTTGAAGGAGTTCCAACATATGCTGATCCCTTTTAGGCTGCTTTTCCTTCACTCTGCGGTCCAACTCATCCCAAACCATCTCTATTGGGTTGAGGTCGGGTAATTGTGAAGGCCAGGTCATCTGATGCACCACTACATCACTCTCCTTATTGGTAAAATAGCCCTTACAAAGCCTGGAGTTGTGTTGGGTCATTGTCCTGCTGAAAAACAAATGATAGTCCCACAAGCGCAAATCAGATGGGATGGCGTATCGCTGCAGAATGCTGTGGTAGCCATGATGGTTAAGTGTGCCTTGATTTCAAAATAAATCACAGACAGTGTCACCAGAAAAGCACCCCCACACCATCACACCTCCTCCATCACACATCGAGATAATCCCTTCACCAACTCTGCATCTCACAAAGACACGGCGGTTGGAACCAAAAATCTCAAATTCGTGCTCATCAGACCAAAGGACAGATTTCCACCGGTCTAATGTTCATTGCTTGTGTTTCTTGGCCGAAGGAAGTCTCTTCTTCTCATTGGTGTCCTTTAGTCGTGGTTTCTTTGAAGCAATTCGACCATGAAGGCCTGATTCACACAGTCTCCTCTGAACAGTTGATGTTGAGATGTGTCTGTTACTAAGCATTTATTTGGGCTGCAATTTCTGAGGCTGGTAACTACAATGAACTTATCCTCTGCAGCAGAGGTAACTCTAGTTCTTCCTTTCCTTTGGCGGTCCTCATGAGAACCAGTTTAATCATAGCCCTTGATGGTTTTTGCGACTCCACTTGAAGAAACTTTCAAAGTTCTTGAAATTTTCCAGATTGACTGACCTTCATGTCTTATTAAAGTAATGATGGACTGTCGTTTATCTTTGCTTATTTGATGTGTTCTTGCCATAATATGGACTTGGTCTTTTACCAAATTGGGCTATCTTCTGTATACCACCCCTACCTTGTCACAACACAACTGATTGGCTCATTAACACATTAAGAAGGAAAGAAATTCACAAATTAAATTTTAACAAGGCACACCTGTTAATTGAAATGCATTCCAGGTGACTACCTCATGAAGCTCGTTGAGAGAAGGCTACTTTGAATAATCTCAAATATAAAATACATTTTGATTTGTTTAACACTTTTTTGGTTACTACATGATTCCATATATGTTATTGCATAGTTTTGCTGTCTTCACTATCAATGTAGGAAATAGTAAAAATAAAGAAAAACCCTGGAATTAGTAGGTGTGTCCAAACTTTTGACTGGTACTGTATATCTAAACATAGTGTAATGTTGCATCCTGAACAGGCCACTTGACCCTGAGTTATGGAAACCTCTACTACACAACCCTTTGGATCGTTAGTGATGGACATCAGTTATTTATAATCCCTTTTCCCCTGAAAAAAACTCTGTCCATTCTACTCGTGCAGCCTCTGTGGAGTAGGCCTACTCTTTATTCATATTCTAATCAAATCAAATCAAAGTTTATTTGTCACGTGTGCCCGAATACAACAGGTGTAAACCTTACAGTGAAATGCTTACTTACAGGCTCTAACCAACAGTGCAATTTTTAAGTTAAAAAAAGGTATTAGGTGAACAATAGATAAGTAAAGAAATAAAAACAACAGTTAAAAAAAGACAGTGAAAAAATACAGTTACGGGGCTATAACAGTAGTGAGGCTATATACAGACACCGGTTAGTCGGGCTGATTGAGGTAGTATGTACATGTAGGTATGGTTAAAGTGACTATGCATATATGACAAACAGAGAGTAGCAGTAGCGTAAAAGAGGAGTTGGCGGGTGGTGGGTGGCGGGTGGCGGGACACAATGCAGATAGTCCGGATAGCCAATCTGCGGGGGCACAGGTTAGTCGGGCTAATTGAGGTAGTATGTAAATGAATGTATAGTTAAAGTGACTATGCATATATGACAAACAGAGAGTAGCAGATAGTCCGGGAATCCATTTGATTACCTGTTCAGGAGTCTTCTGGCTTGGGGGTAAAAACTGTTGATAAGCCTTTTGGTTCTGGACCTGGCGCTCAGGTACAACTTGCCATGCAATAGTAAAGAGAACATTCTATGACTGAGGTGGCTGGGGTCTTTGACAATTTTTAGGGCCTTCCTCTGACACCACCTGGTATAGAGGTCCTGGATGGCAGGCAGCTTAGCGCCAGTGATGTACTGGCCGCACGCGCTACCATCTGTAGTGCCTTGCGGTCGGAGGTTGAGCAGTTTCCGTACCAGGCAGTGATGCAACCAATGCTCTCAATGTTGCAGCTGTAGAACTTTTTGAGGATCTGAGGACCCATGCCAAATCTCTTTAGTTTCCTGAGGGGCAATAGGCTTTGTCGTGCCCTCTTCACGGCTGTCTTGCTGTGTTTGGACCATGTTAGTTTGTTGGTGATGTGGACACCAAGGAACTTGAAGCTCTCAACCTGCTCCACTACAGCCCCATCGATGAGAATGGGGGCATGCTCGGTTCTCCTTTTCCTGTAGTCCACAATCATCTTCTTAGTCTTGGTTACATTGAGGGATAGGTTGTTATTCTGGCACCACTCAGCGAATTCTCTCACCTCCTCCCTGTAGGCGGTCTCGTTGTTGTCGGTGATCAGGCCTACCACTGTTGTGTTGTTTGCAAACTTAATGATGGTGTCGGAGTCGTGCCTGGCCACGCAGTCGTGGGTGAACAGGGAGTGCAGGAGGGGACTGAGGACGCACCCCTGAGGGGCTCCAGTGTTGAGGATCAGCGTGGCTGATGTGTTACTACCTACCCTCACCACCTGGGGTGGCCCGTCAGGAAGTCCAGGGTCCAGTTGCAGAGGGAGGTGTTTAGTCCCAGGATCCTTAGCTGAATGATGAGCTTTGATGGTACTATGGTGTTGAACAATGAGCTGTAGTCAATGAATAGCATTCTCAAATAAGTGTTCCTTTTGTCCAGGTGGGAAGGGCAGTGTGGAGTGCAATAGAGATTGCATCATCTGTGGATCTGTTAGGGCGGTATGCAAATTGGAGTGGGTCTAGGGTTTCTGGGATAATGGTGTTGATGTTTATAAGCCTTTATAAGCCTTTAAAAGCACTTCATGGCTACCGACGTGAATGCTACGGGTCTGTAGTCATTTAAGCAGGTTGCCTTAGTGTTCTTATTTTCCGCCATTTTCCACCATAATTTGCAAATAAATTCATTAAAAATCCTACAATGTGATTTTCTGGAGAATTTTTTTTCTCATTTTGTCTGTCATTTTTGAAGTGTACCTATGATGAAAATTACAAGCCTCTCTCATCTTTTTAAGTGGGAGAACTTGCACAATTGGTGGCTGACTAAATACTTTTTCGCCCCACTGTACATATTCTAATAGGTTAATCAAACAGTCTCAGCACAATCCTCTCATTCATCATAAGACCATCTCTTCAAATTTCAAGGATTTTTGTAAACAAAGAAAAGCATATGACTAAACAGCAGGACATTTTTTAAATAAAGATTGTTTTTGAATAGCACACCCTTCATAGTACTATTGTCTTGTCATCAATACAGCATGAAGGTATTTAGTGTAAGAATAGCCCATGTTCATCAGCTCAGTATATAGGCCAAGAATGTACTGAGGACCTTATGTGTTATGTTCACAGGTAAATTGGCTCTGGCAGACAAAACAGCCAAATACTTAATCTAAACGTGAATCGATTCTCAATTATGATACAGTTCTAGAAACTTAAAGCCCTGTAATTTCATATCACATAAAAATAATTTCATACATATAAAATATAAATTTACTGCACAATGTTTTAACCGTTTTAATTGTTTCAGTGTTTTAATTTTAACACAGGTGCAGCTGACAATATTTTAAAGTTACAACACATTTCTGGCATCCTTCTGTTACACACAGGTATTCGGAGAAGCTATAGATACAGTGCCTTCAGAAAGTAATATTACCCATTGACTTATTTGACATTTTGTTGTGTTACAGCCTGAATTAAAAATGGATTAAATGGATTTATTTTTCTCGCCCATCTACACGCAATACCCCATAGCGACAAAGTGAAAACATGTTTTTTGACATTTTTGCAAATAAATATTGAATTTACATAAGTATTCACACTCATCAGTCAATGCTTTGTAGAAGCACCTTTGGCAGCGGTTACAGCTGTGAGTCTTACGTCGTAAGTCTCTAACAGCTTTGAACACCTGGATTTTACAATAATTGCACATCATTCTTTTTAGAATTCTTCAAGCTCTGTCAAGTTGGTTGTTGATCATTGCTAGACAGTCCTTTTCAAGTCTTGCCATAGATTTTCAAGACAATTTAAGTCAAAACTGTAACTAGGCCACTCAGAAACATTCAATGTGGTCTTGGTAAGCATCTCCAGTGTATATTTGGTCTTGTGTTTTAGGTTATTGTCCTGCTGAAGGTGAATTTGTATCCCAGTGTCTGTTGGAAAGCAGACTGAACCAGGTTAGCCTCTAGGATTTAGCCTGTGCTTAGCTCTATTTCGTTTATTTTCATCCTACAAAATTCCATAGTCCTTGCTGATGACAAGCATATCCATCACAGGATGCAGCCACCACCATGTTTGAAAATATGGGTGAGTGGCACTCAGTGATGTCTTGTGTTGGATTTGTCCCAAACATAATGCTTTGTATTCAGGACATAAAGTTCATTTCGTTGCCACATTATTTGCAGTTTTACTTTAGTGCCTTATTGCAAACAGGATACATGTTTTGGAATATTTTTATTCTGTGCAGTCTTCCTTCTTTTCACCATATGAGTGTTGTAAAGTAACTACAATGTTGTTAATCCATCCTCTGTTTTCTCCTATCACAGCCATTAAACTCTGTAACTGTTTTAAAGTCACCATTAGTCTCATGATGAAATCCCTGAGCAGTTTCCTTCCTCTCTGGCAACTGAGTTAGGAAGGACGCCTGTATCTTTGTAGTGACTGGGTATATTGATACACCATCGAAAGTGTAATTAATAACTTCATCATGCTTAAAGGGATAAAGGTATTTTTTTTACCAATCCACAACTAGGAGCCCAATGCGAGGCATTGGAAATCTCCCCTGTCTTTGTAGTTGAATCTGAGTTTGAAATGATCTGCTCGACTGAGGGACCTTACAGATAATTGTGGGTGTGGGGTACAGAGATGAAGTCATGAAGTCATTCAAAAATCATGTTAAACATTATTATTGCACACAGTGTCCATTCAATGTATTATGTGACTTTTTAAGAACATTTTTACTCCTGAATTTATTCAGGCTTGCCATAACAAAGGATTTGAATAGTTATTGACTCAAGACATTTCAGCTTTTCATTTTTTCTTAATTTGTAAACATTTCTAAAAACATAATTCCACTTTGACATAATTGGGTATTGTGTGTAGGCCAGTGACACAAAATGTCAATTTAATCCATTTCAAATTTACACTGTAAAATAACTACATTTTGAAAAAGTCAAGGGGTGTGAATACGTTCTGAAGGCACTGTAGCTAATTAAATCAGGTGGTCGCATTCGTCTTCCATACACAAACATTTTTTTATTTTTTAAATTTTATTTCCCCTTTTATTTAACCAGGTAGGCCAGCTGAGAACAAGTTCTCATTTACAACTGCGACCTGGCCAAGATAAAGCTAAGCAGTGCGACAACAACAACAGCACAGAGTTACACATAAACAAACGTACAGTCAATAACACAAAAGAAAAGAAACATAGAAAAATCTAGGTACGGTACATGACCTTGTGTGAACCCTAACCCTTTAACGATGTGTAGTAGTTCAACATTATTTTGTATGATTATTTCTCGTCGAAATGAAAGTTAAGTTCCAAATGTTTCCAAAACTGTTCTGCCTAAATGTATTTTTTTAGACAGGGCATATTGGCAGTGTCTATGCATTTGCAGTATATGGTATGTTTAGCATTACCGTCTATGAAAAGGCTACTCGGTATATATTGACAGGGAGAAACTATAATTGAAAACCTGACACATTTTTCTGTTTAAATATTCTTTGATTTTAACAATAATATATGCCATTTAGCGGACGCTTTTATCCAAAGCAACTTACAGTCATGTGTGCATACATTCTACATATGGGTGGTCCCGGGAATCGAACCCACTACCCTGGCGTTACAAGCGCCATGCTCTACCAACTGAGCTACAGAAGGACCACATTTTCACATTAGATTGTTGTTTGGACATTATGATATTGGTGGAGGTTATGAATGTTCACTTTTTCAGACTGTAGAACAACATTTATACCTGACTCTGTCTTCTGTGCAATTCAGATTGAAACTTAGAGATCTACCAGATAGGCCTATTCTGGTGACTGGGAATGGCTGCATGGTGGTGCCTGAGGATACATACAGTGTCAGGACCACAAGCCCCCGTCAGTGGAAAATATATTACAAATTCATATCCATTGCCTACTACAGCCATTCATGTAACTACTTTGCTGGCCTGTCGCGCATCTTTCCCAATAAAAAAAAGTTACATTGCGGTCATTTCGGACACAAACTCCGGCAACTTACATCCACAGTGAGGGCCTCTTTTTGTTTTCTTAGTAGTGCTGTCTCAACCTATCGTTGAAAGGGGGAGGGTAAATGTGTTGAACAACTGAGTTTGATGAGCAACTAGAAGATCCAACCAAAAAGGAAATCATCATTCAAACTACCCAATAGAAGCTTTTGAGTGTTGATGCAATCCTTTCAGCGGCAACGATGGGCGGTCCTCTGTGCCAAGAGCCCGCCCTAGGCCCGATCTGTTAGGTTGCGCACATGCTGCAGTTTCAGTTTGTTTTATTCACCATTTTGAGTAGCTCAAGGTAAAATTTTAACTAAAATCGCGTTTGGAAAAGAAATTCGTTCCCGTATATTTCGTTTTACGCAGTAGCTCGGGCGTTGGAACGTTTCGTTGCGCCCATTGGAGTTGCAGAGCGGGACGATTTCATTTGTATTTTCCTGGATTTAATTTCCCCTTTCTTACATTCTTAACCTCTACAGTATTTCTGCAAAATGTCAAGACCAGTGAGGTACGTTTTTCTAATGTCCTTCGCTGAGGCAGTGTGGCGTGCACGCTGCCTTTACAGGAGACACGTACGTCTCTACCATGTTGTGTTTTTGGCTACAGTTCCGTTTATTTGATGAAACATTTATGTAAATGTATTTTTTCCATCCTTGTGCACGCACTTACTAGCATGGATCATTGCAATGTGGACTGTTCGTTCGCCATGGCGGGGTGAAAATGCCTGTATTGCGCGCCCCTTGGCGAGAGTGCGTGCATCTGGTGTGAATCATGTCTACAAAAACCGATCCTACTCGAATATCATTTGGTGCGATACCCTTATGTTTCAGTTGTATTTACCTTGGTTTTATGTGTTCCTAGAATGTGGTATGTCATGGTATTTTGTGTGAGATGGGAGGTAGATCAGACTGGGGAATATGGCTACCCATTCATCCACGAGAGCCTCTGAAACGTTAATAAAAAACAGGACTGGAGGTGGACATCGGCTCATGGGATGTGATCTTATTAACACGCAGCCTAGCGACGTCTGTACTAGTTCCAAGTAGGCTATCCACCATTGGAACGCAATTGTTTTATTCTATGGTCTTTTATTGGGGAACAATGAAATGTGAAAGGGGCGACGGCAGCCTGTTGGATTTGAGTGAAAACGCGGTACGAGAAAGGGAGAGCTGAGGAGCTACATTTTCACTGATAGCAGGGGGGCGGAGTGGCTTTAGAAGTCACCCCCCCCCCACACGCCTAGCTCTTCGCTGCCTGAAAAGACCGAGAGGGTCGCATTTGAGCGAAGAAAATAACCTATTTCGCAAGATAAACACACATGGACGTTGCTTGTTAATTAAATATAGCGGAAGCGAATCAAGCAACTGTTGCAACAATGTAACCGATATTGCACACGAATATGCAACAAAGTAGCAATGTGGCGTCGATGGTTGCCCCTCCCCTTGCTCCCGTTCCCCCCCCCAGGTAATGCGTGGGTCCCTCTTAAAGAATAAAAAATAAACCTTTTTTTTTGGGGGGGGGGGTCGTTTGAGCTCATGGCGATTGCTTTTCTAGTGGTGGTCGGGGCTTTGTCTTTCGGCCTGTGTGTCTGAGGTCTTCACGGGGGCGACAGGGCCTGCGCTTGTAAAAGCGTTTATTGCCTTGACCTCCCTTGCCCCCGCTAGCACATTTAACCATATGAGGTACCTTGGAAGCCTATAGTTACTATTGCATACAATGTTTCCAATCACTTTGGTGTGTGTTTAGGACGTCAGGGGGGTGGGAAAATAGATGGGTGTGTGTTCGAGATCAAGACCACTGTATGTAGGTTATGTATGCCTCATGCCTGTGTGTGTATATTATGGCACTGCTCTGAAGGTGTGTATTACATTGAGCACCTGCCTTCTGGTCAGCTGTGTCACCTACAGCACTGGTCTTCCTTGGTGTGTTAACCCATTCCACTCATCCACTTTCCCAAATGAGTCCTTGAAACTGGAGAAGTGAGACAAGCATCCAGTTTACTAGAGAAACTATCCCCTTCTGTGTGAGGGAACTTTTAAACATCAAAACGCATACTGCTGATGCATGATTGATGGCTGAGTGTATTTGGGGGTGTGGTGGAAGAGACGGAACTGAGGTGGATGAAATCCTGTTTGCGCCTTGATTTGGAATAATTGGGAATACATTGTCCTGGCTGCATTTTGATGCATCTACTTACTGGAGATGAGAAGAACCCTCCTGAGTTGTGCATCTTATATGAACCAGGTGTGGTTCCTAGAGTTATGTTCACATAATCTGCGTCCATCTTTGCCCTTCTGACTCTACATTACATTGAAGTCAGTGAATCTTCCTTTTGATTCCCTGAGGGGAATTTATCAGTGTGAAATGAACAATCTAAAAATCTCAATTTGTGATAAATTGTGCCCAGTATCCAAACATGTATAATCTAAAAACAACTTTACTAATACAAAAGTTATAAATCAAATTGTATTTGTCGCATGCGCTGACTACAACAGGTGTACCGGTACAGAGTTAATATGCAGGGGTACTGGTTAGTTGCGGTAATTTGTACATGTGTGTAGGGTTAGGGTGACTATGCATAGATAGTAAACAGTGAGTAGCAGCAGTCTTATGGCTTGGGGGTAGAAGCTGTTAAGGAGCCTTTTTGAACGAGACTTGGCGCTCCGGTACCGCTTGCTGTGCGGTAGCAGGGAGAACAGTATGACTTGGGTGACTGGAGACGCTGACAGTTTTTTGAGCCTTTCCCTGACACCGCCTGGTATAGAGGTCCTGGGTGGGAGGTAGCTTGGACCCAGTGAAGTATTGGACCGTACGCACTACCCTCTGCTGGCGCCTTATAGTCTGATGCCGCGCAGTTGCTATACCAGGCGGTGATGCAACCGGTCAGGATGCTGTTGATGGTGCAGCTGTAGAACTTGTTGAGAAACTGAGGACCTGTGACAAATCTTTTCAGTCTCCTGAGAGGGAATAGGCGTTGTCGTGCCCTCTTCACGACTGTCTTGGAGTGTTTGGACTAGAGGTCGACCGATTTTGATTTTCCAACACCAACAACGATTATTGGAGGACCAAAAAAAGCAGATACCGATTAATTGGCCGATTTCTTTTACAAATATATAGATTTGTTTGTTTTTAAAATTTACCAAAAAGTTACATTTTGGTTTCATCTGACCATATGACATTCTCCCGATCTTCTTCTGGATCATCCAAATGCTCTCTAGCAAACTTCCGACGGGCCTGGACATGTACTGGCTTAAGCAGGGGGACACGTCTGGCAATGCAGGATTTGAGTCCCTGGCGGTGTAGTGTGTTACTGATTGTAGGCGTTGTTACTTTGGTCCCAGGTCTCTGCAGGTCATTCACTAGGTCCCCCCCGTGTGGTTCTGGGATTTTTGCTCACCGTTCTTGTGATCATTTTGACTCCACAGGGTGAGATCTTGCGTGGAGCCCCAGATCGAGGGAGATTATCAGTGGTCTTGTATGTCTTCCATTTCCTAATAATTGCTCCCACAGTTGATTTCTTCAAACCAAACTGCTTACCTATTGCAGATTCACTCTTCCCAGCCTGGTGAAGGTCTACATTTTTGTTTCTGGTGTCCTTTGCCAGCTCTTTGGTCTTGGCCATAGTGGAGTTTGGAGTGTGACTGTTTGAAGTTGTGGACAGGTGTCTTTCATACTGATAACAAGTTCAAACAGGTGCCATTAATACAGGTAACGAGTGGAGGACAGAGGAGCCTCTTAAAGAAGAAGTTACAGGTCTGTGAGAGCCAGAAATCTTTCTTGTTTTTAGGTGACCAAATACTTATTTTCCACCATAATTTGCAAATAAATTCATTAAAAATCCTACAATGTGATTTTCTGGATTTTCCCCCTCATTTTGTCTGTCATAGTTGAAGTGTACCTATGATGAAAATTACAGGCCTCTCTCATATTTTTATGTGGGAGAACTTGCACAATTGGTGGCTGACTAAATACTTTTTTGCCCCACTGTATGAGATGAGTAATGCAAAATATGTAAACATAATTAAAGTGGCCAGTGGTTTCAAGTCTATGTACATTCTTGGCCAAATGTTTTGAGAATGACACAAATATTAATTTTCACAAAGTCTGCTGCCTCAGTTTGTATGATGGCAATTTGCATATACTCCAGAATGTTATGAAGAGTGATCAAATTCATTTAAATTAATTGCAAAGTCCCTCTTTGCCATGCAAATGAACTGAATCACCAAAAAACATTTCCACTGTATTCAACCCTGCCACAAAAGGACCAGCTGACATCATGTCAGTGATTCTCTCATTAACACAGGTGTGTGTTGACGAGGACAGGGCTGGAGATCACTCTGTCATGCTGATTGAATTCTAATAACAGACTGGAAGCTTCAAAGGGAGGGTGGTGCATGGAATCATTGTTTTTCCTCTGTCAACCAGTGTTACCTGCAAGGAAACAAGTGCAGTCATCATTGCTTTGCACAAAAAATGGCTTCACAGGCAAGGACATTGCTGTCAGTAAGATTGCACCTAAATCAACCATTTGTCGGATCAAGTACTTCAAGGAGAGCGGTTCAATTGTTGTGAAGAAGGCTTCAGGGTGCCCAAGAAAGTCCAGCAAGCGCCAGGGCCGTCTCCTAAAGTTGATTCAGCTGTGGGATCGGGGCACCGCCAGTACAGAGCTTGCTCGGGAATGGCAGCAGGCAGGTGTGAGTGCATCTGCACTGACAGTGAGGCAAATACTTTTGGAGGATGGCCTGGTGTCAGGAAGGGCAGCAAAGAAGCCACCTCTCCAGGAAAAATATCAGAGACAGACTGATATTCTGCAAACGGTACAGGGATTGGACTGCTGAGGACTGGGGGTGAAGTCATTTTCTCTGAATCCCCTTTCCGATTGTTTGGGGCATCTGGAAAAAAGCTTGTCCGGAGAAGACAAGGTGAGCGCTACCATCAAGTCCTATGTCATGCCAACAGTAAAGCATCCTGAGACCATGTGTGGGGTTGCTTCTCAGCCAAGGGAGTGGACTCACTCACAATTTTGCCTAAGAACACAGCCATGAATTAATAATGGTACCAACACATCCTCCGAGAGCAACTTCTCCCAACCATCTAGGAACAGTTTGGTGATGAACAATGCCATTTCCAGCATGATGGAGCACCTTGCCATAAGGCAAAAGTGATAACTAAGTGGCTCGGGGAACAAAACAATATGTTGGTTCAATGGCCAGGAAACTCCCCAGACCTTAATCCTATTGAGAACTTGTGGTCAATCCTCAAGAGGCGAGTGGACAAACAAAAACCTACAAATTCTGACAAACTCCAACCATTGATTATGCAAGATGAGGCTGCCATCAGTCAGGAGGTGGCCCAGAAGTCAATTGACAGCATGCCAGAGGTCTTGAAAAAGAAGGGTCAACAATGCAAATATTGACTCTTTGCATCAACTTCATGTAATTTTCAATAAAAGCCTTTGATACTTATGAAATGCTTGTAATTATACTTCAGTATTCCATAGTAACATCTGACAAAAACATCTATAGACACTGAAGCAGCAAACTTTGTGGAAATTAATATTTGTCATTCTCAACTTTGGCCACGACTGTATGTAGGGCAACAGCCTCTGTGGTAGTGAGGCTATTCGATATTCTGATGGACTTGAGATAGAAGCTGTTTTTCAGTCTCACGGTACCAGCTTGATGCACCTGTAATGACCTTGCCTTCTAAATGATAGCGGGGTGAACAGGCAATGGCTCGGGTAGTTGTTCTTTGGGCCACTGCAAATAACCTTTTGGCCTTCCTGTGACATCGGGTGTTGTAGGTGTCCCAGAGTGCAGGTAGTCTGTCCCTGGTTATGCGTTGGGCAGACCATAACTACCTTTGGAGAGCCCTGTGTTTGTGGGCAGTGCAGTTGCCATACCAGGTGGTGATGCAGCCTGACAGGATGCTCTCAATTGTGCCTATATAAGTTTGAGGGTTTTAGGTGCCAAGCCAAATTTCTTCAGCCTCCTGAGGTTGAGGAGGCCCTCGGTGTTACGAGGCGGTAGTCATTTAGGCAGGTTACCCTTTCTCGTTCTTGGGCACAGGCACTATGGTGGTCTGCTTGAAACGTAGGTGTTACAGACTCTGTCAGGGAGAGGTTTAAAATGACTTTGAAGACACTTGCTAGTTGGTCCACGCAGGCTCTGAGTAAATGTCTTGGTAATCCGTCTGGCCCCATGTCCTTGTGAATGTTGGCCGGTTTAAAAGTCTTGCTCACATCAGCTATGGAGAGTGTGATCACAGTTGTCCGGGAACAGCTGGTGCTCTCATGCATGCATCAGTGTTGCTTTCCTCAGAGAACATAAAAGGCATTTAGCCTATCTGCTAGACTCTCGTCACTGGGCAGCACCTGGCTGAGTTTCCCTTGGTAGTCCGTAATAGTTTGCAAGCCCTGCCACATCCATTGAGTGCCAGAGCCGGTGTAATCCATGGCTTATGGTAAGGATATGTACGTGCTGTCACTGTTGGGATGACATCGTCGATGCAGTTATTGATGAAGCCGGTGACTTGAGGTGGTATACTCCTTAATGTGAATCAATCAAATGTATTTATAAAGCCCTTTTTACATCAGCTGATGTCTCACAGTGCTGTACAGAAACCCAGCCTAAAACCCCAAATGGCAAGCAATGCAGAAGCACAGTGTGAATAGGTAAAATCCCTGAGCATATTCCAGTCTGTGCTAGAAAAACAGTCCTGGTGTGTAGAATTCACATCATCTGACCACTTTTGTATTGAACGAGTCACTGGTACTACCTGCATTGGTTTTTGCTTATAAGCGGAAATCAGGAGGATAGGAAACTGTGCATAATTCTATCGAAATGCATTGAAAATTGTACACTCTAAGAATGTCACGTTTGTGTTATAACATGAAAATAATTCATTCATTGCTATGGTCATTGATCTCCTGAAGTAGCTGTCCTTTTAATATTCTTTCTGTGCCTCCAAATGTTTGGATATACTGGTGAAGTTACCAGGTTGTTAACTCTACTAATGAGGTAATGTCATGACTGAACAAGGTGTTCACAGCCCGTTACCTGGGTGGCAGATAGCCTAGCGGTTAAGAGGGTTGGCCAAGTAACCGAAAGGTCGCTGGTTCGAATCCCCGAGACGACTACGTGAAGAAAAAAAGGTCTGCCCTTGTGCATGGCACTTAACCGTAATTGGTCATGTAAGTCTCTCTGGATAAGAGCGTCTGGTAAATGACAAAAGTAAAAAAAAAAAGGTTTCTGAGTGTAAAATGCGCCCCCCAGCGGCAATGCATCCATCAAAACGTAGCGCCGATAATATGGTCACAACTTTTGAGTGGTTTAGGCTAGAGACCAGCAGTTTTCTCTGTAGGCATTTTTCATGAATAGGAAAAAGCGGCACAGTGACGCCTAATCAATTATAACAATTATAATCTGGCTGATACCTGGTGCCTCCAATTTAACATGACAGTTTGCACAGCAAAATATTTAGGAGCATATGTGACCCAAATGGTTTCACTTAGAGCCCTGTCCTCCAAATTGCTTTCATCCACCCTGTGTGTGTTGAAATCGGTGCAGACGAAGGAGAGGAAGCCACATTAGACTTTTGACTTGTACCTGGGATGGGCAACTCTAGTCCTCGAGGGCCTGATTGGTGTCACATTTATGCCCCAGCTAACACACCTGCCTCCAATGATCACCTAATCATGAACTTCAGTTTAAAATGCAATTAGTTTAATCAGCAATGCTTGCTAGGGATGGGGGGGGGGGGTAAAAGTGATTACTGGGTCCCCCTGACAGCATGTAACTGGCTGTCATGATGATTATTTCTGCATGTTGTGTCTTATGGCAACAGTCCTCATCCAACCGACTAGAAACTTGATAGGAAATCTCTGTTTATGTTTACTTCACAGGAACAAGAAGGTGGTGAATTACTCACAATTCCAGGAATCTGATGACGCAGGTGAGAGAGCAAGAGTTTGTGTACGTGTGTGCAACTGCAACCCCTTTCCCCTGTAGATAAGCTGTGTGTGTAACCCCTTTTTAATTCCCTTGTAGATGAGGAGTATGGGAAGAACTCAGACAAGCCTAAGAAGCCTCGTGCGGCTCCTCGCGAGGTGAAGCGCAAGCGGTCAAAGAACTCTCAGGAGGACAGGTGAGCCCGGAGAACCGCAGCAAACGGCTGAATCCCGACTCAAACTTCAGTGAACATCTTCCATAGGCATCATGCATGATTTAGAAATACGAGTTGAGGGCGTTCAACTTGACATTTGGTGGTTCTATAAAAAAACAGACTTGGTGTGTAGAGTTGCGGTGTCTTGTTGCTCAATTGTTGTTTTTTGTTTCAGTGAGGATTCTGAT
The DNA here is from genome assembly GCF_021184085.1 of Oncorhynchus gorbuscha. Classification (NCBI taxonomy): domain Eukaryota; kingdom Metazoa; phylum Chordata; class Actinopteri; order Salmoniformes; family Salmonidae; genus Oncorhynchus; species Oncorhynchus gorbuscha. Next base: position 49,511,831 of record NC_060190.1, read on the forward strand.
GAAAAACTCTCCAAATCCAAAAATGATTCAGCAGGTAAGCCATTCTGACATTTTCCATTCATCAACTGGTTGATTAACAATTCATCTTGTGTTAAGTCTTAATTTGTGATAGAGCTATGAATTATGATAAATCTATGATCCCTTTCAGTAGTGGAGATGTTGGTCAAGCTTGGGGTCAGGGAAAATGTCCTGAAGAGGAGGCTATGGTTAATAATAATAATATATGCCATTTAGCAGACGCTTTTATCCAAAGCGACTTACAGTCATGTGTGCATACATTCTACGTATGGGTGGTCCCGGGAATTGAACCCACTACCCTGGCGTTACAAGCGCCATGCTCTACCAACTGAGCTACAGAAGGACCACTAGAAGGACCACATGGTTCAAGCTATGGTTCAGGGAAAATGTCCTGAAGAGGAGGCTATGGTTCAAGCTTGGGGTCAGGGAAAATGTCCTGAAGAGGAGGCTATGGTTCAAGCTTGGGGTCAGGGAAAATGTCCTGAAGAGGAGGCTATGGTTCAAGCTTGGGGTCAGGGAAAATGTCCTGAAGAGGAGGCTATGGTTCAAGCTTGGTGGGGTCAGGATTCAACTAGTGATATGGGGGGGGGAGAAATCGATAGTTAAATATATTATTTTTGACCATCGTTTTGACAATATCGCTAAATAAATGTTGTGCTACTTTATTAACCTTTATTTAAACAGGTAGCCACATTGAGATACAACTATTTACAAGAGAGCCCTGTATACATTTACAAATGAAGCCCAATACATTTTAAAAAACAAAACAAATTATACTGAAAAGAAATATAAACACAACATGTGAAGTGTTGGTCCATTGTTTCATGAGCTGAAATACTTATTTCTCTCAGATTTTGCACAAATTTGTTTACATCTCATTTAGTGAGCATTTCTCCTTTGCCAAAATAGTCCATCCACTTGACTGGTGTGGCATGTCAAGAAGCTGATTAAACAGCATGATCGTTACACATGTTCACGTTGTGCTGGGGACAATAAAAGACCACTCTAAAATGTGCAGTTTTGTCACGGAACACAGTGCCACAGAGGTTGAGGGATCATGCAATTGGCATGCTGACTGCAGGAATATCCACACCAGCCCAGGACCTCAACATTCGGCTTCTTCCCCTGCAGGATCATCTGAGACCAGCCACCCAGACAGCTGATGAAACTGCGTTTCCGCAACCAAACCATTTCTGCACAAACTGTCAGAAACCATCTCAGAGAAGCTCATCTGCGTGCTCGTCATCCTCACTTGGGTCTTAACCTGATTGCAGTTCGGCACCATAACCGACTTCAGTAGACAAATGCTCACTTTCGATGGCCACTGGCTCGCTGGATAAGTGTGCTATTCAGGGATGTCACTTTTTCAACTGTACCGGGCAGGTGGCAGACAGCATGTATGGCGTTGTGTGGGCTAGGGGTTTGCTTATGTCAATGTTGGGGAATAGACGGCCCCATGGTGGCGGTGTGGTTATGGTATGGGCAGGCATACGCTATGGACAACGAACATAATTGTATTTTATTGGTGGCAATTTGAATGCACGGAGATACTATGACAGAATCCTGAGGCCCATTGTGGTGCAATTAATTCGCCACCATCACCTAATGTTTCCGCGTGATAATGCATGACACCATGTCCGGAGGATCTATCCACAATTCCTGGAAGCTGAAAATGGCCTAGTTCTTCCATGGCCTGCATACTCACTAAACATGTCACCCATTCGGCATGTTTGGGAAGCCCTGGATCGACGTGTACGACAGCGTGTTCGAGTACCCCCCCAATATCTAGCAACTTCGCACTGCCATTGAAGAGTGGGACAACCTTCCACAATCAACAGCCTGATCAACTCTATGAAGGAGATGTGTTCTGTATTCTGCATGAGGCAAATGGTCACACCAGATACTGACTGGTTTTCTGATCCACACCCATAGCTTTAAAACGTTATCTGTGACAAACCGATGCATCCCTGTATTCTCAGTCATGTGAAATCTATAGATTAGTGCATAATGAAATCATTTCAATTGACTGATTTCTTTATATGAACTGCATATCTTTGAAATGGTTGTTTTTATAGTATTTGAAATGTATATAAATCAAAACGCATTATATAAAATACAACAGCCCTACAAAGACATTACAAATAAAATGCACATTAAACATATTTAAGAAAAGCAATCACATTCTGTAACATAAGTCTCCAATCAATCATTTTAAATGCCTGAAAGGCACCAGAATATCTAACTGCAAGGATTTCTGCATATTCCACACATCGGGGGCTAAAGAAATGAAATGATGTGGAGACAAAAGCAGTTATTGATCCCTGAGAACGGGTTTGGTCATTTTACCGTCTGAATTTAATCAATGAAGTTATGTACAGAGGAAGTTTCCGTACGACTGCTTTGTGAATAAATAATGCACCTCTCTTCTTACAGAGGTCCATCCCACATTTTTGTACAGAACACAATGGGTCCTATAACCGTCCCCAGTGGTAAAACGTATTGGTGAATGGAATACGGACTCCAATGGTTTAAAAGCAGAGGCTGCCGCATGCATGTAAATGTCACCATAGTCTATTACAGGGAGAAGCGTTGTTTGAACAATCTTCCTTTTGTTTTCAGAACTGAGGCAGGATTTAATTCTATAAGAGGAAATATATATAGAGTGGGGCAAAAAATGTAGTCAGCCACCAATTGTGCAAGTTCTCACTTAAAAAGATGTTAGAGGCCTGTAATTTTTTATCATAGGTACACTTCAACTATGACAGACAAAATGAGGGGGAAAATCCAGAAAATCACATTGTAGGATTTTTAATGAATTTATTTGCAAATTATGGTGGAAAATAAGTATTTGGTCACCTAAAAACAAGAAAGATTTCTGGCTCTCACAGACCTGTAACTTCTTCTTTAAGAGGCTCCTCTGTCCTCCACTCGTTACCTGTATTAAAGGCACCTGTTTGAACTTGTTATCAGTATAAAAGACACCTGTCCACAACCTCACAGTCACACTCCAAACTCCATTATGGCCAAGACTAAAGAGCTGTCAAAGGACACCAGAAACAAAATTGTAGACCTGCACCAGGCTGGGAAGAGTGAATCTGCAATAGGTAAGCAGCTTGGTTTGAAGAAATCAACTGGGAGCAATTATTAGGAAATGGAAGACATACAAGACCACTGATAATCTCCCTCGATCTGGGGCTCCACGCAAGATCTCACCCCGTGGAGTCAAAATGATCACAAGAACGGTGAGAAAAAATCCCAGAACAACACGGGGGCGACCTAGTGAATGACCCGCAGAGAGCTGGGACCAAAGTAATAAAGCCTACCATCAGTAACACACTACGCCGCCAGGGACTCAAATCCTGCAGTGCCAGACATGTCCTCCTGCTTAAGCCAGTACATGTCCAGGCCCGACTGAAGTTTGCTAGAGAGCATTTGAATGATCCAAAAGAAGATTGGGAGAATGTCATACGGTCAGATGAAACCAAAATATCGTTTTTTTGGATAAAAACTCAACTCGTTGTGTGAAGGACAAAGAATGCTGAGTTGCATCCAAAAAACACCATACCTACTGTGAAGTATGGGGGTGGAAACATCATGCTTTGGGGCTGTTTTTATGCAAACGGACCAGACGACTGATCCGTGTAAAGGAAAGAATGAATGGGGCATGTATCGTGAGATTTTGAGTGAAAACCTCCTTCCATCAGCAAGGGCATTGAAGATGAAACGTGGCTGGGTCTTTCAGCATGACAATGATCCCAAACACACCGCCCGGGCAACGAAGGAGTGGCTTCGTAAGAAGCATTTCAAGGTCCTGGAGTGGCCTAGCCAGTCTCTAAATACTTTTTTGCCCCACTGTATATGAATCATAGAGCTCAGCTTTGTCACATTTTCAATGTGTTTTTCCAAAGACAACTTGTTATCAATCCAGATACTCAAGTTCTCATAGTGAGAAACTTGCTCTATTTGGAGGGCAAATACTCAGGTCCCCAGTCAACATTATGGGACCTAGAGAACAGCATAAAGTTGGTTTGATTAGCATTTAACACCAAGTTAAGATCTGGAAGTTATGAGTCAATCATGCTGAAGGTCACGAATGGCATGCTATACTGAAGATGCACAGGAATAAATAACTTCTCTACGTAGAGATGAATTTTGTTATTTTTTATGCCTTTATTTAACTAGGAAAGTAAGTTAAGAACAAATTCTTATTTTCAATGACGGCCTAGGAACAGTGGGTTAATTAACTGCCTTGTTCAGGGGCAGATTTGTACCATGTCAGCTCAGGGATTTGATCTTGCAACCTTTCGGTTACTAGTCCAACGCTCTAACTACTAGGCTACCTGCCGCCCGATGGAAATACTATTAACACCTGTAACATTCAATGCCATTTATATACAATGTGAACAACAATGGGTACACCATTAAGCACTTCAAGAAATGTGGATTTAACCCCGTCTATCATAATAGCCTGGGTTCGGTCACTAAGCAAATTCTGAAACCACAAACGGGCATCAGTGCTAAGGACTAACACAGACAACTTACTCAGTAAGATGGAATGATCAACTGTATCAAAAACCTTTGACAAATCTATAAATAGGGCAGCACAATTAATTTTAGCATCCAAAGAATTGACAATATAATATACAACAGATGTGGTTACAGTAATATTTATGTGGCTTGGTCTAAACCTTGATTTAATGTACATTCAAAATACAGTTCACAGATCTTATTTTTTAAAGCTAAAATAAAAGAAAAAGAACAAAGTTGCACATTCACCAAGGATTCAATAATCTTAGCTTGACAAGGAAGCCTTGATATTGGATGATAGTTGTCAAGATCACAACAATCACCTCCCTTATGTAGTGGCAGCACATTTCCACACTTAGGAATATTTCCTGATAAGTGTTTAATGTACATATGTGGGTTATTGAACCAACAATGACCTGGATCCAAATGGTCGGCCCTGTAGATATCTTAATGTCAACAACCCATTGTTTGTGAATTGCCGAAAGGAAAAACCCTGACTGACATTTTCTAAATTATTCAGTAAAGCTTCCCCATCAACATCCAGTACATTCTCGCATTGAGTAGGCTTTTGAATTCTCACATTGAGTAGGCTTTTGAATTCTCGCATTGAGTAGGCTTTTGAATTCTCACATTGAGTAGGCTTTTGAATTCTATCACACAATTCTCAATTCTCTGAAGGATTGCCAGTCCTGGGGAGTCAGTACTTCTAGCCATAGCCCAGGAAGCATCTCTATTGCTTATGAACTCAGATAATTCAGGTTGTGAAACGATGGGTCTATTGCTTATGAACAGTTAAACAATATATATATATTAAATAAATAAATAAACGGGGCATGCTTATCTTCAGTGATGTTAAAAACAGTCATAAAGTGATAAAGAGCCAATTCAGAATCCGGTATAGCGAAGATACCATCAAGATCACAATGGTAGAGGTTAATGTCTCTTTGTAATAATGCATGGTTTTGTCCTATGAGTCCTAACATCTCTAATACAAACAATAGGACAGTGGTCACTAATGTCCAGGGAGAAAACAACACCACTAGCCACACATTTCTTTGCAGTATTTGTAAACATCAGGACATATTTGGTCATGTGGACTTGGTAACCAACTGGGTGAGGTTTAGGTTATTATAAAAAATCCTTTAAACGGTCTTGGGTTCCTCAGGACACGCTAAAGTCACCAGTGACAAAGTCAGCGGGACTAGTTAACAAACGTTTCTTAGGGCAGTAGACTCCCAGAACAGTTACGTTAGAATGAGAACCTAGATGAAGACTTGGCTAGATATGTGAATTGTTTAGGATTGGAAGTAGCCTTTAAGAGACACAGGAAGGTGACTTTTTGTATAGATGGCAACACCTTTGCCCGTTCTATCAGCACGAGTACTCTAAGACCATCAATAGTAACCTCAAAATCCACATTTATTTCAGTTAACCATGTTTCTGATAAAATACAAATATCTGGATCTGCCTGGGAATCCCAGATCTTGATGTAGTCCATTTTTGGCAAAATGCTGCAAATATTTGATTAATAATTGGGCTAAGTAAATTGACTCATCATTACCACTTACATTACATGGGATGTGCAAATGTACAAGCATCATGCTCTCCCTCCGTGTAAAGACATTTGACTGGATCCAACCACCGCGCAATCAAATTGTACCGGAGGCGGGTTGCTCGCTTTGTGACTGACAAATAGATCACTGGGTAATGCATATCGTTCATTCTAGCGGGGGAGTGCTCAACAGACAAGTGAATTGGAACTTTTTAAATGGAAAGTAGCCTAGTTAATATGAAGTCAAAGTAGAAAATCGTCTGTGACTGGCTGGTTTAGCCGACCCGGCGCTAATGGAAAACACTCAAGGACGGAAGGGGACTAGGGCTATGGGAAGGGGACTAGGGCTATGGGAAGGGGCCCAGGCTAGTGGCCAGGAGCTTTGTGACCGGGCTACTGCTAATGTTTTTCTGTTTGGTTGCAGATGACTTTGGCAGTGATGAAGACAACGACTTTGGAGAGGAAGATGAGGAGGATGGAGGGAGCGACTACGAAGCTAAAAGAGGCAAAAAGGGAAAGACAGCCAAGGTGGCAAAGCCCACTAAGAGGACACCCAAGAGAAAACGACCCACAGGTAAGACTCATACACTGAGGTGCCAGTGTGTACGCCAGTTATTATATGACTGTATGTTATAACCTGGCTACACATTTCTGTTTGTTAGATGACAGTGATGAGGAGGTGAGTCGTAAGGTGCGTACAGTGCGCCAGGCCGCCACCAAGGCTGTGTCTAAACAGAGAGAGATCTTGCTGGGAGACGGAGGTAGTGAGGACGAGGAACGTGAAGACAAGGAGGAGGCCTTCGCAGACCGTAAGTCAACCACTCAAAACAAAACGGGCCTACCCGGACCTAACCCTTGATCATGACTCTGTTCCATTACATTACAAATAAGTATTTGAATTGAAGGCATAGGCCTGGGCAATAAGGCTAAAATATATTATCACGGTATTATTATTATTTTTTTTAAATAATTCGCTGTATAAAATTTGCTTAGTGCGTGACCCTGGGGTGGCAACACATATATATTATATGTGATTTAAATGGGTCTTTCTTATTTCTGATTGTTTTATACTGTTCAATTCAACTTCAAGAAAAGACAAATTAGCTGTTTGCAGATGTAGAAACACAAACGAATAAACAAACGAATTTATATTAAGAAGCAAAGTGAAAATGTCATTGTCATCAACATTGTATGTGCTGAAATGACCATGCAGACTGAACGCAAGTGTCTTGGGGTCGATGAATAAGAAATGCGTTCCTTGAGTGACGGGGCGGGGCTAATTCTGTGTCGAAAGCTGCATTTGGAGAGATTACTCAATTAGCGAAGTAAACTATAAAAGTGGAGGTACACACAGCGTATTCCATTTAACAAACCAAACATTCAAATCCCGTTGTAGAAGTTAAGCTAAAAACCCAAACCGGTAAAATACAGTATACCGCCCAGCCTTACGAAGACGTCTTCTGTATAGGGGGAATTTTTTTAAGAACCCCGATGTTCGGTTTGAACATTAACACGCATCGCTTGATGCACGGTTTTGGAAGCATAAGGACCTTTATCTTTCATATAGCGTAAATCATAAAAAAAGCTTAATGGAGACACCTTTGATAGGGTTAGTGTTCCCACAGGCCTTATCTCCATGTTACGGCGCCTGTTTATGGAAGACCGAGGGACCACCTGTGCTAATTAGCTATCTAGCATGATCCAAATTATGGAACGTCGTTTGGGTCTTTGCATGTCAAAAAGGATACACGTCAAATAACATTTTTGACCAATCAGGACCTGAATATGACTGCACGTCACATAATAATTTAACGCATTCATAATTTTTTTACGTAGTTATTACACATTGATTACACTATCACTCGTATTTCATATGTCACAACGATTCATAGATACATATGGTATGATGCTGGTAAAGTTGTCTCGCGCACCTACAGTGCTGCTCATAAAAAGCTAGCTAGCTGATGGCTGCAAACAATGTTCTTCCCCAAAAACATAGTAAAACGACAACCTGTTTCAGTAGCTGTAGTTAGCTAGCTAACTATATAACTAGGTGTCATCTAAAATGACCTTCATTTATAAGATGGTTTTTATTTGATTAATGGTGGTCGGGACCCATCTATGTGAAGCTAGCCACAATATGGATATGCCACAATAGTGGACATTGCTGTTAGCCTTCAAAATGAAATTATGCCTTTGACAGTGATGCAAATAAATAGTACAATTATGCCATGAGGTTGGAATGTTATAGAAAATCAACAAAATACTATTTGTTAATTTTCGGCGCTGACAGAGATGGCTGCCTCGCTTCGTGTTCCTAGGAAACTGCAGTATTTTTTTATATGTTATTTCTTACATTGTTACCCCAGGAAATCTTATGTTTTATTACATACAGTCAGGAGGAACTATTGGATATAAGAGCGACGTCAACTCACCAACATTACGACCAGGAATACAACTTTCCCAGAGCGGATCCTCTGGTCCATCACCCAGGACAATGGATTGGATCCCAGCAAGCGATCCAAAACAAAGGCGCCGCAGAAGGGGCAGACGGAGCGGTCTTCTGGTCAGGCTCCGTAGACGGGCACACCGCCCACCACTCCCGAGCCTACTACTTGCCAATGTCCAGTCTCTTGACAACCAGGTTGATGAAATCCGAGCCAGGGTTGTCTTCCAGAGAGACATTAGAGACTAACGTTCTTTGTTTCATGGAAACATGGCTCACGCGAGACACGCTATCGGAGTCGGTACAGCCACCTGGTTTCTTCACGCATTGTGCCGACAGAAACAAGCATCTCTCTGGTAAGAAGAAAGGCAGGGGTGTATGCCTTATGATTAACGAGATGTGGTGTGATAACATGCAGAAACTCAAGTCCTTCTGTTCACCAGACTTATAATTCCTTACAATCAATTGCCGACCACATTATCTACCAAGAGAATTCTCTTCGATCATAATCACAGTCGTGTATATTCTCCCTCAAGCAGACACATCGACGGCCCTGAAATAACTTCATTTGACTCTATGTAAACTGGAAACCACATATCCTGAGGATGCATTTATTGTAGCTGGGGATTTTAACAAGGCTAATGTGAAAACAAGGCTCCCTATATTTTACCAGCACATCGATTGCACGACCCGGGCTGGCAAAACCCTGGATCATTGTTACTCTAAATTCCGCGACGCATATAAAGCCCTCCCCCGCCCTCCTTTCGGAAAAGCTGACCAAGACTCCATTTTGTTGCTCCCAGCCTATAGACAGAAACTAAAACAGGGAGCACCTGTGCTCAGGTCTGTTCATCGCTGGTCCGACCAATCGGATTCCACGCTTCAAGATTGCTTCGATCACGTGGACTGGGATATGTTCCGCATAGCGTCGAACAACAACATTGAAGAACACGCTGATTCGGCGAGCGAGTTTATTAACAAGTGCATCGGTGATGTTGTACCCATAGTGTCTATTAAAACATTCCCCAACGAGAAACCGTGGATTGATGGCAGCATTCACGCAAAACTGAAAGCGCGAAGCACTGCTTTTAATCAGGGCAAGGTGACTGGAAACATGATCAAATACAAACAGTGTAGCAATTCCCTCTGCAAGGCAATCTAACAAGCTAAGCATCAGTATAGAGACAAAGTGGAGTCGCAATTCAACAGCTCAGACACGAGAGGTATGTGGCATGGTCTACAGTCAATCACGGACTACAAAACAAAAACCAGCCCTGTCGCGGACCACGATTTCTTGCTCCCAGACAGACTAAACAACTTCTTTGCTCACTTTGAGGACAATACAGTGCCACTGACATGGCCCGCTACCAAAGCCTGTGGGCTCTCCTTCACTGCAGCCAACGTGAGTAAAACATTTAAACGTGTTAACCCTCGCGAGGCTGCAGGCCCAGACGGCATCCCCGGCCACGTCCTCAGAGCATGCGCAGACCAGCTTGCTGCTGTGTTTACGGACATATTCAATCAATCCTTATCCCCAGTCTGCTGTTCCCACATGCTTCAAGAGGGCAACCACTGTTCCTGTTCCCAAGAACGCTAAGGTAACTGAGCTAAATGACTACTGCCCCGTAGCACTCACTTCAGTCATCATGAAGTGCTTTGAGAGACTAGTCAAGGACCATATCACCTCCACCCTACCTGACAACCTAGACCCACTCCAATTTGCTTACCTCCCCAATAGGTTCACAGACAACGCAATCATACTGCACACTGCCCTAACCCATCTGGACAAGAGGAATAGCTATGTAAGAATGCTGTAAATCGACAACAGCTCAGCATTTAACACCATAGTACCCTCCAAACTCATCATTAAGCTCGAGACCCTGCCAGCCCTGTGCAACTGGGTCCTGGACTTCCTGACGGGTGGTGGTGAGGGTAGGTAACATCTCCACCCTGCTGATCCTCAACACTAGGGCCCCACAAGGGCACATTCTCAGCCCTCTCCTGTACGCCCTGTTCACCCATGACTGCGTGGCCATGCACGCCTCCAACTCAATCATCAAGTTTGCAGAAGACACTACAGTGGTAGGCTTGATTACCAACAAGATGGCCTACAGGGAGGAGGTGAGGGCCCTCGGAGTGTGGTGTCAGAAAAATAACCTCACACCCAATGTCAACAAAACAAAGGAGATGATCGTGGATTTCAGGAAACAGCAGAGGGAGCACCCCCCTATCCACATTGACGGGACAGTAGTGGAGAGGGTTGTAAGTTTTAAGTTACTCGGCATACACATCACGGACAAACTGAACATTCGGCCCCCTTGAACTTTGCGACCTTTTGCCACATTTCAGGCTTCAAACATAAAGATATAAAACTGTATTTTTTTGTCAAGAATCAACAACAAGTGGGACACAATCATGAAGTGGAACGACAATTATTGGATATTTCAAACTTTTCAAAACTGAAAAATTGGGCGTGCAAAATTGTTCAGCCCCTTTACTTTCAGTGCAGCAAACTCTCTCCATAAGTTCAGTGAGGATCTCTGAATGATCCAATGTTGACCTAAATGTTGACCTAAATGACTAATGATGATAAATACAATCCACCTGTGTGTAATCAAGTCTCCGTATAAATGCACCTGCACGAACAGGGAACTGAAGAACAGGGAACACACCAGGCAGGTCCGAGATACTGTTGTGAAGAAGTTTAAAGCCGGATTTGGATACAAAAAGATTTCCCAAGCTTTAAACATCCCAAGGAGCACTGTGCAAGCGATAATATTGAAATGGAAGGAGTATCAGACCACTGGAAATCTACCAAGACCTGGCCGTCCCTCTAAACTTTCAGCTCATACAAGGAGAAGACTGATCAGAGATGCAGCCAAGAGGCCCATGATCACTCTGGATGAACTGCAGAGATCTACAGCTGAGGTGGGAGACTCTGTCCATAGGACAACAATCAGTCGTATATTGCACAAATCTGGCCTTTATGGAAGAGTGGCAAGAAGAAAGCCATTTCTTAAAGATATCCATAAAAAGTGTCGTTTAAAGTTTGCCACAAGCCACCTGGGAGACACACCATACATGTGAAAGAAGGTGCTCTGGTCAGATGAAACCAAAATTGAACATTTTGGCAACAATGCAAAACGTTATGTTTGGCGTAAAAGCAACACAGCTCATCACCCTGAACACACCATCCCCACTGTCAAACATGGTGGTGGCAGCATCATGGTTTGGGCCTGCTTTTCTTCAGCAGGGACAGGGAAGATGGTTAAAATTGATGGGAAGATGGATGGAGCCAAATACAGGACCATTCTGGAAGAAATCCCGATGGAGTCTGCAGAAGACCTGAGACTGGGAAGGAGATTTGTCTTCCAACAAGACAATGATCCAAAACATAAAGCAAAATCTACAATGGTTCAAAAATAAACATATCCAGGTGTTAGAATGGCCAAGTCAAAGTCCAGACCTGAATCCAATCGAGAATCTGTGGAAAGAACTGAAAACTGCTATTCACAAATGCTCTCCATCCAACCTCACTGAGCTCGAGCTGTTTTGCAAGGAGGAATGGGAAAACATTTCAGTCTCTCGATGTGCAAAACTGATAGAGACATACCCCAAGCGACTTACAGCTGTAATCGCAGCAAAAGGTGGCGCTACAAAGTATTAACTTAAGGGGGCTGAATAATTTTGCACGCCCAATTTTTCAGTTTTTGATTTGCTAAAAAAGTTTGAAATATCCAATAAATGTCGTTCCACTTCATGATTGTGTCCCACTTGTTGTTGATTCTTCACAAAAAAATACAGTTTTATATCTTTGTCTGAAGCCTGAAATGTGGCAAAAGGTCGCAAAGTTCAAGGGGGCCGAATACTTTCGCAAGGCACTGTATATATTTTTATGTATGTATTCATATTCATCCCTTTATACTTGTGTATGTGTATAAGGTAGTTGTTGTGAAATTGTTAGGTTAGATTACTTGTTAGATATTACTGCGTGGTCGGAACTTGAAGCACAAGCATTTTGCTACACTCGCATTAACATCTGCTAACCATGTGTATGTGACAAATAATATTTGTTTAAATCTCAGTGGATGTATTATACTTTAGAATTGCATTAGGAGCATACTTATTTCACTGTACAGCCTTGCCTATGGATAGTGGATCAATGACATGGGGTATCGGTCTACTCAGTAACACCCAGAGAACATTAGCGTCGTAGCTCTTACACGGAACCCAAACCGGCAACGTGCGCTATCATGCATAAATGTATTTTGTCCCCCTATAACAAACGCGATCATGACACACAGGTTAAAATATCAAAACCAACTCTGAACCAATTACATTAACTTGGGGACAGGTCCAAAAGCATTCAACATGTATGGCAATTTAGCTAGTTAGCTTGAACTTGCTAGCTAATTTGTCCCGGGATATAAACATTGAGTTATTTTACCTGAGATGCATCAAGGTCCGCTACTCCGATAATTAATCCACACATAAAACGGCCAACTGAATCGTTTCTAGTCATCTCTCCTCCTTCCAGGCTTTTTCATCTTTGAATTTATATGGTGATTGGCATCTACACTTACATAGTATTACCACGACGACCAACAACACATTTAGTTTTTCAATCACCCACGTGGGTATAACCAATTAGATGGCACGTGGGTACCTGCTTCTATAAACCAATGAGGAGATTGTAGAGGCAGGACTTGCAGCACGATCTGCGTCAGAAATAGGAATGACTTCTATTTTAGCCCTTGGCATCGCAGATGCTCGTCGGCGGGCGCGAGCAGTGTGGGTGCAATAATTGAATAACATGGATTTCTATATTTATTTTGCGACGCACGCGACATGTCTGGTCAGCATGTGATTGCGGAACTCTGAAACAACAGAGAATTGAGCCACAGTTATTGTCAACCAATGTGTATTGAACACTATTCCTGAGGAGAAACAATACTGCATGGATGTTTTGGAGTCTGATAACTCTGAGGAGGACGTTGGAGAAAAATCTCTTTGGTACTGAGTAGACTGATTTCCCATTTCATTGATCCCCAATCCTTAGGTAAAGCTGTATAGTGCAATATGAATGTCAATGCACACAACAGGCTGACTGGGTAGGTCATTTCACACAGTCACTCCCGCGATAAGAGCTACAACGCTAACATTTGCGTAAACTCTTAGGTTGTGTTCTGTGGGTGTCACCGAGTAGACTGATACCCCCATTCCATTGCTTTACTTCCAACCTTGTTTAACATGATCTAGTATAAATATGGCATGATTCCACCAATTGTAACCATCACTTTCAAAGAGGTACTTTTATTTTGAAGGCAATCTGCAAATTCTACTATTGTGCCTAATCTTTATTGTGGCTAGCTTCACAACACATCCGGGTCCAGTTGAGCCTCAGTAGCCAGATGAAGCTAGCTGGCTGCATATAACGTTAGCTTTGGTCAACCGGGTTAAGTAGCTGGCTAGCTATTTATTTTCATGAACTGAAGTACAATTTCAATAGGCGAACAACAAGTGTATACCTAGCTAATACTTACTCACAAGGATTCTGATATCATTGTTAAGAATAATTAAAATTACTGCAGTTTCTACTGGTCATTGCTAGCTAGCTACCCCAGAAGTTGCGGGCGAATAAATACGTCCTTATTACCAGCGCGGTATTGTAAACCCATCGTTTGTGGCCGGTGTGCGCTTGTGTACAGCTCTGATAGTGTTGGCGCTTGCCTTGCACGTGACAATTCAGCACATACAACATTCTATAATATAGTGTTATTTGACTTGTACCGGATACCTGAGTGTAACAGAAAAATACTGTTGGCTTCAAACGTGATAAGGCTGGCCTTCAATGTGTATTTTGCATTTGTGAAGTTATTTTCATGTAATATAAAATTAAAGTGATTTATGGTTCTAGAACCGTATCACAATTGAGAATCGATTTTCGTTTAGATGTATTTATCTGTTTTGCCTGCCAGAGACAGTCTACCGCTGAAAATAACAAGGTCCTTGAACCTTAAGGAGTAACGGTAACATTAGGCTCCTTAAGAGTACATCTTGGGCTTGGAATTACCAGGGACCTCAAGATACGGTATTATCACAAAATGTCTTGTGGTTCTCACGATTTTTAAAAATTTATATACACACACTACCATTCAAAGGTTTGGGGTCACTTAGAAATGTCCTTGTTTTTAAAAGAAAAGCACTTATTTTTTCATAACATCAAATCGATCAGAAATACAGTGTAGACATTGTTAATGTTGTAAATGACTATTGTAGCTGGAAACAAAATGTTTTGTGGAATATCTACATAGGCATACAGAGCCCCATTTATCAGCAACCCTCACTCCTGTGTTCCAATGGCATGTTGTGTTAGCTAATCCAAGTTTATCATTTTAAAAGGCTAATTGATAATTAGAAAACCCTTTTACAATTGTTAGCATAGCTGAAAACTTGTCCTGATTTTAAAGAAGCAAGAAAACTGGTCTTTAGACTAGTTTAGTATCTGGAGCATCAGCATTTGTGGGTTCGATTACAGGAACAAAATGGCCAGAAACAAAGGACTTTCTTCTGAAACTCGTCAGTCTATTCTTGTTCTGAGTAATGAACGCTATTCCATGCGAGAAATTGCCAAGAAACTGAAGATCTCATACCTCGCTGTGTACAACTCCCTTCACAGAACAGAGCAAACTGTCTCTAACCAGAATAGGAGTGGGAGGTCCCGGTGCACAACTGAGCAAGAGGACAAGTACATTAGTGTCTAGTTTGAGAAACAGATGCCTCACAAGTCCTCAACTGGCAGCTTCATTAAATAGTACCCGCAAAACACCAGTCTCAACATCAACAGTGAAGAGGCGACTCCGGGATGCTGGCCTACTAGGCAGAGTTCCTCTGTCCAGTGTCTGTTTTTTTGCCCGTATTAATTTTTCTTTTTCAAATCAAAGTTTATTGGTCACATACACATGGTTAGCAGATGTTAATGTGAGTGTAGTGAAATGCTTGTGCTTCTAATTCAAACCATGCAGTAATATCTAACAAGGAATCTGAACAATTTCACAACAACTACCGTATAAACACAAGTATAAATGAATGAATACGAATATGTACATATAAATATATGGATGAGCGATGGCCGAATGGCATAGGCAAGATGCCGTAGATGGTATAGAGTACAGTATATACATATGAGATGAGTAATGTATGTAAACATTATTATATAATGTGGCATTGTGTAAAGTGACTAGTGATACATTTATTACATCCAGTTTTTAATTATTAAAGTGGCTAGAGATTTGAGTCAGTTTGTTGGCAGCAGCCACTAGTGATGGCTGTTTAACAGTCTGATGGCCTTGAGATAGAAGCTGTTTTTCAGTCTCTCGGCCCCTACTTTGATGCACCTGTACTGGCCTCGCCTTCTGGATGATAGCAGGGTGAACAGGCAGTGGCTCAGGTGGTTGTTGTCCTTGATTATCTTTTTGGCCTTCCTGTAACATCGGGTGGTGTAAGTGTCCTGGAGAGTAGGTAGTTTGCCCCCCCGGTGATGCGTTGTGCAGACCTCACAACTGTCTGGAGAGCCTTACAGTTGTGGGTGGCGCAGTTGCCGTACCAGGCGGTGATACAGCCCGACAGGATGCTCTCGGTTGTGCATTTGTAAAAGTTTGAGTGTTTTAGGTGACAAGCCAAATTTCTTCATCCTCTTGAGGTGTTATTGCGCCTTCACCCCACTGTCTGTGTGGGTGGACCTTTTCAGTTTGTCCGTGATGTGTATGCCGAGGAACTTAAAGCTTTCCACCTTCTCCACTACTGTCCCATCGATGTAGATAGGGGGGCTGTTTCCTGAAGTCTACAATCATCTCCTTTGTTTTGTTGACATTGAGTGTGAGGTTATTTTTCTGACACCACACTCTGAGGGCCCTCACCTCCTCCCCGTAGGCTGTCTCGTTGTTGTTCGTAATCAAGCCTGCCACTGTAAACTTGATGATTGAATTGGAGACGTGCCTGGCCACGCAGTCATGGGTGAACAGGGAGTACAGGAGAGGGCTGAGAATGCACCCTTGTGAGTCCCCAGTGTTTTGGATCAGCGGGGTGGAGATGTTGTTTCCTACCCTCACCACCTGGGGGTGGCCCGTCAGAATGTCCAGGACCCAGTTGCACAGGGTGGGGTCGAAACCCAGGGTCTCGAGCTTAATGACTAGTTTGGAATGTACTATGATGTTAAATGCTTAGCTGTAGTTGATGACATAGGTATTCCTCTTGTCCAGATGGGTTAGGGCAGTGTGCAGTGTCATTGTGATTGCGTCGTCTGTGGACAAATTGGAGTGGGTCTTGGGTGTCAGGTAGGGTGGAGGTGATATGGTCCTTGACTAGTCTCTCAAAGCACTTGATGATGGCAGAAGTGAGTGCTACGAGGCGATATTCATTTAGTTTAGTTACCTTAGCGTTCTTGGGAACAGGAACAATGGTTGCCCTCTTGAAGCATGTGGGAACAGCAGACTGGGATAAAGATTGATTGAATATGTCTGTAAACACACCAGCCAGCTGGTCTGCGCATGCTCTGAGGACGCGGCTAGGGATGCCTTCTGGGCCGGCAGCCTTGCGAGGGTTAACACGTATAAATGTTTTACTTTATTGGCCAGTCTGATGTGGCTTTTTCTTTGCAACTCTGCCTAGAAGGCCAGCATCCTGGAGTCGCCACTTCGCTGTTGACGTTGAGACTCGTGTTTTGCGGGT
Organism: Oncorhynchus gorbuscha; assembly: GCF_021184085.1. Lineage (NCBI taxonomy): Eukaryota > Metazoa > Chordata > Actinopteri > Salmoniformes > Salmonidae > Oncorhynchus > Oncorhynchus gorbuscha. The sequence continues at coordinate 49,529,104 of NC_060190.1, forward strand.
ACTATTTATTGAAGCTGCCAGTTGAGGACTTGAGGCGTCTATCTCAAACTAGACACTCTAATAATGTACTTTCTTCTTGCTCAGTTGTGCACCGGGGCCTCCCACTAGTTTTATTCTGGTTAGAGACAGTTTGCGATTTTCAATGAAGATCTTCAGTTTCTTGACAGTTTTCTCGCCTTCATTTCTCAGAATCGGAATAGACTGACGAGTTTCAGAAGAAAGTCCTTTGTTTCTGGCCATTTTGAGCCTGTAATCAAACTCACAAATGCTGATGCTACAGATACTCAACTAATCTAAAGAAGGTCAGTTTTCTTGCTTCTTTAATCAGGACAACAGTTTTCAGCTATACTAACATAATTGCAAAAGGGTTTTCTAATGATATACTTAGATTAGCTAACACAATGTGCCATTGGAACACAGGAGTGATGGTTGCTGGTAATGGGCCTCTGTACGCCTTTGTAGATTTTCCATAAAAAAATCTGCCATTTCCAGCTACAATGGTCATTTAAAACATTAACAATGTCTACACTATTTCTGATCAATTTGATATTTTAATGGACAAAAAATGTGCTCTTCAAAAACAAGGAAATTTCCAAGTGACCCCAAACCTTTGAACTGTAGTGTGTGTGTGCATATAAACTGCAAACTAGAACAAAATAATGTTACAATATTGTCAAAACCATGCAATCTCCATAGACAAACATTTGCAATAGAATGGCCCATTCTGAAGAGCTCTGACTTTCAACGTTGCACCACCATAGGATGCCACCTTTCCAACAAGTCAGTTTGTAAAAATTTCTGCTCTGCTAGATCTACCCCGGTCAACTGTAAGTGCAGTTGTTGGGAAGTGGAAAAGTCTGGGAACTATTCAGCTGTAAATTGATAGACCACACAAGCTCACAGAACGGGATTGCCGAGTGCTGTGGCGTGTAAAAATGGCCTGTCCTCTGTTTCAACACTCACTACCGAGTTTCAAAGAACGGTTCGTCGGGAGCTTCAAGAAAATTGGTTTCCATGGCCGAGCAACCGCACACAAGTCTAAGCTAACCATGCGCAATGCCAAGCGCCGGCTGGAGTGGTGTAAAGCTCTCCGCCATTGGACTGGAGCAATGGAAACGCGTTCTCTGGAGTGATGAATCATGCTTCACCTTCTGGCAGTCCAACGGACAAATCTGGATTTGGTGGATGAACAGGCAAATGCTACCTGGCTGAATGAATAGTGCCAACGGTAAAGTTTGGTGGAGGAGGAATAATGGTCTGTGGCTGTTTTTCATGGTTCAGGCCCCTTAGTACCAGTGAAGGGAAATCTTAACGCTGTAGCGTTCAATGACATTCTAGATTGAGTGCTTCCCAACTTTGTGGCAACAGTTTGGGGAAGGCCCTTTCCTGTTTCAGCATGACAATGCCCCCTGTGCACAAAGGAAGGTCCATAAAGAAATGGTTTGTCAAGATCGGTGTGGAAGAACTTGACTGGCCTGCACAGAGCCCTGACTTCAACCCCAGTGAACACCTTTGGGATGAATTGTAATGTCAACAACGAGCCAGGCCTCATCGCCCAACGTCAGTGCCCGACCTCACTAATGCTCATTTGACTGAATGGAAGCAAGTCACCGCAGCAATGGTCAAACATCTAGTGCAAAGCCTCCCAGAAGACTGGTGGCTGTTACAGCAGCAAAGGAGGGACCAACTACATTAATGCCCATGATTCTGGAATGAGATGTTTGACGAGCAGGTGACCATACTTTTGGCCATGTAGTGTATTTGTCAGGTGAAATTACCAATAATCACCACCTCGTCCTCCTCTCTCTAGCTGATGAGTCGGGCAGTGATGAAGACTTCATGGTTGAGGATGATGATGATAGTGACTATGGCCGCTCCAAGAGCAAGAGGAGCAGCAAGAAGGTGATCAAACGGAGCCGGCCAGAAAGGAAGGAAAAGAAATCCCCCAAACCACGACTAAAGGCCACTGGTAGGACCGCTCATCATGAATCAATCACCCATATTCTTCAGAACTGCAAGCATCGGTTGTTATATGCTTTTTTCAGATAATGTGTAAGTATCTTCCCAGCCTCATAACTTCTTTGAATGAATGTGTATTCATAACTTTGTGTGTGTCTCTCCTCCCCCAGTGACCCCCAGCCCAATGAAAGGAAAGGGTAAAGGTCGCCCCAGTGCTGCCAAGGCCCTGGAGAAGAGCTCGCCCAAAGAGGAGGAAGAGGAGGAGCCAGAGAGCCCCCTGGAGGAAGAGGAGGAGGAGGTGGTGGTGAAGAAGGACTCCTCCCCCACTCCCAAGAAAACAAAGGAGGCACCCGGGAAGGAGAAGAAGGAAAAGGAAGATGAGGAGGAGGAGGAGGAGGAAGAGGAGGACGGATCGGAAGAGGACGTGCCCTCTGGGGAAGACTAGACCCACAGAAGTCCCACCTCTCTCTCTCTTCCCCATTCCCTCTCTTTACCTTCTCAAGTTTTTTGTTTCTCTTAGTTTAGAGTTTATTTTGGTTTCATTGGTGGCCTGGCTCAATGGTTTGAACCTCATGTGGATTTGTTGTTTAGTGTTTGTTGTTTAGTGTCTGGCTTCCCGTAATGACTGACTTCCCGTAATGACTGACTGACTGAGCACATCGTATCTGTGTGCATAAGAACATGCATACCATATGGCTGTGAGGGATGGAAGGAAAGAACAAGTGAGATTTTACTCCCTCTCTCTGAACATGTCCCATTCCTCCATCCCTGTCCCCTCTGCTCATCTACACCTCTACTGGCACACCTCTCTTCTCTTTTTCATCTCCCTCTCCACAGTGGCTGCATTAGTCTTTCCTACACAAGTCTGTGTGAAGCTCAGAAAACAGTTATTTGGGCTTTGTTAGTTTGCCTTTCTGAGAGCTCCGTGCTAGTGGACATCTGTCCTCAACAGTCGCTTGAAGTGTAGAGTCATTCCTTTTCTTTCTGCAGGCTGATGGGTGTGCAAGTGAGCCTTCTATTAAAAAAAATATATATATATATTCTAGCAATTTTCTTTATCTGCTGAGTTCTCCATTCCCCTCTCCATGTAATCTCTGGTCTGACATGACTGGATAGGTGAAAGCTATGTAGTATAACCCTTGCTTGACCTATCTAGTAGTGAAAGATCAGTGATTACTGAGCCCTGGGCCTGTCTGGGTTAGGGTTTCCATCTCTATCCTGGTTTCTCAGTGGACTGCTGTTGTCCAATCAAAGCACTTTTTTATTTTTATTCACTGTGCCACAATACCCATTGGTTTAGTTACAGCCCAACGCTGACTAATCAGAGAAGGCCACACTGGAGACTCGGAGGGAGGATATGTAAGCGTGTTAGATTGTTCTCCCTTAGGTCCTGTGCCCACTCACCACATAGCGCTGTGCCGACACTGACAAAGTGCTTTTTAAACTCTCAAACACAATATGTTTTAAGGAAGGTTTTACGGTTGTTATTTTAAATGTTAACTTGGTTGAATTAATGCTGTTGTATTTCCACCTACTCCGAAGTTAAGCTCTGGCCCTGTGTCTTCACTATAACACATACACAAAGCTTGTTATTGAATATAGAACTGTCCAGTCGTGCTTTGAGATCAATTGTTTTGATTTTATTAAAGCAAATAGGCAGAATAATTGGCACGGGACAAATAACAATCAGCGCACACCCAACACATTTTTACATGATATTCAATATAACAGTACATTCCTAGTACAAGGAACAGAGTTGAAGATCACTTTGGAGTAGCTGTGTGTTATTGTGCTTGAGACAGAGAGATTGCTCTGAGCTGTAAACAGTTAATTATGTCGTGAGAGGGGGTCATGGAAGCAGGTCTTAGATCAGCCCTAAGAGAGCCTGTTTTTGCTGTGTGCTGGTACTACCCGTGTGTGGTTGTGATGGAGCACACGCTCAGGGGGGTTGGTGTTTCCTCACCCTAGACCCTCTACCATTGGTTTGTGGTTCTGAGATTTTGGCTGCATCTGTGCTGGGCATGACACAAGCATAAACCATACACCCATGCCAACACGCACACTACCCTGGCATGGCCAGAGCATCCTTTCAATGTTCAACCCTTTGTGCCAGGCATCCACAAGCCTTTTTAATTGAATCGAGAGTTGTTTTTTTGAGAGCCCCTAAAATGAATGTTTTGTTGGTTTGTTTCAATTCTCTATTCAGATTTTTGTAATGTTTGTTTTTTAAGAAAATAAATAAAATGTATCTTGATTTTAAAAAGAAAAGTCGAGCCTATCCATCTGTTTTTCTGCTGGGTTTAGGCAGACTAGGGGAGCAGACCCAGCAACTCCTTTCTGTTCCACTCTCCTTTTCTCTCATTCTATTGCTCATCTCACGCGTTCTCCCTCTCCTGCACTCAGCTCATACTTACTCCTTCCCTCTCTCACTCACACACACACACACACACACACACACACACACGGCTCATTCACCTCAGACAGAAGTTAGGATGTTGATGTAGTCAACAGTGATGCCGGCATATGTTTTTCTCTATACCTCTCCTCTGCTCTCCTCTACAACCAATAAAAACTAGCTGCATTTCCCCTATTCTGCCCTTCACAGATCTGATAGGACTAGATAAGTGACAGCAATAGAGCCCCACCGGGTGCCATAATTCCCAGCGGTCAAACGGAAATGGTTCTAATTGTTTCTCCACCATACATTTTTAGAAACAATTAAAATAAGGACTGTCTTTTGTTTAGGCTTACACTGGTGATGTTTTGATAACCGTGTAAATATCTCTCAGACAAGGTGACTTATTATATTTGGCTCTATTTACTGTGATTCGAAAATGCTAATTAGCATCAAAGTAGACATTAGCAAGACTACAAATCCCTGCAAGCTCCTGCATGTTATCTCAAGCTGACATCTTTGCTAACCGGTAAATTGTCAATGTTAAACCTGCACAAGACAGTTCACAGAATTGTCCATTTAAAGAAATGTAGCCAATTTATTAGTTAACCCAGAGATTCTTACCGTTTGCCTCGATTCAGGGGTCTTATCCAGATCATCATGGCGTTTGTAGTTCTTTATGATATCCACATTAGCAGCTAATTAGCATTTAATTTTAGGTGGGTAAATACAGGCCAATATTAAGTCACATTGTCCTAGAGAGATTCACACCGTTATCAAAACGTCACACCAGGGTAAGTACACGAAACACAGTCCTTATTTTATTTGAAGTGTTTCTAAAGTCCACTATGAGAAATGAATGGTGGAAAAACAATTGGAACCATTTCCTTTTTTGACCGCTAGGTATTATGACTCATACTGTGGTACTCTATATGAAGGAATCTAGGTCAAACCACTGCTTATGCCTTTCCGGTTGTTTCAGATCTGCAAATAAGAGTGTACACGGGCAGAAGTGAAAGAGAAGGCATGAAATGAGTGCAAGAGAACGTTTGTTACTCCTCCCTGGGCTGAAAACATTTTTGAGCCAAATTGTAAAGCATTCTTGGTCTGTGGTTCATTATTGTTTTCGCTGAGAATAAAAGCTACTAGTAATTAAAACAAGTTTGGGTGCTTAAAGATTGACTCAGTTTCTTATTGCCTTATAATTCCCTTGGTACTACTAAACTAGAGGGGCTCTCGGTATGGCGTAATACATGGGGTTTGGAGGGATGTTAGTGTGAATACTAAACCTGTAGATTGAAATGATTCCACCCGGCCTACAGGAGTGCCTAGGGCGTTGGGGCTAGTGGTCGCTTTGGAATTCCGCAAATGAGTGCTCTGCCTCGGATGTTGACCAACTGAAGCCATAGATCTAACATAGTATTAGAGATTGACGTGGAGGGGATGTCTGTCATCAAAGAAAATAATGAAATAGAAGACCTAGCTGACTGAGATCAAAGCTGTTATTATACCAAGGGACCACTGTATGTATATATTTTTTGGCCTGTCAGACCCAATGATGTTCTGACCAAATTGCTCAAGACTGCAAATATGTGCCCTAGAAGATGTTTCAGCAGACCCAAACCAAACTTTGGTTCTGGTGCACTTTCCCTGGTACCCTCCTGACGGCAGTGGACAAGTGTTTATATGCCTAACTCCAAACTGGCCCCTATAGGTCCAAGCACTTCTGTAGATCAAAGATGGGTATTAGCTAATTTTGATGACAAGAATCAAACGTTATTGATTACCAAATTGCCTATTCAAGCCTTGGCTCCACATGAGCCTTAGGGTTAGGAGTTAATTTGGATTGGTCATCTTAGTATAGGGATTGTATCATGTTCCTGAATGACACAATGCTTGAACTGTGTGGGGTTTCTGTGTCCAGGCAGTAGGGGATCCCACATAGGGCTATAAGGTCCATACTTTTAGGCTTCTCTTCTGCTAGTTAATCAAATGACTCATGTCACTGGTTGGCCAGACAACTCTCTTACATGGTAAGAGGTTTGAATCAGGGGAAGGATTGAAACCAGTAGTGCTGTGTACCTCCAGGCCCAGATTTGAATCCCCCTGTTTAACATGAACATGATAAACAATGGACTTACTATTTCTTTCCCATCCTTTCTTCAATATCCCTGCATTCATATTGCTTTTCATTTGTTTTCTTCTATGCATCTTAAATTGTACTGGCAAATGTAAATGTAAGCAAAATTGTGATTCTTACAGGTGATTGCGCCAAGAAGCTTTTGTCAGTGTTGTGGAATGGGAACGCTGAACTGTTGAATATTTTGCATGTTGTGGAAAAGTGAGTAGCGACGATGATGGTAATGATGATGAAGGCAATATTGTGGTCTTAAAGTATTAACGACAACAATGATGTTGATGACATTTTGGTTTCCCGGCTTCTAATAAAGGCAACCTACTTTTTATACAGATTTAACTAGTTGTTTTGTGATGTCGAGCTCTGTATTTCATGTGCGAGTAGGGTTGCACAGCTACCAGTATTTTAACAGTTACCAGAACATTTAGTCATTTTGGTAATTAACATGTCATCTATGGCAATCTTGGGTAACTTTGGTAATGTATACTTCAATAACTTTTAAATGTATTCATATATATATATATAGTATAAATGTTCTATATCTGTATCCATATTGTTCATGAGTTTCTAGTGGATAGACTATATGGTTAAAGAGAAAATAGCCTAATTAATTAAATAAGCATTAACCAACCATGGCATTTTCAATTAACTCTGTTTTGGTGCCAACACATTAACAAAGACATATTGACATAGTAAAATAAAAAAAGTTTGTAAAAAAAAGCTGTCATACATTTTATTTTACATAATCATTTGATATACAGTTGAAGTCGGAAGTTTACATACACTTAGGTTGGAGTCATTAAAACTCCAACCACTCCACAAATTTCTTGTTAACAAACTATAGTTTTGAAGTTGGTTAGGGCATCTACTTTGTGCATGACACAAATATTGTTTACAGACAGATTATTTAACTTATTATTCACTTTATCACAATTCCAGTGGATCAGAAGTTTACATACAGTAAGTTGACTGTGCCTTTAAACAGCTTGGAAAATTACAGAAAATTATGCCATGCCTTTCGAAGCATCTGATAGGCTAATTGACATCATTTGAGTCAATTGGAGGTGTACCTGTGGATGTATTTCAAGGCCTACCTTCAAACTCAGTGCATCTTTGCTTGACATCATGGGAAAATCAAAAGAAACCTGCCAAGACCTCAGAAAAAAAAATTGTAGACCTCCACAAGTCTGGCTCATCCTTGAGAGCAATTTCCAAACGCCTGAAGGTACCACGTTCATCTATACAAACAATAGAATGCAAGTATAAACACCATGGGACCACGCAGCCGTCATACCGTTCAGGATGGAGACGCGTTCTGTCTCATAGAGATTATCGTACTTTGGTGCGAAAAGTGCAAATCAATCCCAGAACAACAGCAAAGGACCATGCGAAGATGCTGGAGGAAACAGGTACAAAAGTATCTATATCCACAGTAAAACGAGTCATATATTGACATAACCTGAAAGGCTGCTCAGCAAGGAAAAAGCCACTGCTCCAAAACTGCCATAAAAAAACCCAGACTACGGTTTGCAACTGCACATGGGGACAAAGAACGTACTTTTCGGAGAAATTTCCTCTGGTCTGATGAAACAAAAATAGAACCGTTTGACCATAATGACCATCGTTATGTTTGGAGGAAAAAGGGAGAGGCTTGCAAGTCGAAGAACACCATCCGAACTGTGAAGCACGGGGGTGGCAGCATCATGTTGTCGGTGTGCTTTGCTGCAGGAGGGATTAGCGCACTTCACAAAATAGATGGCAGCATGAGAAAGGAAAATCATGTGGATATATTGAAGCAACATCTCAAAACATCAGTCAAGAAGTTAAAGCTTGGTCGCAAATGGATCTTCCAAATGGACAATGACCCAAGCATACTTCCAAAGTTATGGCAAAATGAGAAGACCAGCCACACAGAGGGCCAGAGATAATTACAGATAACTGAGATAATCTGAAGAAACCAAAAGGGCCACTTGTGAATAATTACATAAAATCCTTGAAAGTTAACAAAATTCTGGTAGTGTACTGGTAAACTTCGAAAGTGACCCTCCCTTTAAAACCCTATGTGAGGCTCATTCCAAGAGCCTTTTTCTCCAAGGGCCCAATATGTGCACTACTCACTGTTAGCCACACAGTGGCACTGTTTTCATGCAGTCCAGGGCTGTATATCACAATAGTTTAGTCTAGCGGCCTCATCTCCTTTGTTTACCTTAGTCACAGGAAAGAATAGGTGAAAACATGATCATAATAATCATTACACATAATACAAAAATCATTAAATAGTTAACACATTAACATCGGATCATCAATAGCCTAGGCCTAGTCATAAAAAGGTATAGGTACTAAAGTCTCAGTCAGTCAACTATAGTTCTACATTAGCTCTGCAGTGAGTCTGCTTAAAAAAACGAAGTTTAGTGGTCTAGATAGGTGGACACTTTGTTGAATTATTTTTTATAATCAATAATTATCCTATCATGGCCCATAATTAACATCGAACGTTTTCCTCATATTGATATAGAACGGGTTATAACTATCTAATTTTCTTTGTCCAATCCCACTGCAGTAGAGTCAGGCAGTTACATTTTTAATCTGGCTCCGCTACTAAACAGGGAAGCATCACCAAGTGCGCGCACAGGCTCCGCAGAATGAAGCCACTGGTTCTACAACTAGGGTTCAACAGGTACAGTAACTTTAAACGCACCTCTCATTTTGTACAGAAGTGATCGAGAAGAGTTTGATGTGGTAAATTATATTTTTTTCTCCAGGGTTGTATACACTGTGCTTTAGTCAGCCTCGAATTGTCATTTAGTCAGCCTCGTCTATTGTCATTTTACTTGGTTCTTTAATTAGTTTTGATGTATTGTTTGCGAGCTAGGTTTAATTAGGCTATGTGCGTTTAATGCATTAGCCTTTTTAAAGTCTTGACATCACGATTTGGCCTACCATTTCCGGAATGGGCTCTTAACCTGTCTGTGAACGAGGAACTACAAACACGTGTTTTAAAACAACTTCGTAAGCACAAAAAGTAGGCTACTTTTCAAACATCGATGTGAGAATTGTGCTCATTTTACATGTAATCTACAGAAAGTAGGCTTTGACTACACTAATATCAAAGATATTAAAGACAGTACAGTATGAATATAGGCTAACACTGCTTCTCCAATAGAAATAGCCGAGCACACTTATAGGGGATGTTATGGCGACGTTGGCTACCCAATCTCATGCGTAGAACCACGTAATTGGGTCTAAAAGCCTATTTATGCTGGATCCTAAAATGCTTGATATGAAGTGTGTGACGCAATTTCAGGAGATCAGAGGCATGCAGAGGACGCATTGAACTGGGTGCCACATTAATAAAAGTCACCCTGTAAAATAGAACTTGAGCAAGTCTAAAAGTATTTGATTTTAAATATACTTAAGTATCAAAAGTATAAATAATGTCAAATTCCTTATTAGTGTAACCAGAAGTTTTTTAAATTTACGGATGATATTCAAGGGGCACACTCAAACATAATTTACACATGAAGCATTTGTATTTAGGTAAGATCAGGGTTGTTCGCTTGATAAGTGCATGAATTTAACCATTTTCCTGTCCTGTTAAGCATTCAAAATATAAAGAGTACTTTTGGGTGTCAGGGAAAATGTATGGAGTAAAAAGTACATTATTTTCTTTAGGAATGTAGTGAAGTAAAAGTAGTCAAATATAAATAATAAAGTACAGATATCCCACAAAACTACTTAAGTAGTACTTTAAAGTGCTTTTACTTATGTACATTACACCACTGGTCTTCAAATCAGAGGCACTCGTTTCATATAAAGTTGTTTTTGACAAATGAAAATGTGTCACTTTAACAAGGTTATGGTAATAACATGTTCAACTACTTAAGACATTGGTTCGAATCTAGGTTGTGCCTTTAGATTTTGGAAGAATATTTCACTTCTCTCATTTGGCGTGTTTGAGTGACAATTCGACTGTGGACAGAAGTAGACAAAGTCAGGGTGGAAGTACATGCACCAACAGCCAATCGGACAACTTCTGCTGTTTCTAGGAAACCCAACTCTAACCAGGTTTCCGTCCAACCTTTTTATGCTAGTAAAGTACATGTTGGATAAAACATGTAATGACAGGCCTGATGGAAAGAGAATATTTTTTTGGTTAACTTTCCAAATGTCAACAAAACTAAATATGCTAGACAAGGTGGGATCTTTTGTGTCGAGGTATGCTAGAAATATCGGTAGAAACACTTTTATGCGCAAATACTGATATAGTAACCATTATATGGAAGTAAACTTAGAGTCACGTGATGACATGTATGGTCCTCCCATTAAGTCAGGGAGGGAAAGAATGCAGTTTATTAGCCTACAGATTAAATTGATGAACTTCACAGGGTGGTGATGATGCAAGGTGAGCTTGATGCTGCTTTCCAATAAATATCAAGGGTCTTATTCTGTTGACGTGATAAAAATCTATGCTTTGCTGCCATTTGACAAATAATCTCGCTCTTTTGTCCATAAATCTCATCATGTAGGCTACATACATATACATATATAACATTTGCAGCATATGGGATATGCTCGGTTGTTTGCCATTACTTCATGCCCTTGTGCCTTCCCCATTATTGTTTGTGATTGTGCAACATTGAATTGTAATGAATGTGATTGAGTCCACAAAGATTCTTACTGTATGGTAAATGTTTGCATGTTAGCATCACTGCAGCGTATTTCTTAAATTCTCAACCTTTGTTGCTTTTGTCAGTCAGCATGTAAAACATATAATTTGATTCAGTCACATGAAGTACAAAACACTCACTGTACAGAAAAGGATTAGGCTATACATGCACATAAATGACTGGGTAAACACTATGAAAATGATTAGACTACATGTACATCAGTTCACATACTGGGTAAACACTATGAGAAGGATTAGACTACATGTACATTAGTTCACATAAATTACTGGGTAAACACTATGAAAAGGATTAGACTACATGTACATCAGTTCACATACTGGGTAAACACTATGCCAAGCAGATACACTTGGTATTGACCCCACAACTGGTGTCTGGGGTACTTGCTCATAAAGGGCCAGTTTCCCAGACACAGATTAAGCCTCTAAAATTGTAGATATCCCCTACAATAACCCATATATAGCCTACAATATGTATTACATTTTATTCACACTTAATAGACAAATCAACACATTTGAATTTGTTTGGTGACAATAATAATACAGACAAGACAAATTGTAGGCTATAACATGGGACACAGCATTACAGTAACGTCGAGATAAATACGAGCTATATTGTCACAAGTAGGATATTTCATTTATTTATGTTAGAAATTTGGATCACATGTAAACACAAAGATGTATTTAAGCTCTAAATAGTTATCCACCCAAAACATTAAACATGCATCGTTAATGACCAACGATAGGTGGCGACATCAACCATTTATGAGCATGTCGTGCCTTTTGCTTCCAAAAAAGAAGGTCATCTCCCACATTTCTTTGGTTCCGACTTCAAGTTACAGTTGGTGAGGAGAAACTACAGAAATGTCCAGTTGGCTGCAGTCGAAAGTTCATGACGATTGATCACATGGTTGTTGTAAAGGTCATGCAGTCGACATGTAGTCGCAAGTCTGACAATTGTTATACCCATAATGCAACACACTTTGAATGCATGTTATGTTATACCCATAATGCAACACACCAACGTTGATCAACGTCTTGCCAAAAGTGATCCGCTCGAACGTGGAATAGAATGGCATCAAACACATGGTAACCATGTGTTTAATGTATTTGATACCATTCCACCTATGTTGCTCCAGCCATTACCATGAGCCCTTCCTCCCCAATTAAGGTGCCACCAACCTCCTGTGGTTCTCAGTAGTCTTGCGATGTTGTGCTTCTAGGTTTAGAAACTCTGATAATATACTGCAGTCCAGGCCACTGTTGTTGGCTGTAAAAATGTTCCTTAGTATTGGCAAATATATTGAGATGGGTTAAACTTACTTGCTCAGACGGGCTGGGCCATCCATCGTCTCTGCTTTCTCCTTCTTCTATGTTATTATGGCGGTCCGCAAACAAGAGTTAGAGGTGCATGCCTCCACATACTGTATGGGTGGTAAACTATAGAAAAAATATTCATTGTTGGAAAAAAGGGGGAAAAACGGCTTCATACAAAAATCGACACATGAGAAAATCAGCCCACTCCTTCAGTCACATTCCAATTCAAGTCACATTCCTACAAAGGCTCAGGGGCCTGTGAGGGCACAACATCCTTTGACAGGATTTCTTGCAATGCCTCAGCTGAGAAGTCACTGACTCCAAAAAAGGGTTCTGCTGCACTCACAATAATTCTAATTTTCTCAGATTTCTTCTTTGTTTGTACTGTACTGTTTATGACCATTGCAATAAATGCTACAAAGTCCACCTTTTTCACATGTAATATGTCAGGATCCCTTGATTGCCAAGAAACATTCACTTGTGCAGAGTCTCAATTACCATTGCGTCTTCAACGCCACTTGCTCCTTCCACTCTTCTCGCCGACTCCAGATAGGAGACATGCTGGAAATCCCTTAGTCTCCTTCACCCTAACAGGGCAATCTGGGGATTCGGGCGCATGTTCGCCACCACAGTTGCAACATATAACCTCAGCTGGCATACAATTTTCTTTCCGTCAGCATACACTTGGTACATGCCCAAATATTTTGCCTTCATAACACTGGAGGGGCTTGTGCACAAAAGCTCTTACAGGGTATCTCATTAAGCCTAGCTTTACATGAGAAGGGATAGACTCGTCCTAAAAACAATAATATGGACAAAGTGGGTTTACTTACTCCATCCACAATACAGGTCAGTCGACATGCACTAATCACTTCACCTACTTCCTCAGGTATGTCATCTGCATTCACTTAATTTGCAACCCCAGAGATAATCCCCTTGACAGTCGCCCTGCTTTGGAAATCCATATACAACATTATATAAACAAATATTGTTGAGGCGCAAAGCACGCTTCTTCTGTTCCGAGGACAGAATCGGAATACCAGCTGTTGTGACTCTCACCTCACTCAACGCAGCCATGATACTCCTCGTGACTTCAAACAGATCCCCCAAGTAACATTGATCCAAAACCTTCACTCTGACTATAAACAAATCAAGGGATTTCTTAGTTTCCATCACGACTGTAACCCACTCGTTCTCACTCTCATCTTCACCCAACCCGTCATCAGTTTCAAACAGAACATCCGTTTCCCGCCATCTTCCCTGAGTAAAACTTCTCTGCTTTATCAATCTGTCTTAATTGAATCCTCCTGGACTCGGGTAGACGTAACATAGTAAATGTAAATCCGGTACATGCCAATATGATGTTACATTTCGTATGGTATGTATTTTTTGTGGATGTCCATCATCAATTTTGTATCATATGCTACGAATTATAATCCGTATGATGTGTTAAATTGCAATTCGTACAATGTGTTAATATTTGAAAAATGTATGTTAACATGCTAAGTAGTTGCAAAGTAGCTCAAAAGTAGTAAATAAATGCTAATTAGCTAAAAATGAAAAAGTTGTCCATGATGAGATTCGTTGCTAGAAGTTTGCGTTATACTGCCACAAATCCACACCAACCATTCGCCCTGCTTTCGTTTTTGCCTTGTGTAACCTTGTTTATGTCACCATACCAAACATAATGTCATACTAATTTGAGTGTCCCAGATTTAAATGTACTATGTTACGTCTAGCCTATGAGAACAGACTAATTTAAGTGCCAGACCTCTGTCCTTTCTAGTATGGCCAGAAAGTCACAACTCAGAAGATGCACCTTAGACTACAATGGGGGTATCTAAACACTTCACTGCCCACTGGGTACAAACTGATTGAATCAACATTGTTTCAATGTCATTTGTCAACGTATTGTGACATGGAATAAAACATTGGATTTCAACAAGTCATTAACGGTTGTTGAGGGTAACATTTCAACAACAGGATTAGGTCATCATGGAAACCAAACCCTGTATAACATATGTTTAATTTGTAACTTTTAAAGCAGGGGTGGGGAACTCCAGTCCTCGAGGGCCTGATTGGTGTCACACTTTTTCTCCATCCCTAGCAAACACAGCTGATTAATCAAACTGCATTCTAAACTGAAGTTCATGATTAGTTGATCATTGGAGTCAGGTGTGTTAGCTGGGGCTGAGGTAAAACTGTGACACCAATCAAGACTGGAAATTCCCACCCCCGCTTTAAAGCAACATCAGATTTTCAACTTTATATCCACTATCAGCAATAAAACAATAGGCTGGGCAGATCTCCTCCTGGAGAATTGATCTGTCTACAGCTACCCTTTGGTTTCCCATTCAAGGTGTTAACCAAGCCCAGCCCAGGTATGATATTTGTCACTGACTATTATGTGCTATAGTGAGACAGATTCTTGAGAGATCTCCACTTGAACTATATCAATTTACGGTTGCTATCAAAGTCATTCCAAAGGGTAGGTTTAACAGAGTACATTTAATGTGACCATACTTTTATCATTCATTTATCCTCAATTAAGCTATTTCAGCCTAAAGCATTTGCAAAGTCATCAACTGCTATTGTTTCAGTTTAACCTAGAATTCAACTAAAAATAGAAAAAAATAGACCTGGGGTTTTAAGCTCTGGTTGATTTAAAATGTGATGATATTTAGTGATTTATTTTTTATTTAATTGTTTGGTTGTCAACGCAACCAAATATCAACATTTTGAAGGAGATGTTTATTCTGCGTCTGTGCCACTAATTAGTCTGGCTTTAATTTCAGTTTGTCTGCAAATTAATAATTGATATGTTGGAATCACGTCTCCATCTCAGTCTCCATCTCAACCACAGTTAAAGAAAAGGACTAAATCAAATCGAGCTTTATTTCAAGTGCATTTAGTTTGATTTGTTTTAAGTTAAGATTTTTGGTTGAGATGGCAATGTGAATCCAACATCAATTATTAATTTGTAGACCAACTTGAATTAAAGACATATTAATAAGTGCACAGATGGCCCTATCCAAGTTAACTTTTTGATATTTGGTTGCTTTGACAACCAAACACAATTCAATATCACTTTGGAAATACAATAAATACCCTTTTAACATGTCGACAAGTTAACAAATTGATTGTTGGATTCATGTCTCCAACTCAACCAAAAACGCAGTTAAAGAATGTGATTAAGCCAGTGGCTCAGATGGAACTATCCAAGCAGTAGATGCATCTCCTTTAAATTTGAAGTTACTGTGGCTATACATTTCTTCTTATAGTAAATATTTTCTTAACTCTATTTCTTGAACTGCATTGTTGGGTTAAAGGCTTTTAACTAAACATTTTACGGTAAGGTCGGCGCTTTGATTTGATGGTATTGTTTACTAGATGTTGTCCAATTAATATTGACTCTTCTGTAAGTACTCCCTCTTCTCAAATCAGGGTTGATTGGAAACTGCTTTGTTCCAAGAAATCTTTACTCCATGACGAAGGCCAAGCAGCCGAAATGCTTCAGTTTAAAAAAATATTTGTTTAAGTGAACATGCCATACAAAAACGGGCATTTTTATTAATTAAATGAAGAGTGCCTTGGTGCATTGCAGGTGCATTGGTTCTGCTAACAGTGAAAACAATCTATTGTATAAATAAAGTATCTGACATTGTATTCCCATTTGAAATATGCTGTGCTTTTAAATGGTTGAAAGCACAGTGATAGACATTTGGGTGACAACTAAACCAAAAATCAGACGTTGTTTTTCTGTTTGGTTGTGCTTTTAGATGGTTGAAGCATAATGATAACATATTGGAAATTCAACTGTCTTTTGAACTGACAAATATTATCCACATTGCAATGACGTAGTGTGTCCAGGGAGTGGTGGCTGATTGTTCAGAGATGAACATCTCAGGTTGCTCTCGCTTTCATTGTTTTTGGAGGATAAACATACTCATGAAGGATCCTTTGTTGCTACACTGATAGTTCCGTTAACTGACTTTGTGTGTGTGTGACCTCAGGCGCCGTTTTCCCTTAATTCAGCAATTTTAATAACTGCCGCATGAACACTTTGGTGTTGTTCGCCTTCAAAGTGCTTGTTTCAGCATTGAGCACTGTGCTGATTTGCTCTACTACATTACTCATTTCTCTGCTCATGTTAAGCAACACTTGATTCTCCTGACTAGAACATTATTCATGCCCATCTGGAACTTCTGTGCCAGTGAAAAGGTAGCTACGGCTCAGAGCTGGGTTTCTTTGGTAACATGATGACCTTTCAATGCCCTCTCATTTGGATTTATTGAAGCAGAGTCCTCTCACTGTCCTGGTGGTTTAGGTTACCTACCTGTTGTTGTCACGGATACGCTCCCCTGGCAGGTGTGGGTCTGTTGGACCAGGATGTGATTCTCAGCTTTATTGCGGCCTCTGTAAACATCCATGCTGGGTAGTGACTGACTTATAGCTTCTTTAACTCTGCTGGGATATCATTAGATCTTTACACTGAGAGTCAGAGAGTGTCTCTATTTTTCAGCAGTGGTCACCAACCCTGGTCCTGGAGAGCAACATGATGTGTAGGCTTTTGTTACAGTACTAGTCAACCAATCGTAACAACCTTGATTTGTTGAGTCAATTATATTGGGCTTGAACAGAAGTCGCCACACCCTAAAGCTTCCCCAGGACTAGGGTTAGAAACCATTGTTCTAAGGGGTTTGTTGTCAGGAGTGTGTCCAGAGGAGATGGTTTTCTATAATCAGTTGTGACCATTGTTCTTAGGCCACACCCTTCTGCTGCTATTGGCTGGCAGGGACACTGTTGTAGTTGTTTGCCCTGCTGATGTGACTCCTTTCTCCCGGACGTGATGGGGATGCTGATATTCCAGTTCCCAACCTGAGCCTGGCACTCCCGACAGCTGACAATAGGTTACAGGTGTTACCTCACGACAGGTGCAACACACATCACAACAGGTGTGTTACCTAGGAATATGGTTTATTCCTAGATACGCCTAGCATTGCTTGGCTGATGGGAAATGACACACGCGCACACACAATTTACTTCCTCCTGAGAGATGACGGACATGGGCACATGAGGAGTGGACACAGCTCTACGAGAGACACAGGATTATTTTATGGTTGGACAGTGAGTTTTGAATTTTATTGACTCTATAACCTTTCTTTGATGCAAGGAAGAGTGTAATAATTAAAAGTGATGTTGCAGTATATTAGGCCCTACGTAGTATATACTTTCCTGCAGTCAAATGACAAAATCGCCCTCTAGTGGCCTCATGAGTGGAATGTTATTCATATTTTTCAGAATTAAACTTTTTTTTTTATGCCAAAAATCTGGTGTTTCGCTGTCAAATGGTTGTTACATTTCAGTCTTCTGTGATGTATATGAAGTGTAATATTGGGATACAAACTCAATGTAATGCATTTTAACTCTGTCTGACATGGTACAGGTGTCTTATTTTTTTCTAATTCCATAACCATACGTGTGAAGTTTATACTTTTGATTCAAAGCAGATTTGTGCAGTACTATGACGAAAGACACTGTGACCCTGATTTAGCCCACTGCAGTATAAGGTTCATGTTCAACCTAATTAAATAAGTGTAGGTTTTAAAATGTCCTTCATTGAGGAGAGAATTAGAAATGTCAAGATGTTTTGTAATAAATAATTGATGTGTAATATAATTGGAAAATAATCAACAGAGCTCAGTGTGAAATCCTCATTTCAAGCTCCAAGCTGCTTTCTGAGATCTACTGTTCCTGACTCGTCCTCAATGGAACTGTCACTAACATTAAAAAAGAACAAACTAGTCATGTGTAAATTCCTCCTCTCATTTGTCAAGTTGCCTCAACTGTGAAGCCATGTCTTTAGGAGTCAGTTTCTTCCTGATGCAAGTCAGACACCTTTTATCTAGGCATTGTACACATTTTGATACTAGGTATTAAGGTATTGTGTCAGTGTTTGGTTATGTGTGTGCGTGACTGAAAGAATAGGACACACCTCAGTGTACACACTGCAAGTCAGGCTGGGTTGAACTCAACTTGGGGGGGGGGGGGGAACTGGTCTTTTTCCCTTCCAGAGAATCAACCACTCCTGGGCAGGTACATTCCAGCTCACCTTAAGAGTCTTATTGGAGTTCATCACATCTTAGAATCTTAATCAACTGGAGTTCCATCCTGTTTCCCCTGCAAGTTACAGGAGGTAGCTAACAATAGAACCTTGCCCCCCCCTTCCCCTGTGTTAAGCTTTACATTTCACCTGTCTAGAGCCAATTTTGATTTCAGTCTGAGGTGTTTCCTGACTGATTCTGCGTTTGATAATGTTTGTCCCCCATGAGACACTAGATGCAGAAGCCTATTTCACTTTCTCAAAATCCCCAGAATGAATCAGATGACTCAATCTGTAATTAAATTTGTCATTTTTTGCCGAAGATGTAAAATTCCATAACTAAAACATCCAACAGGTGTTAAGTGAGGAATTTCTCAAGTTAAAAAAAGTCCAGATGTCTTCTATAAAAACCAATTCAGAACTGCTGGGCAGGTCTGTTGCACTGTCTATGCTGTTGGATGGAGAGCAATCACTGCAGCTCTTACAGCCCATGTTAGTGGGCAAATGGACGTTGTCAAATCAAAACCCAACCTTCATTTATCCGTTATGACGAACAGAGTTTTAGATGAGACTGACTTTTTGATCAAAATGATCATTTAGACACTTTGTAGTAAATTTTCACACTAAATAACTGTATCGACGCCACGTAGACCTTTTTCAAATGGATTCATTGCTTTTTAAAGGCAGTCGCTAAGCATTGTGACCCATTTCTAAAGCCCACCAATGAGTCCAGACCCAATATTAGGGCAATTAAAAATTGAAAGCTTAAGACTAAGGTTCTACTGTATCTGCAAAAATATGATTTCCTAGATAATTGGCTTAATTTCTGACCCCTCATTGGTTTGAATGGTGTCAGCAATTTTTGCCTAGTTTTCTTTTGATCCTAACGACATGAATTGGGATATTTAGAGTACTATATAGGTGGAGCTTTGTTCTGTTCAATGTTATGTCAACTCAATTTTGACAAATGCAGATAGAACCTAGCTGTCATTACTATAGAATAATTAGGAAGCTTGTGTCCTGTAATGACTAAAGATATGATATAGTATCCATTGTCACGATGTGCCTCTATTCATGTCGGCCTGTTCTCCCTCACTTCTGTCAGGGTCCATGTTTCCATGTGTGGATTTCTCTGGCGATTGGCAGACTTGAGTAAACTACATCAGGCCTCAACAGGCATGACCACAGGACTGGACTCTCTTACCTCCTTTGACCCTGCTACTCTACCTGCGTAAGACTGAAATAGATGGAGCAAGAAAGACACCTTTACCTCTGTCTGCCAGAAGTCCAATGTGAGCTCGGACAACTGTATACATGGGGAAGCCGTCCGGTCAGTTATATTGTCTGTTTTCCACTATCTTGAGTAGAGACACTGGAACCTCCTCATAGAAGCATGGGACACAAACACCAGCCAGAACCCTGCCACCTTTTCATCTGCACCACCCACTTGTTTACATGTGCAGGTACCCCAAGGACTTCCCTCTGGAAGAGTCACCGTAGAATACATGCGTAGAGAAGAGCATTTTGTCCTGTCCACACAGTCACTATAAACTCCTGTATCACAGGTCTCGAACTATTTGGGAGAGACCAGAGCTTGAGATATAGAGTGGACGTTAAGTATAGGCAGAGGAAGCATCTTTGAGTCATGCAGGGCCGTGTGTGTCAGCTGTTGCTGGTGAATGCTTTAACCTGTGGTCTGGAGGTGTGTATGGCTGCAGGGACATTCTACATCCCCCCTCTACTGCTGCAGGCCGGCATGGAGGAACGCTACATGACCATGGTGCTGGGTGAGTCAACACTCTATGACCGTAGTTCTGGATGAGTGACCTGGGTGTAAACTCTATGACCATGGTTGAAATAAGTGATTTGTTCTTGAGCTTGGAAGTAGATCTTCCCTCTCTACCTCTCTCTCAGGAGTCGGGCCGGTTCTGGGTTTGATCTTTGTGCCCATGATCGGTTCGTATAGTGACTCGTGGCGTGGTCGTTTTGGTCGGCGCCGGCCATTCATCTGGCTCCTATGTGTGGGGGTTCTGCTGGGCCTGCAGGTCTTACCCCAAGCTTCTCACCTAGCTTCCCTGCTCTACCCACAGCGCCCCCGATGGCTGGAGGGGATACTGCTTGTGGGGGCAGCCTGTCTGCTGGAGTTCTCAGGACAGGTGGAGCAGAAACTCAAAATATTGTTAAATCAATAACATTGATGTAGATGTTTGACTTTATTTGAATTCTTTATTCGAGTGCTCCTTACTGTGTGTTTATGGAGTTTATAGCACCTAAATGACTGTTCTCGACAGGCCTGTTTCACACCGCTGGAAGCGCTGATCTCAGACCAGTTCCCTGGAGAGGAGGAGAGCAGAAGAGCCTTTTCTGTTTACTCACTGATGATCAGCCTGGGAGGATGCCTTGGGTAAGGGACCTCTCAAGATCAGCCTCAGGAGCTGCCTGGGGCAGGTTACATCTCTCGCTGAGAAAGTGGATAGGACAGAGATCAAGTCATAAAAGAGAACCAGAAAATACACCTCTGTGATCCTTCTGTCTCATCCTAGATACCTGCTCCCAGCCCTGGACTGGAGCCATGCCCCCACAGCAGCCTACCTAGGTGGCCAGGAGGCCTTTATCTATGCGTTGATCACACTCATCTTCCTCACCTGCCTCCTCAGCACAGTCTTCATATCAGAGGACAGATGGACCGGAGGAGAGGGAACCAGGAAGGGCGTTAGCGTTAGTTCCACCCTGAGCCATTCCCATTGGAGGAGCCGATACTGTGGACACCCCTTGCTATCGCGGACCCAGTGTGTACGGATGGCCGTGGGGTGGTGTATGTCGCTGTGCGTGTCTGCACTGCCACGTGTGTATGGTGTGTGTATGAGCTTGCCGGCAGTGATACGGCGGCTGTTTGTAGCTGAGCTGTTCAGCTGGATGGCTCTGATGAGCTTCATGCTGTTCTATACAGACTTTATGGGAGTGGGGCTGTACCGTGGAGTACCCAACGCTACACCTGGAACACAGGAGAGACAACGATACGACGAAGGTAGGATGGGCAGACATTTACTTGATCCTTATCTTTTCATTTACTACAAAAAGTTGCTGCGAATTTGACACCTCCGTTTTTCTTTTCCAATCCTCCTTACCCTGTGACATTTTTTATAAGATTTTCAATTCACCCATTTCAATGCAGCCATAGATCTACTCTCCCCTCGTATCTACCAGGTGTACGCATGGCGAGTGTGGGTCTGTTTCTGCAGTGCCTGATCTCAGTGGTCTGCTCCATCCTGATGGAGCGCTGGATGGTGTTGCTAGGCACCCGGGCTGTTTACGTTAGCAGTGTGATCCTGCTAGCGTTAGCTACAGCTGTGATGAGCTTCTCAAAGAGTGTAGTGATGGTCACTGTCATGGCTGCAGCTACTGGATATACCTTCTGTGTGCTGCAGGTCCTGCCCTACACCCTGCTGTGTCTGTACCACTCAGACAAACTGGTAAGACACATACGCATACATTACCACTCTAGCCAGCAGGGGCGCTGTGGGTAGAGCGGGGCAGCTAGGTGAGAGGCCTGGGACAAGACCTGCAGAACCCCCACACACAGGAGCCAGATGATTGGCCGACTGAAACGTCACGTTCTGACAGAAGTAATCACAGTAGATAAACCCAATCTCTCTCTCAGGTCTTTTTCTCCAGCTCCAAATCCAGGCCTTCTCACCAAGGAGAAAGTGATGACCACACCAACTCAAAGCTGCTCCTTACCCCTGACCATGGCAAGACCCCGCTTCTCACCTCTGCCTCCCCCCATGTGTCTCTGCCCCTGGAGAGAGAGGGAGAGGCCATACCCCTGCCTCAGAGAGGGATGTGTCTGGACATGGCTATCCTGGACAGTGCCTACCTGCTCTCCCAGGTAAGGATGGCTGCTCGTCTCTCTACAAGTTAGACCGGTTGACCTGTGCTTGTATGTGTGTCTTTGTTGCTTGGGACAA
Source organism: Oncorhynchus gorbuscha (assembly GCF_021184085.1). NCBI lineage: Eukaryota > Metazoa > Chordata > Actinopteri > Salmoniformes > Salmonidae > Oncorhynchus > Oncorhynchus gorbuscha. Next base: position 49,551,667 of record NC_060190.1, read on the forward strand.
ATATTTGTCTCAACAATTATGGCTAATAATGTACTGTTCTGTTCTCTCCCCTGCAGGTGCTGCCTGCTCTGTGTCTGGGCTCCATAGTGCAGCAATCCCACAGTGTCAGTGCCTATATGGCCTCCGCTTGCTTCCTTAGCCTCCTGTCCCTGCTCTGCTCCACCGGGGTCGTCTTCACACGCAGCGACCTCCACAAGCTCACAGGGCAAAAGGATTAATCCATTGTGGGTTCTAGTTGGTATCTGTGTTCTATTGTGGAATTGTAGATTTTTACTGGACCTTGGCAGTCCGTTAGAATCCTGTAGCATGAAAAATATGCCGTAAGACTCAAAGGGTTGGGGATTGCAGCTCTGACATCAGCACCTCTGAGACAGACAGGTGCTGTGTTGACACAGGTAGAGGTTAACAACACAATCGAAGAGACAGATCATTCTTTCTGCACATACCTTTTTTCTTCCAGCCACAGAATTACATTGTGTGCAGTTACTTCTGGGCACATTTCATATAGTTTTGTAGATGTATTTCTCTACTGTTGGTTGGTGTCTCATTCCACTATGGCATTTCTTTATCTGGAATTGTAATGCACTTACGAACCTTATAGTTTCTTATGTTGACATAAAGAACTAGGTAGTCATATGAACAGTGCCAATTGTGTTTTGGATAATACATCAAGAGTCTGTCACCTATCCCTTAACCCAACATGTAAATCTTCTGTTTTCGGTATGCTATGATATCATAATTACTCGAAGAGTGATATGGTATGTATTGATAATGTATGCATTGGGAATGTGGCATTTTATTCCTCAGGGAACTCAGTGCAGGTAAATCAGTTTCTGTTGTAGGCTGCTAGCTAAATGCCTTATTTTTAAACCATGTACTTGAATGTCATAATACATTTGTCATCAGGTGGGAAATGTACAGTTATTCCATGATTTCCTGGCATGGTGTCCTCAGACATGCTTTCGCCTAATGCAAAAATGTGGTAAATATTTTTTTACATATATTGATTTGTTTTTCACGGTTTAAACTGTTTAATTGTACCAAGGGAAAGGATGAGTTATTATACAGGGTAATAAGCTCATTTGCTCCAGGGGTGCCGTACTACTATGGCTGACCCTGTAAAACATCACATTTCACTGCATGTATCCAGTGTTTTAAAAATAATAATTGAAGGTTAAGTTATTACATAGGTTAATAGGTTATATGCAAGCATTCTTTTTTTATGAATAAAATATTTTAAACAAAACATTATGTAATCTAAATGATATGCTGACCAGTTAAAGGTTGTATTGCTGCACTCTCCTAAACATCAGAATAGAGGTCTCTAGTTTCATGTTCATACATGTGCTCTCCACGGGGCTGAGTGACACCAACATTTGGTTAAGCATGAAGGCTGTCCCTGTTAATACGACTTAAGCAATGCATAGGCTACAGTTGAACAAAAGGGCCATTGTACCATACCTGCAGTGTAAAGCTCTACCTTGTTCAGTTCATGACTGACATAGTTACTGAATGAGCCACGTTGTATATGACATTTCGAAAACACTGGATACATTTGCCACGTACTAGGAAACTTGGAAATGTTCGACTTGTTAATTGAAAGCGACACGTGTATAACGACAAGCAGACCAGTTAACAAGTCGAAAATGTCAGTTTCCTAGTTCCGATTAGCACTTGAATGCGGCACCCTTCAAGTTGGCTACTTGGACAGGAACCTAAAATAGTGACAGTTCCCAAAATAATGGCAAAACGCGCCCATCGTGCGGAAACCAATAGAATCCCTTGTGTTAGGGCGAGCCTCCGTACGCTTAGCCAATCAGAACGGCGGAATTGGATCAATGCTTCCTAGTGTACAAGCAATGCAGTCATGTAATGGCCACAGAAATAATGTCAACATGGAACTGTGGCAAGGACGGGATCCCTTTCTGCAAAAATAAGACGGCGAAAAACTTTGAGGACTGTCATTTCGAAAGGTTTTAATATAGTTAATGATTATCTACGGTAAGTTCACCCTCACTAGTGATATTTGCTGTTTTCGGTTGACCCTACACTCCGAACTTGTGAATTCCTTGTCTGGCTGTTGTCAGGTCCCTTTTGCCATGTGCCTCACCTGCTCATACTCTGAATTTAAAAGCAGTTGAAGTTGTAAATAATACTGTTTGTGGATGTCGAAGATAGGCCTACAATCGATTAACTATTAGTTTTCACTTCGGTGTAATACGCACTTATTACGGTCCTGCTCCATGTTTTGCGCCTGATACACATATGCGCGTCATGTGGCCAATGTTCAGGGTTGCCAGGTCCAGCTTAAATGTTGAGCCAATTATTGCTCAAAACCCACCCACAAGGCCTGAACTAGGCCCAAAAATGTTTTTCGCAGCAAGTGAAGAGTTGACATATTTATTCAATAGGTGTCTCCATAGTGACAATCTAAATACATCTGGTAAAATTGCTTTACCTTGTTTTCTACATGTATCCCTTTGTTAATGGTTTATCACACCAAATGATTTAATTTGAACTATAAATCGAAAAGCCCAAGAAGTTAGCTTTTTGGCTTCCTTTATTTAATTAAAGTAAGTTGATGTGTGGCTGCAGTCTGATGTCCTAGTCATCCACCCCTCTGGAGCAACATGGAAAGCAAAATGGAGAGAAGCCATCCATCATGAGTCCAGTAGATCAACAGTTTATTGTACTATTAATCAATCACTGCTATTATAATTTGATAGTAATGGAGTTAATCGGTGCCGCTCTCTCTCCTCTGACTTCAACTTTCTGACCAATGTTAGCTTGCTACATACAGGGCTCAATCATTTTTTCATCACTGTCCCAAAGTCGTTCCAAAGTGCAATTTTAAACTGTCCCAAATTAAATTGGGTCTACTCATAGGACATAGGTCATTCATAGATTTAAAAGGCTAATAACAGTAGCCTACTACCGAAATAGATAAATGGGGCTGTCAAAAGAATCCTCTAAAAAAGACATTGGAATAATATTTAAATATATTTAGCATAAATGTACAAAAATAATTAGACTACATGGAAATGTAGACTAGGTAATATGCATATTGGTTACAGCCTCTCGTCCACACCGATACCAAAGCCACATTTTAAAGATACTTTTAATTACTTAAATATAGGCTAAACGCCAGTCATGTTTGACAATGTTAAAGTATTGTAATTTGCCTAGTTAAATAAAATACAAATAATTAAGAAATAAGGCACGAGGGGGTGTGGAATATGGCCAATATACCACAGCCAAACGCTGTGCTTATGCAAGACGCATCGTGGAGTGCCTGGACAAAGCGCTTAGCTGTGGTATATTGTCCATATACCACAAACCCCCCAGGTGCCTTAATGCTGTTATTATAAACTGGTTACCAATGTAATTAGAGCAGTAAAAATAAATGTTTTGTCATACCCATGGTATACGGGTCTGATATACCACGGCTGTCAGCCAATCAGCATTCAGGGCTGGAATCACAAAGTTTATAATTAACATTAACATCTAAAGGTTTGATTCTGTTGACATACTCCAAGCACGTTTCGTTCAGATGAAATGGTCACAACAGCAGAGAGAAAGGACAGTTCCTGTTGCGCTCCGCACACATCACCCACTTTGAAATCTGAGTGGAAGCAATCAGCATTTTGAAACTAATAAGCCATAACATTTAACATTTTATTCATGAGGCATGTCTTACCTTGTTTCAAAGTAGCTTAGCCAAAATCAGACCATATGTTGAGGGAATGATTAAAAAATAAATAAATCCTTATGCCGTTGAAACCAACATTTTCTATTTTTCTATTGATTTTCAAATCAACCTTTTCATTGTCCAGCAGGCAAAGACTCAAACTTAGCCATATTAGCAACCCATGCTAGTTGTTGCATCTTTAGATCTCCCCTCTTTCAAAATTGCAAAAGGATATTTTCATTTCTGTCACATGAAACCCCTCGCATGTGTGGTGTGCTTTTTAGAAAGGTGCGTTCCCGCTAATTGCATTTTGGAACATTCGCGTGTAGGGTACTGCTGTGTGCACATTGCTGCACTAATATGAAGAAATAGTTCATTATTTTAAGCTAAATGTTCTGATCTGTTGCATTAGCCTCATTGCTTAACTTGTTTTTTTTATGTACAGTAGTTGTATGATTTAGAATCTATCGGCCTAGAACTGTCCTAGAGTCTGTTCAAATCATCCCAGACATTTTTATTTATCATCCCGGGACGACGGGGGGCCCTTAATTTTGATCCCTGGCTACATAGTTTACCCAGAGAGAAAGCACATATTTCGATCCTCTTGCTGAAACTGTTGGATGATTATTTCTCAGTTTCTCTCCCTTGCAGTGTTGGCTCTAGTAATGATTGGCAGGACTAGGGGTGGTCAGGATACAGCGAACGAGGCAAACAAGAATTATGAGGGAGAAGTAAGTAGCTAGCTAGTGCTAGTTTATTAGTTTGTTGTTCTCACATCGCGTGTTATGACTTCCTTCTGCAGCGCTCTGTCAACACCAATGACTGTGCTCAACACACACACACACACACCCCTCCGGCGCTCCCTCCCCACCACTCATTGGCAGTGTTCGAGAACATCAAAACGACTGCAGGTGACTACCATCTGACTGATAACCTTGCATCATGAATAACAACTCATTATTATTTGTAGATCGGTCAGTCACAGTTTACCCATGATATTGTGGTTATGATCCCCTCGAACACGGCCACTGACTTACTCACTCACTCAGCAACAGCCTGCATCACTCCCTGATTATCAGTAGTAGTAGGTCACAGTGAAATGTAATACAAATAAAAGAGAAATGCCATTTTCACCCACGATATGGTTTTCAAAGGAAAACCGCCAATATGGTTTTCAATGGAAAACCGCCCACATGGCAACCTTGCTACAGTTTACACTGGGCACATTATTATGCACAATGTATCCATTTAATTATCCAGAGTTTTGCTACATTGGTATGAATGACATGAAAAAGCACTAACATGTTAATTATTTTGAATTTGGTGATAAGATTCGCTCTGTTTCAGTACATGCGTGTAGGCCTTGATCCCATTGGATTGGATGTTTGGCCTAGTCATTTGTAGATTGTCAGGTTTCAGTTATTATTACCAGGTTGCGAAATGGTAATAACTAAAGAGATCTTGCTAATGAATTGCATTCAATTGAATGAGTTTGACTTTCTTACGAGAATGAATGCTTTCAACTACCCTTTCTATACCTCCCCATGATATTTATTTTGCCCTATAATTAGGTACTTAATTAAATCGATGTTAAATATTATATTCTTATTCATGATTCAGCATTTACTTTTTTAACTGCGGTATCCCCAACGTTTTCTATGCAGGTGTAGTGAGAAGCGTGGTTCTCCTGTGTATCTGGACTGTATCTGGACTGTATCAATGGTGTCGTTAAGCAACAGAGCGCTGGTCTCTGATAATGACCTCTTTAGGGAAGGTGTTAGCCTGGTCTCCCTGGGGCTTGTAGAGGGAGAGGGTAGTGAGGGGGGGGGAGCGAGGGGGGGAGCTTTACTTCCTGTTACAGTCCCGAGGCCGGGGACATGGGGGCTCGACTCAGCTTCAGCCCTGGAGAGGAGGAGGATGACGAAGAGGAAGGGGGCCTGCTCCGACTCTATCTGACCCCCACAGAGGGTCTGCCTGACTTCAGCCCCCGCCTGCCCTCACCCTTCTCTCCCACCATGGAGGACATCGAAGAGTTCCTCAGGGAGAAGATGGAGCTGGTGAGAGAGGGGGGTTCTCTTCTCTAGTGAACCCATAGAGGAGCCAGCTCCCTCCCCTTCCAGCTCCATGGAACAACCCCTCTCCTCAGGGGGACACAGTGAGCCAGGGACCAGCAATGCTCTGTCACCCCCCACCCCACAAACCCCCAATTGCCCTCACACCCGAAGCCCATCCCCCCTCACCCCCTCAGTGTTCCTGGGAGCACCCCTGGTTTTCCAGGTCCAGTCCTTGCCTCTGGCCCAGCCTCACCCCCAGACAGGCTCTCCTCCTGGTGCATCCAGTGGGCTGAGATTGGCCCACCTGGTTCTGGGACTCCACAGAGGACAGAATGTTACCCTGCTGGCCTCACAGGTGCCCTCCACCCTTCTCAACATAGCCAGCACGGACGCTCCAGACCAGAAGTACGTGAAGATTGCCCCTCTACCGATCACTGTGAGGATTGCCGGGGGGCTTGTTGGGGCAACAGTCATTGAAGGTCACAGTGGAGGGGTTGTGGTCAAATCTGTGGCCCCCCCTAGGGTCAACAGACCCCCCCATAAAGAGACGCTGAGGGTACACAAATGTTCCCACCCGGGCTGTGAGAAGATGTACACCAAGAGCAGCCATCTGAAGGCCCACTTCCGCAGACACACCGGAGAAAAGCCATACACCTGCAGCTGGCCTGACTGTGTCTGGAGGTGGGTTAAATCATAACAATGCTAGTCAACATGCAGAGAAAACACAGGAACCTTGGGTTTGTTAAATGTAGTTTATTACCATATAGGCTAGCCATTAACATGTGATAGGATACTAAAACGGAGGGAGAAGAAAGAAAAGCCTGTAATGACTGGTTTAAAATGAAGTGGTTATGATGATGACAGTGACAAACAGATGCTCTATCACTGTTGTTATTTTTGTTGGGATATTGAAATACAGTATTTCACTGTAATTATTTTGTAAAGCTGAGCATAAAGAAAATATTGTTCTGTCTCTGCAGAGGTAGGGAGTAGAGCTGGTATGAAATGGTAACCATATAGAAGCTCAGCAAATATTAGATATTACAACACACTCACTGTTGCGAACAGTTAGTTTCCCAATATGTAACTGCAGTGAGCTCTGTAAGGAAATTATTGGGCTTAGGGTTATTAAAGTAGTTAGAAGACGTGAAAGGATATGCTTATAATGTTTGTACAGCGCCTTCAGGAGTATCACAACCCTTGACTTTTTTCCACATTGTGTTGTGTTACAGCACAAATTTAAAATTAATACAATTGAGATTCCTTTTTTTCTGGCCTACACATAATGCCCCATAATATCAAAGTGGAGTGATGTTTTTAGAATATTTTACAAATGAATTAAAAATGAAAAGCTTGAGTCAATAAGTATTCAAACCCTTTGTTATGGCAAGCCTAAATAAGCCTAACATTTGCATAATAAGTTGCATGGATTCACTCTGTGTGCAATAATAGTGTTTAATATAATTTCTGAATGACTACCTCATCTCTGTACCCCACACAGGTCCCTCAGTCGTGCAGTGAATTTCAAACAGATTCAATCACAAAGACCAGGGAGTTTTACCAATGCCTCGCAAAGAAGGGTACATATTGGTAGATGGGTGTAAAAAATATATATATTAAAAAAAACAGGCATTGAATATCCCTTTGAGCATGGTGAAGTTATTAATTACACTTTGGGTGGTGTATCAATACATCTAGTCACTACAAAGATACAGTTGTCCTTCCTAACTCAGTTGCTGGAGTGGAAGGAAACAGCTCAGGGATTTCACCATGAGGCCAATGGTGACTGAAACAGTTTGAGTTTAATGGCTGTGATAGAAAACTGAGGATGGATTAGCAATGTAGTTACTCCACAACACTAACCTAAATGACAGAATGAAATTAAGTCATCCTGTACATAATACAAATATTCCAAAACATTCATCCTGTTTGCAACAAGGCACTAAAGTAATACGGCAAAAACAAGGGGCAAATCAATTAACTTTGTCCTGAATACAAAGTGTTATGTTTGAGATAAATCTAACACAACACATCACTGAGTGCCACTCTTCATATTTTTGAAGCATGGTGATGGCTGCATCATGTTATGGGTATGCTTCTAATCAACAAGGACTGGGTAGTTTTTCAGGATAAAAAAATGTACGTAATGGAGGTAAGCACAGGCAAAATCCTAGAGGAAAACCTGCTTCAGTCTACTTTCCACCTGACACTGGGAGACTAATTCACCTTTAAGCACGACAATCACAGAAAACACAACGCCAAATCTACACTGGAGTTGCTTACCAAGAAGACAGTGAATGTTCCTGAGTGGCCGAGTTACAGTTTTGACTTAAATCTACTTGAAAATCTAAGGCAAGAACTGAAAATAGTGATCTAGCAATGATCAACAACCAATTTGACAGCTTGAAGAATTTTGAAAAGAATAATGGGCAAATGTTAAACAATCCTGGTGTGGAAAGCTCGTAGAGACTTACCCAGAAAGACACAGCTGTAATCCCTGCCAAAGGTGCTTCTACAAATTAGTGACTCAAGGGTGTGAATACTTATGCAAATTAGATTTCTGTATTTCATCTTCAATAAATGTGCACAAATTTCTACTTTGTCATTATGGGGTATTGTGTGTAGATGGGTGAGAATAAAACATATTTGATCCATTTTGAATTCAGGCTGTAACACAACAAAATGTTGAATAAGTCAAGGGGTATGAATACTCTGACGGCACTGTATATTGTAAATACTGTTTGACCCACCATTTAGTGTTTCTATTTCCCTCAGAGCTGGGTCTGAGCTCTAATTTGGGGGCAATCAAACAGTGGGAATAACAGGCCTCCTGACACACTTAGCTGGAACCAACTGAACTAAGTATTTAGCGTAGAAACAATTACAATTCTGAGAAATCATTAAAGCACCTCTATCTCTGTAGGTTCTCTCGTTCTGATGAGCTGTCTCGTCACCGGCGCTCCCACTCCGGGGTCAAGCCCTACGAGTGCTCTCTGTGTGAGAAGAAGTTTGCCCGCAGTGACCACCTCTCCAAACACACCAAGGTGCACCGCAGTCCCCGGCCTGGCAGAATCGTCAGAACTACTGTCTGACCCAGCCAGCATCTCGACACAGCAAACCCAGCTCAGCCCAGTCGTGATCCTGATGCCACCCTTAACCCCGTTGCAGCACTTGACCTGGACAGCAGAATTATTAGTACCTGCCTCTAGAATTCAGAGCAGCCTGGTCCCACACCTACACCCTGGCTGTGCCTGCCCAACCCTGCCCAGTCCAACCTCAACCCGACCACAGGCGAACAGACTAATCAGACTCATCCACCCAGACCTTCCCCGGGAAGGCCCCGTTAGGGAGTCTGAGTCCTCATCAGGACACTGGAGCTACAGGAGCATATCTGGGCCAGCCAGAATCTGATTCAGACCCTGCTGAGCTCTGCCCTCTTTACCCTCTCCTCTCCTCCTTCCTGCAGCAGAGCAGATGAGGGCTTGTCCTGGTGCTAGACAGTGAACTAACAGGTAACGGCCATCTCAAGGATGTGATTGTTCAGCTTAAAGCGGATTTCAGGCCTTTAGGTTAAATCAAATCCCCCTGCCACACACACACCTCGCTACCCTCATCAGATGACAAGTGTGACAGGCAGCTGCACAAGGTCTAACTCTCAGAAGATAATGTTGTATATGTCATTAGATTGTGTTTAAAAGACTACACTGTCACACATTCTATTCTACATATTATATTGCTCTGTGAATCTGCTTCAGGAGTTAGACCCTCAAGACAGTTTGAGGTAAATGCACTGGCCCAGCTCATTCTAGCCCATAATCTGTGCTATTAGCCCAGTTGAAATTTGAAAGTACTGTGTTGATATGTGAGCTGCCAGATTCTCTCAGAGAACAGGTTTGAGTCTAAATCTCTTACATATCCCCTCCTGCTCCCCATAGTGCCAACCCTCTGGCCCAATCACATCCCCCCTGGCTCTAACGGCCAATTCAGTACTGTTATCACCGCTTCCCTGACCTCGTGCCGCTTCCCACTCCCTAAAAGACCTCAGGGGCTGCAGACTAGTGTCTGATGGTTTTCACCATGGTGCTTTACTGGTCCATTATGTAATAACTGGTTAGTTAAGAGTCCACTCACAGCCACCTGGTTTGCGTCAGATGCTGATTGAAGGCAAGTAACGGAGTGAAAACCAGCAGACACCGCAGCCCACCTGGTCCACACTCTTAAACCTATATAGTGTACAGTACTGTACCTGAAAAGGGCAGCTGATCGTTGTCCAATCTGTGTCTGTAAAATATAACATTTACATGTACAGAACATATAGAAGCTCCTTTCCAGAAAAACCCTTAGTCAGTACATTAAGCTATCCAGTGGTGTCTGTGCTTGGTGGGGCCATCTGGGGCCATCTGATCAGCCAGACGGGAGTTAATTATGAGACTCACTCTTCCATTAATGAGTTAACCCATCACACTTCATCAATATGAGCCCTCTGTTCTCAAGTGCACTTATGTTAGCAGGTCAAGCAGGAGAGGGTTAAGCATGGAGAAAAGTTATAGGTAGCCCAACGGCTAAGGAATTGGACCTGTTGATGAAAGGTGTCTGGTTCAAATCCTGTGGCGGGCACTGGAAAAATAGGTGTGAATTGATCTGGTAACTGAAGGGCTGCTGGATTCACATCCTAAAGATGTTCTTCTACTGTTGGGCCCTTAACCCCACAGCATGCTTTCCATCCAGGGGCCCTGCACTGCAGCTTGACCCTGTGCTTGTCTCAACTGTGTGTGATGTGTGCTGTAAGACATGGACAATAAAGTTGTTTTCTAAATGCTATGCCAAGGACTGGGGGCTCTGCTACCAGTATGTAAGCTGTAGCTCTGGATTTGAGTGTAAAATGTGCTTTTCAACAGGCTACTGCACTTAGGAAACCATATAGAGAAAACAATGGACTTTTCAGGGTAGCAGTTTTGGCCCATATTCCTTCAGAGAAACCAGAGTGGATACATGCTCTTTAAACCCACTTATATTGTACTCAAATTTCCAGTCAATCACTCACATTTGCCATCGATCCCAGTGATTCAGAATTTATGATGAGCCAACCTTTAAAAAAAAAAAACATTTACCCATTTGGATGGGTAAACTCAGAATGGACCACCACATCATCAGTATCACTGGCAATCATCATTAAATGGTATCTTGCCATTACAGAAACAGTTTGTTGTTTTTTAATATTGTTTGTGTATTTCTTTCTTTGGACATGACTCGTTTGATTAGATCACGACCACATCAACCCACCTAGACATACGTCTGACCCAGCTGTGTGTCCATGGCTGATCGGGTCCCTCTGATTCAGTCCTATTGTAAATGTTCCCCTTTCTGCCTTACTTTCAACCATAGGTCGCTCTCTCCCAGTAACTCTAACTACTGTAATAATTCAGTTCTGCTGAAATACACGTTAAAAAAAGAATTGAATACCAGACATGCTATTTTCCTATGTATGAGAATAAAGGATAAGAAAATGTAAACATGATCCTTGTCATTATTTGAGTCATGGCTTTTTTTGTTGTTGTGTATTTCAAGAAACACAATTATCCATGCCTTCATTGGGTCATTAAGTCCATCTATTCTTTCATTGGAGTGACATTCAAAGATTGTAAAACTATTGCTTTGTCTCTGCCCCAAATAAAAGTGTTGCTTGTGGCACAGTGGGAGGCTGTTCCTACAAGTCTCTGCCTCGGAAGAGAATGCCGTAGGCTTCAGTACTCTGAACCTTGGCATATTTCTAACATTGATTCCGCTGTTACAGAGTGAAGAAATTTGGGTTTACAATGCTAGAGAGAGAGAGAGAGAGAGAAATTCTCCCAGTGTGCTTCAGAAACCAGCCTGCCTGTAAGACTGGAATGTCTGGCACTGTGTGGAGCTGAGTCGTTCTGGGACTGAAGGTGTGTCTGGAAGAAGGTTGGACTGCATTTCATCAAAAAAAAAATAGCATCCCCTCCCCTCTGCCCTTGTTCACTTGACTCTCCCATTCACAAACCTGAGACGACTGGGTAGGTGTAAGCCTCCATCACTCACCCTAGTTCCCGGTGTGTTGTTCTCATCTATCCAGATCTGTGAAAGGAAGTAAATGACAGCAGAGGGAAGGAGACATCTTTTTGGAATGAAGTGCAGTCCTGAGATCGCTAGAAGAATTGTGAGGCTGCAAATAAGCATCCATATTGCCCAGGCCCAGGGGTTACTGTCGTTCTAGAATAAACATACATCATTCTTGGCCCTATAGCTGTGGATGCATTCCAATGAGAGCCACAGGTGACATCACGCTTCACAGGTTAGTGGTTGAGGTTTAGATTGGGGAGGGAGGGTATCCCAACTGATCCTAAATCTGTGCCGACGGGCTACTTCTACTATGTGCAGGTACTAGGCCCATCTCAGTAAAAAATACATTACAGTCCATCTCCTTAAACCCTCACAGGATTTGAAAAGGTGAATAATTTGTCCACAATTTTTATATACCCCAACTGAAAGATTAGTGGAATCTGTGTGGGTAGCTGGACAGGTGGGATGACTGACAGTGAAGGTGAACAGGTGGTCACGTGTCAGGTGACAGAGGAATGTATGAGACTGAGGCAGGAATTCCTTTAACCATAAAGTGGTATATTTACTGAGTAGTGTGGATTCATGACACACATAACTTCTGGATCAGATGGAGTTAAGGAAGAGAAAGCAGCGAGATCAGGCGATGGCAATTTCCTCCTTTTATGGAGTTGAGATCTGTCGGACATTTCCACCTGACCTAATTAAATCGCCCCTTGCCCAGCTGAGTAAATGGCAATGAATTAAAGGATTATTCCACCAACTCCATGGGCCTTTTCTACACCAACAGTGATTAAATGGTTTGACAAATCTTGAACATTTGTTTCCTGTGTTTTCTGTCCAGCGCTTGAACCAGTGTAATGTTAGTAGCATACATTTTCTCTTTAATTGAAAACCTCAGTGTACTTTGCAGACCCACATTAAAAAATACACTAGTCTACTATGGTCTAAATACTGTAGTATTGCTATATTTATACTGTATACTATAGTATTCACTGTAGTGTTTTTGAGGACATGACTGTAGATTACTATATTATTAATCAGGGGTTGTAATTATTTTCCTATCATTTCATTATGAACAGAATATATCTATTTTTTTGTTCCGTTCCACTGTTCCACCAGCAAAATAAAATTCTGAACTGGTGGAAACCTAAATAAATTACAGGTGTATATAGATGGTTTCTGTTCCTATTTAAACCTCTGAAATATATATCGTTTTTTAAACATTTAGCACAACGTTAAATTACTTCACCATTCAGTGTGGATAGCACAGCTTGCTATGCAGCGGGTAAGCGATTTAATCTATATAGTGAAGTCGTTAAGAGTAAATTGCATTTTGCGGTAACAGCATGGTAACTCATGAGGAAAGACAAACACACACTGTGCTGCCAGTCAGTGTAGGTTGTGCAATGCAACTGACATTTTGTGGGTGAGGAGAGAGGAAGGAAGGAGGAAGCTTGCCTTGAAGCGCTGGGCATCTTGTTATGACATGAATTATCTGAATTAGGCGCACAGAAATATACTACGGAGGAAAGGCTTCTAGGGAGGAAGGAGGTTTCACATTGAACCAGAGCAAACGTTAGTTAGTTAGCTGGCTAGCTAGCTAACAAGCTTGTGTGTGCAAAGCAGCAGTAGAATTAAAAACATGTCTTACCTTTTTGTAGTTAATAAATCCAATGTGAAACGCGATGACTATAGTATCTTTAACTAGCATTGAAAAAGTGAAACCATTATTTTAAACATTTCTCCCTAATTTCTGAATCATGCTTGTAAAGTTGTAAGTAGACTATAGTAACCAATGCTTCAGAGGAGTGGGGCAGGTAGCCTACACATAAGCAAATCCACTGGCAAAGATGTTCAGCTAGCAGGCAGATGCTGCTTTCTGAGTGACAGAGTCAGGGCTTTGCATAGGAGCTTTGTTAGGATTTTTGTGGCAATGGAAAAAAATGCCCAGAAAGTAAAATAACGTTATTAACCGGTTCCCATGCTTTTAAAATAACGGTTCTATTCCGGAACAGTATAGATAACTTTTGCTTCCGGTTCAGGTTCTATTCATCAAATAATTCAGTTATTTTATGGTTTTTGGTTCTGTTCCCTGAACCGGTTCCAACCCTTGGTATTCACTGTAGTGTGTTTGCAGACATGACAATAGTATACTGTAGTATTTACTGTTGAGTTTTTGCGAACATGACTAGTATACTACACTGAGTATACGTCACGTCCTGGCCATAAAGAGGCTTTTATTCTCTATTTTGGTTAGGCCAGGGTGTGACTAGGGTGGGCATTCTAGTTTCTTTATTTCTATGTTTTCTATTTCTTTGTTTTTGGCCGAGTGTGGTTCCCAATCAGAGGCAGCTGTCTATTGTTGTCTCTGATTGGGAATCATACTTAGGCAGCCTTTTTCCCCAATTGTGTTTTGTAGGTAGTTGTTTTCTGTATAGTCATTTTACCTTACAGAACTGTTTGTGTTTCTCTTTGTTATTTTGTAAGTATTTTGAGTAATAAAGTATCATGAACATTTACCATGCTGTGTTTTGGTCCATGCCGTCCGACTACAAACGTGACAGTATATAAAACATTAACAGTCTAGTCTGGTAGTTGTGCCATTTTAGCTAACTCCAGTTGGCAGGTGTAACTACAGTCATGTCTGCAAAAACACTACAGTGAATACTATACACTGAGTGTACAAAACATTAAAAACACCTAATATTGCCCCCAGAACAGCCTCAATTGGCCGGGACATGGACTCTAGAAGGTGTCGAGCGTTTCACAGGGATGCTGGCCCATGTTGATTCCAATGCTTCCCACAGTTGTTCAGTTGGCTGGATGTCCTTTGGGTGCTGGACCATTCTTGATAGACACAGGAAACTGTTGAGCATGAAAAACCCAGCCATGTTGCAGTTCTTGATACAAACCGGTGCGCCTGGCACCTACTACCATACCCCGTTCAAAGGCACTTACATTTTCTGTCTTGCTCATTCACCCTCTGAATGGCACACATACACAATCCATGTCTCAATTGTCTCAACGCTCAAAAATCCTTCTTTAACCTGTTTCCTCCCCTTCATCTACACTTATTTGAAGTGGATTTAACAAGTGACATCAAGAAGGGATCATAGCTTTCAACTGGTCAGTCTATGTCATGGAAAGAGCAGGTGTTCTTAATGTTTTGTCCACTCAGTGTAAATGAGCAAAGTTATGCATAAATATAGCATGGTAGGCCGAAGCTATAGCAAGCTAATTTATCAATGGCTACATAACGTGGCAAACAAACAATATAAAGCTAACAAAAGTAGCAAGCATAGCCATAAAGAAGGCCTAGTTATCATGACAAAGGCAGTATGTGGTTCCATGTGGCTCAGTTGGTAGAGCATGTCATTAGCAGCGCCAGGGCTGTAGGTTTGATTCCCACGGGGGACCAATATGAAAATGTATGCACTCACTATTGTAAGATGCTTTGGATAAGAGCATCTGCAAAATAAAAGAGTAACAATTATGAACATGTGTCATTAGCCCCCTGGGGGCTAACTCTGCCCTTGTAATTCATATTAAAACTGTAATATTCATATGTGTAAACATACTGAATTGTAATTGGATGCATTTTACCACCATTTCATACTGTGCTATGATTGGTTAAGACTACCCAAATGGTTATTTCATGGTCAGTTTGATCCTGGTTGGCGATAGGTGAACATGCCAGTTATAGCTAGCTAATAAAGAGCTACGTTAAGAAATATCCTGTAGTACTGCATTTTATTATTTTGTGTGCAAAACAAGACAAAGACCACATGCTGTCACCAAATTATTTTCCTTAGCTGCTCTTGCTCAACAACAAAAATGTCCTCTGTGTCAGCACAACTTTTGGAGATATTTCAACAAAACGATTTTGTGGTAAGTTCATCTAATTTTTTGAAATGTTGAAAAAGTTGGAGATATATTCCAATTATTTTATTTTTTTACATACAAGAAGGAAAGCCTTAAGATAAATAATCCACCAGTTTAGACAAAGAAATGTAGATACCTTTTTGTAAAGTAGTAATATGTTGGATGAGAGTGTTGGGGGCAACTCACCCCCACCTTACTAGGGGGTAACTGGCCCCTGGGGGCCAGTTATGAATGTGTTTCTACCAGTCATTTAGACAATGACTAGCCTAATTAGGGCTAGTTTATGCTAACTTGCTAGCTAACAACTTAACTAGCAGTAAATGCTAGCCAGCTGGACATGATTTAGAAAGGTCCTGTCTATATAAGGTCCCACAGTTGACAATGTATGCCAGAGCAAAAACCAAGCCACAAGGTTGAAGAAATTGTCCGTAGAGCTCCGAACACAGTGGCCTCCATCATTCTTAGGAGTTTGGAACCGCTGCCTGGCCAAACTGAGCAATCGGGGGGGGGCCTTCGTCAGGGATGTGACCAAGAATCCGACGGCCACTCTGACTGAGCTGCAGAGTTCCTCTGTGGAGATGGGAGAACATTCCAGAAGGAGAACCATCTCTGTAGCACTCCACCAATCTGGCCTTTATGGTTGAGTAGCCAGACGGAAGCCACATCTCCGTAAAAGGCACATGACAGTCTTCTTGGAGTTTTCCAAAAGGCACCTAATGAACTCTCAGACCATGAGAAACAAGATTCTCTTTTCTGATGAAACCAAGATTGAACTCTTTGGCCTGAATGCCAAGCGTCACATCTGGAAGAAACCAATCACTGCTCATCATCTGGCCAATACCATCCCTACGGTGAAGCATTGGGGTGGCAGCATCATGCTGTGGGGATGTTTTTCAGCGGCAGGGACTGGGAGACTAGTCAGGTCGAGAGAAAGATGAACAGACCAAAGTACAGAGAGATCCTTGATGAAAACCTGGAAGACAATGTAGCAGTGGTATAAAGTACTTGAGTAAAAATACTTGAAAGTACTACTTACTTAGTTTTGGGGGGTATCTGTACTTTACTTTTTATATTTTTGACAACTTTTACTTTTACTTCACTACATTCCTAAACAAAATGATGTACTTTTACTCCATACATTTTCCCTGATACAAAAAAGTACTCTTTACATTTTGAATGCTTAGCAGGACAGGAAAATTGTCTAATTTACACACTTTATCAAGAGAACATCCCTGGTCATCCCTACTGCCTCTGATCTAGCGGACTCACTAAACACATGCTTAGGTTGTAAATGATGTCTAAGTGTTGGAGCGTGCTCCTGGCTATCAGTAAATCAATAAAAATGTAAATTGTGCCACCTGGATTGCTTATTATAAGGTCTTTGAAGTGATTTATAGTTTTACTATTGATAATTTAGTATATTTTAGCAATTTAATTTACTTTTGTTACTTAAGTATATTTAAAACCAAATACTTTTAGACTTTTACTCAAGTAAAATTTTGCTATGTTACTTTCACTTGAGTCATTTTCTATATTAAGGTATCTTTACTTTTACTCAGGTATGACAATTGGGTACTTTTTCCACCATTGCAATGCAGGAGTGGCTTCGGGACAAGTCTTTGAATGTCCTTGAGTGGCCCAGCCAGAGCCCGGACTTGAACCCAAATGAACATCTCTGGAGAGACCTGAAGATAGCTGTGCAGCGACTCTCCCCATCCAACCTGACAGAGCTTGAGAGGATCTGCAGAGGAGAATGGGAGAAACTGCCCAAATACAGGTGTTGCCAAGCTTTTAGCGTCATATCCAAGAAGACTCAAGGCTGTAATTGCTGCCAAAGGTGCTTCAACAAAGTACTGAGTAAAGGGTCTAAATACTTATATAAATGTGATATTTTCGTTTTTTATTTATTATACATATTTGTCATTATGGGGTATTGTGTGTAGATTGATGAGGGAAAATAACAATTTAATACAATTTTAGAACAAGGCTGTAATTTAACAAAATTCGGAAAATGTTAATGTGTCTGAATACCTCCGAATGCACATTATATTTTCAGTGTTTAAGTATACTATAAATATGCTATCATTACATTTCCATGCACTTATTAAAAGTGTGCTTAAAATTAGTATTTTTTCAGTATTTTAGTATAACAGAAATATACTATCATCAACCTTCAAAACACTCATTAAAAGCGTATTTTATATTAATAGTTTTTGCCAAGCGTCACGTCTGGAGGAAACCTGGCACCATCCCTACGGTGAAGCACGGTGGTGGCAGCATCATGCTGTGTGGATGTTTTTCAGTGGCAGGGACTGGGAGACTAGTCTGGATCAAGGGAAAGATGAATGGAGCAAAGTACCAGAACCTCAATCTTTTAGTATACTATAAATATACTGTCATCAAAACACTTATTAAAAGTGTACTTTAAATGAATGGTTTTTTAGTCTTTAAGTATACTATATATTCACTATCATTGAACTTAAACACACTCATTGTGCTTCTATTTGAAATGCATAGAGTTGTTTTTAATTGAAGCATTGATTACTTTTTTAATGAAACTCTGTTTGTGAGCGATCAAGTACACTATAAGCATACAGTGCCTTGCAAAATGATTCATACCCCTTGGTTTTCTTCACATTTTATTGTGTTAAAAAGTGGTATTAAATACTCTGTATGAAGAAAAAAATGTGATAACTAAATTAGAGTCATTGCATAAGTATTTAGCCTCTGTTTAGGCAAGCTTAAATTAGTTCAGGAGTAGAATTTGGCTTAACAATTCACAGAATATGTTGCATGGACTCTGTGTGAAATAATAGGGGTTGACAGGATTTTTTTATGACTAACACTTACTCTGTGTCAGGTCTCTCAGTCAAGTATTGAATTTCAAGCACATATTAAATTACAAAGACCAGGGCTTTGAAAGCTTCATAAAAGGCCAGTGATTAGTAGATCTGTAACAATATCAAATCAGACATTGAATATCTCTTTAAGCATGGTCAAGTTAATAATTATGCTGTGGGGACTCCCGAGTGGCGCAGCCATCTAATGCACTTGATCGCAGTGCTAGAGGCGTCACTACAGACCTGGGTTTGATCCCAGGCTGTATCACAACCGTCCGTGATCGGGAGTCCCGTAGGGTGGTGCACAATTGGACCAGCCTCGTCCCGGTTAGTGGAGGGTTTGGCCGGGGAGTCTTTACTTGGCTCATCGGGCTCTAGTGACTTCTTGTGATTAGCTTACAATTAGCTCTTTCCCCTGTAACTATTCCCCAGGTTGTTGCTGTAAATGAGAATGTGTTTTCAGTCAATTTACCTGGTAAAATAATGGTTAAATAAAAAAAGTAATTGTGGCAGGCCAAGGTCAGCCTGTTGTCAGTTGAATGGTGTTTCCTCTGACACATTGGTGCAGGCGGGCGTTAAGAAGTGCGGTTTGGCGGGTCATGTTTCGGTGAAGTGGAAACATCTAGGAGCAACAACAGCCCAGTCGCAAAGTGGTAGGCCACACAAGCTCACAGAAAGGGACAGCACAAGAACTGTTTGTTGGGAGCTTCATGAAATGGGGTTTCATGACCTAGCAGCCGCACACAAGCCTAAGATCACCATGCGCAATGCCAAGCGTTTGGCTGGAGTGGTGTAAAGCTCGTTGCCATTGGACTCAGTGGAAACAAGTTCCCTGGAGTGATGAATCTCACTTTTCCCTCTCGCAGTCCGACGGGCGAATCTGGGTTTGGCGGATGCCGGGAGAATGCTACCTGTCCAAATGCATAGTGCCAACTGTAAAGTTTGGTGGAGGAGGAATAATGGTCTGGGGCTGTTTTTCATGATTCAGGCCCCTTAGTTCCAGTGAAAAGAAATCTTAACACTACCGCATAAAATTACATTCTAGATGATTCTGTCCTTTCAACTTTGTGGCAACAGTTTGGGGAAGGCCCTTTCCTGTTTCAGCATGACAATGACGCTGTGCACAAAGCGAGGTCCATACGGCGATGGTTTGTCGAGATTGTTGTGGAAGAACTTGACTGGAGGCAGTTATAGCAGCAATGGGCAGACCAACTCCAAATTTGTGTCCATGATTTTGGAATGATACAAGCAGGTGTCCACATACTTTTGGTTATGTAGTGTATGTTATTTTCAGAGGGAGACTGGCTCTGGCAGCGAAAACAGCCAAATTCTTAATCTAAATGTGAATTGATTCTCAATGGCGATATGGTTCTACAAACATAGAGCCCTTTACTTTCATATTACATCAAAATAATTTCAAAAATGCAAAATATACACTTACTTTTTTAACAAGATTTATCACAGTTGCAGCTGACACTATCTGTCAGTGACAACACGTTTCTGGTGGCCTTCTTCCGTTACACACAGGTGTTCAGAGTGTAACAGTGTTGCTTCCGTTCAACTCCTCGCCCCTACCTGTCTCTTCACAAAAGCAACAACTTCAAGTCTCAGAGCGAGTGACGTCACCGATTGTAGCGCTATTAGCACGCACCCAGCTAACTAGCTAGCAATTTCACACTGGTTACAAGGGAGTCAAGAGAGAGAGCAAAAGGGGCATTTGTAAGATCAAGAAGGAGATGGTTGGAGGAAGGTAAAAAAAATACAAAATACTTTTACAATTTAGAAAGAAAGCATTCTGAATTTACATCTATTCATAAGCTCAATATAGATGGCAAAGAAAATGAAAACCCCAAAGATATTTCAAAGTATGTTTCAGAATTCTATGGTTACCTTTATTCCAGTAATGCCTGTCCTACTAGTGACATATCTGCCTTTCTAGACTCTGTCAAAGACTGTGTTAAATTCATAGATGAAGACTTCCTGTGATGAAATTATTTATATTAATGAAATAAAAGAATGTATCAGCAAGTTAAAAGAGAACAAATCTCCAGGGAATTATGGCATTATCAGTGAATTCTATAAATATTTTCAAGAGGATATTATTGAATTTATGTTTAATGTTTTTAAGGAGGCAGTTGATTTAGGGGTCCTGCCTGTTTCTATGACACAGGACCTAATTTCTGTAATACCCAAACAAAACAATCACATTAATGTGAGACCAATCACATTAATGAACAATGATGGAAAGCCACTTGCATCCATCTTTGCAGAAAGACTTAAAAAAGGTCTTGACCAAAGCATTGATGAAACCCAGTCTGGTTTTATGAAGGGCAGACATATATGTAATAATATTAAACCTGTATTGGACTTGATAGACTACAATGAGCACATCATGGAAGATAGCTTTATTTTATTTGTAGACTTTTACAAGGCATTTGATACAGTTGAACATTATTTTCTTTTAGAGACTTCGATTTTTTTGGCTTTGGTCAATATTTTCAAAGTGTAATTAAGACCCTAAACAATAATAGTAACAGCTCTGTTAAATTATCCCATGGAACTTCACAAAGACTCGACATTAGACGTGGAATTAAACAAGGATGCCCAATTTCTCCTTTCTTATTTTTATTGGTCACACTTCATATAAATAAGGATCGTTTTTAGGAGTATTCAGATACAAGACAAAGTGATAAAATGTTCACAATTGGCTGACGACACCACCATTTTTTTGAAATATCATAATGAAGTCAAGAAAGTTATTGAGTGTATTAATGCCTTCACACATGTATCAGGTTTATCTCTGAATATTAGGAAATGTGAATTATTTGCATTGAAAAGATGTGACTTAAACTCAGTATGTAATATCCCTGTAAAAGATGTGGTCACATATCTTGGTATTACAGTTAGCAAAGATCAGAGAGAAAGGGCCAACTTAAATTGATCTCTTATTGTAGAGAAAATTGGAAAGAGATTTAACTCCTGGTTATTAAGAGATCTGTCTTTATCTGGACGTGTACTTTTATCACAATCTGAAGGTCCAGATGAGTTTATACCTCCCTTGCCTTGGATGCTCCTCTGTCAGTAACTCAAATGGTTGATACTAAATTATTTAACTTCATATGGAGGAATAAACCTCATTATTTAAGACAAGCGGTAATATGTAGCACCCAAGGTGAGGGAGGGTTGAATACTCTGGATTTTAAAACCTCTAATATAATATGTAAGATTAAATGGATACAAAACTATTTAAGATATAAGGATTGCATCTGGAATATCATCCCTAATTTAATATTCCAACAAATTGGTGGTCTAGAATTCTTACTCAAATGCAACGTTGATGTGGGTAAAATACCTATTAAGCTTGCAAACTTTCAGAAACACATACTTCTAACTTGGAACCTCATGTACAAACACAATTTCCCCCCTCGTAGGTATACAATCTGGAATAATAAAGACATAAAATACAAAAACAAGTCTTTGTTTTTCCAGAACTGGTTTGACAACAACATTATTTGGGTTAATCAATTACTGAATAGTGATGGACAATTATATGATTATACAGAATTTATTAGAACACACAATGTTACATTCACTCCCAAGGAGTATCAAATTGTTGTTAGAGCTGTCCCTAAAAGTGCTATTCTTCTTTTAGGAGAATATAACAATACTCCAAGTGCAACTGTTGAGGATTTTGTAGCCTCAAAACAATTAGAAGGAATTGACATTTTAAACTATAAATGTAATAACATGTATATAAGGAAACTATGTCAATATGTTACTATTCCCTCTGCTAAAATGTACTGGACTGCAGCCCTAGGACAAGTGAACTGGAACAAAGTCATTTTGTTGTCTGGTAAATATTGTATATCTAATAAGGTGAAAGAAGTATCATACAAACTCATTCATAGAATCAACCCTGTAAAGACCTTTATTATACACAGATTTAAAATAGCTATTGATAACAAATGTGTATTTTGTGATTGTGACCCAGAGACTCTTGATCATTTATTTTGGGACTGCTCTTATGGCAGAAGATTTTGGTGTGAGTTAGATTTTATTTTAAAAGAGACAACTATTAATGTTAATTTGAAAGACTCTGATATTATGTTTTATTTTGAACCAAATGATATGGACCCTGATTTAACTTTCATTGTTCATTTGCTTATATTTCATGGAAGATTCTTTGTAAAATGAAGTGGGCAAAGAACAAACCCATCTTCACATTATTTAAGATAGAATGTAAATATTATTTTGAAATGATCAGTACATGTAAAAACAAAAAAGCAATACGCACCATAAAAGTATTTAACAAATTGAAAATAAATCTTGATATGTAATACCCCTGTCTGTTAGGTTTATGTACTCTTGTTAGTATATTTATGTTTTTTATTTTATTTGTTGTATATTCTTTCTACCATAGTATACTAGAAGATTCTCAAGTAAGTATTACACTTGATCAATGGATAGTAGTGTGTAGTAAAGTTTTCTACAGTATACTACAAAAGCCTACAGTAAGCACTACACGATCGAGGGATACTACAGTGTAGAGTATAGGATTCTACAGTTTACTAAAGAATTCTACAGTAGGTACTGTAGTATTCTATAGTAAACTAGTATTTTTTGTTGATCTGGTAAATATCCGTGGGTACAGTCATGCAGCAATTCCAATCTGGCATGACTATTCTATTAATAATTCTTCATCTAGTGCCTTTAATACTGTGAACTGCACAGGTAACACACTCTCGCAGACTTAGCTAAAATAACATAACATCACTAAAGTATTACATTAATTACACCGTTTTGGTATAATATACCTACTAGCCTATATTAATGTGTCTCATACAAGTTCCCTTTACATACATTATGCTTGTTATGACCGTATACTTTGTTTGGGGCTAGTTCGTGATAATGAAACATATCCACGACATGGACGTAGCTGAATTTAAGTTCACCACAGCCACTTAAGCATCTGATCAATAGAGGTATGAGTTAGACATGCGAATACCACACCCCAGATACCTCCACGGTACAGAAAAAGCTTTTTCTTTTCCTGGGGCAGCATACAATCCATCTCTGGACAGTAGACACTGAGTACATTGGATACATTCCTTCCCCATTTGAAAACCTGATGATCGATAAAATCAATATTTGGTGCCAGGCTGTCACACTATGGTCAGATGGGGTATTTGTTGAGCAGGTTGTCCTGAATTTAGTTTGACCTCTGACCTTTTAGTACTGCTCTGAACATCAAATCAAATCAAATTTTATTTGTCACATACACATGGTTAGCAGATGTTAATGCGAGTGTAGCGAAATGCTTGTGCTTCTAGTTCCGACAATGCAGTGATAACCAACAAGTAATCTAACTAACAATTCCAAAACTACTGTCTTATACACAGTGTAAGGGGATAAGGAACATGTACATAAGGATATATGAATGAGTGATGGTACAGAGCAGCATACAGTAGATGGTATCGAGTACAGTATATACATATGAGATGAGTGTGTAGACAAAGTAAACAAAGTGACATAGTTAAAGTGGCTAGTGATACATGTGTTACATAAGGATGCAGTCGATGATGTAGAGTACAGTATATACATATGCATATGAGATTAATAATGTAGGGTAAGTAACATTATATAAGGTAGCATTGTTTAAAGTGGCTAGTGATATATTTATATCATTTCCCATCAATTCCCATTATTAAAATGGCTGGAGTTGGGTCAGTGTCAATGACAGTGTGTTGGCAGCAGCTACTCAGTGTTAGTGGTGGCTGTTTAACAGTCTGATGGCCTTGAGATAGAAGCTGTTTTTCAGTCTCTCGGTCCCAGCTTTGATGCACCTGTACTGACCTCGCCTTCTGGATGATAGCGGGGTGAACAGGCAGTGGTTCGGGTGGTTGATGTCCTTGATGATCTTTATGGCCTTCCTGTAACAACGGGTGGTGTAGGTGTCCTGGAGGGCAGGTAGTTTGCCCCAGGTGATGCGTTGTGCAGTCCTCACTACCCTCTGGAGAGCCTTACGGTTGAGGGCGGAGCAGTTGCCGTACCAGGCGGTGATACAGCCCGCCAGGATGCTCTCGATTGTGCATCTGTAGAAGTTTGTGAGTGCTTTTGGTGGCAAGCCGAATTTCTTCAGCCTCCTGAGGTTGAATAGGCGCTGCTGCGCCTTCTTCACGACGCTGTCAGTGTGAGTGGACCAATTCAGTTTGTCTGTGATGTGTATGCCGAGGAACTTAAAACTAGCTACCCTCTCCACTACTGTTCCATCGATGTGGATAGGGGGGTGTTCCCTCTGCTGTTTCCTGAAGTCCACAATCATCTCCTTAGTTTTGTTGACGTTGAGTGTGAGGTTATTTTCCTGACACCACACTCCGAGGGCCCTCACCTCCTCCCTGTAGGCCGTCTCGTCGTTGTTGGTAATCAAGCCTACCACACCAGCCAGCTGGTCTGCGCATGCTCTGAGGGCGCGGCTGGGGATGCCGTCTGGGCCTGCAGCCTTGCGAGGGTTAACACGTTTAAATGTCTTACTCACCTCGGCTGCAGTGAAGGAGAGACCGCATGTTTCCGTTGCAGGCCGTGTCAGTGGCACTGTATTGTCCTCAAAGCGGGCAAAAAAGTTATTTAGTCTGCCTGGGAGCAAGACATCCTGGTCCGTGACTGGGCTGGATTTCATCTTGTAGTCCGTGATTGACTGTAGACCCTGCCACATGCCTCTTGTGTCTGAGCCATTGAATTGAGATTCCACTTTGTCTCTGTACTGACGCTTAGCTTGTTTAATAGCCTTACGGAGGGAATAGCTGCACTGTTTGTATTCAGTCATGTTGCCAGACACCTTGCCCTGATTAAAAGCAGTGGTTCGCGCTTTCAGTTTCACGCGAATGCTGCCATCAATCCACGGTTTCTGGTTAGGGAATGTTTTTACTTTGTACTGTGTACTGTCAAAAGCATATGTAAGCATAAACACATTTTACATGTCGGATTCACTTATCAAACAGAAAAGAGCCTATTATAACCTATTATTTTATAACAGAACATGTGGCTCCTACCTGGATTCGTGTTTCTGGATAACGGGGACACCTGAAAGGCTGAAATAAATCAGCGTTTTTTTATGCTTTGTTCATAACCAAGTGGGAAAGTGGTAATTACCAGTTGTTAAGTTGTAAATACGAGTTGGGTGCATTCACATTTTGAACTGGGAAATATCATTAAACGGAGGTCACTAGAAGGCTTGTGATTGTTATCCATTTGTTTTGTGCATAAAAGAATATCCAGAGCTGCTTTCACTTTCTAAATCAAAAGGAATATATTTTGTATCAACAATTTGTATTTACGAAATTACAAATGTTGTTGTGAATGCACAATTATTAAATAAATGACACAACAGAAATGTACAACTTGTGTTAAAAAAACGAAGAAAAAAACCCCATAAAAAAACGAATAGCCTTCAGCGCTAATTTGGGCACACCCGGTTGCTGCAAGGGAAGTGAGTTTGTGTCTGTAGTCTCGTTCATAGCTTTCTCTGAAGACAACCAGATAGTTAGCTAGATATGGGTAAAATTTGACGAAATCAAATGCATGGAGCCATAACTAGCTAGCTAGAAAATGTAAAGGTTTTTCTGGAAGAGATGCGATGACACAATAGCGTAAGAATGAAGCTAAGTTCAGACCTTGGTCTGCTGAGTACACACCTTCGACTCCTGAGTATGTACTTTTGTCTCCTGAATACAAACCATTTAAACTTACCTTTAGTTCTTCATGCTCTCTTGAGAACCTTGAGGATCTCGAAATGGAGTCGGTCGGCAGTGGTGAGAGCTCTGAGGTTGAGCCAGACCAGGATGAAGTGGGCCTACCTGTGGCGACAGGTGTGGTAGAGACTTCCAATATTTTCCCTGTGAATCCTACCGGAGAAGATGTTGGACCAGTGGAAGTGAGATTTTTGTAAAGAGTGGATTCCTGCATTTTGCCCAACCCATATGTTGTGTCAAGCTGGTTAAAGAACAAACTGGGACTGGTGAAATCTGTGAAAGTTTTAAGAAGTGGAATTGTTTAGATTATTTTGTGCATCCTCGCCCAGAGGAAGCGAGCGCTTCACATCACTTGGCTTGGGGCTCAATTTGTGGCATGCTTTGCTCACTGGAACAGGATGCCGTTCAACGGGGTGATCAGTAGTGTTGAGTGTAGAGGTAGATCAAATGAAGAAACTATGTCTCGTGTTTGTGACACCTGCAGTTTGGTGAGATGTAGACCCAGTGGCAATTGAGAGACTGAGCATACCCTGTCTGTCTTGTTGAGCTCGGGATCAAACTGTGGCGTGCTTTCTCACTGGAACAGGGCGCTGTTCAACAGGGTGATCAGGCTAGTGTTGAGTGTAGAGGTAGATCAAATGAAAAATACTATTCCTGTTGTTTGTGACATCTGCAGTTTGGTGAGAATCTAGGAAATGCTTGTAAGGGTTAGATGGAGGTGCAATTTAAAGATTTCCCATTTCCCTTTTGGGGGGGACCTAAACGTGCAATCCGCACTCCGACCTGCGAATGCAACAATAAGCAACACAGCATATAGTCTCCCGGAAATTCACACAAAGAAGAAGAAGAAGCTGTTGCCGCAATATTTCTCACCATGCCTCCCACGCGCGAATGTTTCTCGCGACGAGCATAGCAGAGGCATGACAACAACAGTCAAGTCTTTGCAAACTTGCCTGTTACAATGTAACTTGTGATATTAGATTATAATGTAACGTGTTTTTCGGCCAACAGCAAAAGTGAAGCATCGTTGTAAACATTTTTGTCGAGACAAATGTAGCTGAAAGTAAAAGTGGTTGGCGCGACGACACTTCAAAACCACAGCGGGGACAGAAAACAACCCGCTTATGGAACGCAAACAAGGGGAAGTGATCTCAGCATGCGTTTAATTTCCTGTTCTTAAAGATTAGCACACATTTTTCCCTTCCAAAAATGTATATGGCAATTTTATAGTTTTCACTTAAAGGGCGTACTAGATAGCCATTTGCTACTCAGCTAGCAAGCTCATTTTCTGTCATGTTTTGGGAGTTGTATCGACACTTCTGGGTGTCTCAAATTTTCAACGAGCTCGACTAGTAAGGTAAGCTACTGCAGTTAACCTAGATAGCGAGTTACTCTAAACTGTAAGATATGTGACAACGTAGGGAAATTAATGATATAAGTAATTGCACTAGCTGCAATCTAGGTAAATGCATAGCTAGCCAAAATATCAGCATTTGGCAAGCTAACAAGTGGTTGATTTCGTGCAGCTAGCGTTAACTGTTAGCTAACGTTACAACATGGCCATTTCACAGAGTCTGTGATTTAAAGCTAGCCAACTGTTAGTTGTTGACATTACTTTTTTCTAACTGCTAACTATGCATCACATTTTTACACCATATCTTTGTGATTTTTGTTATATAATATTATGATATTGTTTGGGTGGCCAAACGACAACTTTACTGCAACATATATTACAAGTGACATCACTGTCTGTGCTCTTTGCTCTGTGGGTCCTAGCTGAGTGCTGTTTCGTCCTCGTTACATAATCAGAAACGCTCTAATCATATCTATAATCTTGTGTCCCTTGGTGGCCTCACTGTGAGCCAGTCTGTACCGTTTTACACCGTGAGAATGAGACGGATTGTGAGTGGGGGTGTGTCAGGGATAGATGAGTCAGGGCAGATTTACTTTTCATCTAAGCCTCTTACACACACACACACACACACACACACACACACACACACACACACACACACACACACACACACACACACACACACACACACACACACACACACACACACACACACACACACACACACACACACACACTGTAGGTAGTGTTCATTACACAACCTGATCTGGCCTGCTTGCTTGGATAAAAATAATATATATGCAGAGTGCAACAAATGTATACTCATTATCAGTTCTGATGTAAGAGGCTTTTTGGTATTTATGACACATTTAAAATAAAAATAAACATATTTAACCAGGTAGGCTAGTTGAGAACAAGTTCTCATTTGCAACTGCGACCTGACCAAGATAAAGCACAGCGATTCGACACATACAACAACAGAGTTACACATGGAATAAACAAAACCTACAGTCAATAATACAGTATAAAAAAATAAAACAAAAGTCTATATACAGTGAGTGCAAATGAGGTAAGATAAGGGAGATAAGGAAATAAATAGGCCATGGTGGTGAAGTAATTACAATATGGAAATTAAACACTGGAATAGTAGATGTGCAGAAGATGAATGTGCAAGTAGAGATACTGGGGTGCAAAGGAGCAAGATTAATAAATACTGCATGGGGATGAGGTAGATAGATGGGCTGTTTACAGATGGGCTATGTACAGGTGCAGTGATCTGTGAGCTGCTCTGACAGCTGGTGCTTAAAGCTAGTGAGGGAGATATGAGTCTCCAGCTTCAGTGATGTTTGCAGTTCGTTCCACATGCTGACCGAACTGGACGCGCGTGAATGTTGATTTTGTTCACCCACACCGGAAGCAATCATGACACAGGTAGAAATATCAAAACAAACTCAGAACCAATTGTATTAATTTGGGGACAGGTCAAAAAGCATTACACATGTATGGCAATTTACCTAGCTTGCTGTTGCTAACTAATTTGTCCTGGTATATAATTTTTGTATTTTTATTTAACCTTTATTTAACTAGCCAAGTCAGTTAAGAACAAATTCTTATTTACAATGACGGCCAAACCCGGACGATGCTGGGCCAATTGTGCGCTGCCCTATGGGACTCCCAATCACGGCCAGATGTGATTCAGCCTCGATTCGAACCAGGGACTGTAGTGATGCCTCTTGCACTGAGATGCAGTGCATTAGACCGCTGCGCCACTCTGGAGCCCAAGTAAACATTGTGTTGTTATTTTACCTGAAATGCACAAGGTCCTTAACTCCGACAATTAATCCACATATAAAACGGTAAACCAAATGTGTTTCTCGTCATCTCTCCTTCCTTAAGGCGCTTTTCTTCTTTGGACTTTATAAGGCGGTTGGCAACCAACTTTACAGCATTACTACAACCTACCGGAGTGTGGACCTAAGTTCATCTTTCAATCACCCACGTGGGTTTATGCTCCTAAAAACCAATGACGAGATGGGAGAGGCCTGATATGCAGCGCGTTGAGCATCACAAATATAAGCAATTTCTGTTTCAGGGCCTGGGCATGCAGACGCTCACGAGGAGTTTGTGGGCAATGATTGAATAACATGTATGTGTACATTTTATTTTGCAACGCGAGTGGTGTGGTCAGCATGTTAGGCCAATAAACAGTCAAACTAAAACTATGCCCATAATGTCCACTCTTATGCCGCCAAGAATACATGGATATTGTGATAGTGCTGTTTAGCGTAGTTTGAGCTTTAATGGCATAGTATTTTGCTGGGTTACAAACTAGTCATCCTTTGACAAAATTCGCCATTTTGAATCCAAAATAGGTGACCTTCATGATTCGTGTAGATCCGATGAGAAAAGGTGGGGGGGGGGGTGAAAATGAGGTGCTGCTTGTTAAACAAGTGGAGCTGGGCCTTGCTTAATCTGGATGCCACTATAGAGGTGAAAGGAACTAATGCTAAACTCAACAAAAAAAGAAACGTCCTCCCACTGTCAACTGCGTTTATTTTCCGCAAACCTAAGGTGTAAATATTTGTATGAACATAAGATTCAACAACTGAGACATAAACTGAACAAGTTCCACAGACGTGACTAACAGAAATTGTGTCCCTGAACAAGGGGGGGTCAAAACCAAAAGTAACATTCAGTATCTGGTGTGGTCGCCAGTATCTGGTGTGGTCGCCAGTATCTGGTGTGGTCGCCAGTATCTGGTGTGGTCGCCAGTATCTGGTGTGGTCGCCAGTATCTGGTGTGCCGCATTAAGTACGGCAGTGCATCTCCTCCTCATGGACTGCACCAGATTTGCCAGTTTTTCTGTAAGATGTTACCCCACTCTTCCACCGAGGCACCTGCAAGGGAATGGCCCTAGCCCTCACCCTCCGATCCAACAGGTCCCAGACGTGCTCAATGGGATTGAGATCTAGGCTCTTCGCTGGCCATGGCAGAACACTGACATTCCTTTCTTGCAGGAAATCACGCACAGAACAAGCAGTATGGCTGGTGACATTGTCATGCTGGAGGGCCATGTCAGGATGAGCCGGCAGGAAGAGTACCACATGAGGAAGGAGGAGGTCTTTCCTGTAACGCACAGTGTTGAGATTGCCTGCAATGACAACAAGCTCAGTCTGATGATGCTGTGACACACCGCCCCAGACCATAACGGACCCTCAACCTCCAAATCGATCCCGCTCTAGAGTACAGGCCTCGGTGTAACGCTCATTCCTTCGACAATAAATGTGAATCCGACCATTACCCCTGGTGAGATAAAACCGTGACTCGTCAGTGAAGAGCACTTTTTGCCAGCCCTGTCTGGTCCAGCAACGGTGGGTTTGTGCCCATAGGTGACGTTGTTGCCGGTGATATCTGGTGAGGATCTGCCTTACAACAGGCCTACATTCTCTCAGTCCAGTCTCTCTCGGCCTATTGCGGACAGTCTGAGCACTGATGGATGGATTGTGCATTCCTGGTGTAACTCGGGCGGTTGTTGTTGCCATCCTGTATCTGTCCTGCAGGTGTGATGTTCGGATGCACCGAGGCCGCTCAGCAAGAACAAAGCCACTGCTCCAAAACCGGACTACGGTTTGCAACTGCACATGGGGACAAAGATTGTACTTTTTGGAGAAATGTCCTCTGGTCTGATGAAATAAAAATATACTTGTTTGGCCATAATGTCCATCATTATGTTTGGAGAAAAAAAGGGGAGGCTAGCAAGCCGAAAAACACCATCCCAACCGTGAAGCATGGGGGTGGCAGCATCATGATTTGGGGGTGCTTTGCTGCAGGAGGGACTGGTGCACATCACAAAATAGATGGCATCACGAGGTAGGAAAATTATGTGGATTTATTGAAGCCACATCTCAAAACATCAGTCAGGAAGATAAAGCTTGGTCGCAAATTGGTCTTCCAAATGGACAATGACACCAAGCATACTTCCAAAGTTGTGGCAAAATGTCTTAAAGACAACGAAGTCAAGGTATTGGATTGGCCATCAAAAAGCCCTGACCTCAATCCTACAGAACATTTGTAGTCAGAACTGAAAAAGCTTGTGCGAGCAAGGAGGCCAACAAACCTGACTCAGTTACACCAGCTCTGTCAGGAGGAATGGGCCAAAATTCACCCAACTTATTGTGGGAAGCTTGTGGAAGGATACCTGAAATGCTTGACCCAAGTTAAACAATTTAATGGCAATGCTACCAAATACTAATTTAATGTATGTAAACTTCTGACCCACTGAATGTGAAATAAATCATTCTCTCCATTATTCTGACATTTCACATAATTAAAATAAAGTGGTGATCCCAACTGACCTAAGACAGGGAATTTTTACTTTGATTAAATGTCAGAAATTGTGAAACTTTTTAAATGTATTTGGCTAAGGTGTACATAAACCTCTGACTTCAAATGTACGTACATACATCATCTCAAATTTAAAATATCTTTTGATTTAACACTTTTTTTTGTTACTACAGTATTCCATAGTTTTGAGGTCTTCACTATTATTCTACAATGTAGAATTTTTTTTTTAAATAAAGAAAAACCCTTGAATGGGTAGGTGTGCCCAAACTTTAGACTGCTACTATAAATGTACTCATTTGGGGATCTGATAGCATTTCTGATTACTCAGTACTTTGTTAAAGCCCCATTGGCAACAGCCTCTAGTCTTCTTGGGTATGGCGCTACAAGCTTGCAACACCTATATTTGTGGAGTTTCTCTTCTTCTCTGCTCTGTCAGGTTGGATGAGGAGCATCGCTGCACAGCTATTTTCAGGTCTCTCCAGAGATGTTAGATCACATTCAAGTCCGGGCTCTGGCTGGGCAACTCAAGGACATTCCGAGACTTGTCCCGAAGCCACTCCTGCATTGTCTTGCCTGTGTGCTTAGGGTTGTTGGCCTGTTGGAAGGTGAATCTTCGCCCCAGTCGGAGGTCCTGAGCGCTCTGGAGCAGGTTTTCATCAAGGATCTCTTTGTACTTTGCTTTGTTCATCTTTCCATCGATCCTGGCTCGTCTCCCAGTCCCTGCCACTGAAAAACATTGCCACAGCATGATGCTGCCACCACCATGCTTCACCGTAGGGATTGGTGCCTGGTTTCCTCCAGATGTGACACTTGGCATTCAGGCCAAATAGTTCAGTCTTGGTTTCATCAGACCTGAGGATTCTGTTACTCTTGGTCTGAGAGTCTTTTGGGTGCCTTTTGGCAAACTCCATGTGGGCTGTCATGCCTTTTACTGAGGAGTGGCATCTGTCTGGCCACTCTACCATAAAAGCCTGATTTGGAGGAGTGGTGTTCTCCCACAGAGGAACTCTGGAGCTGTGTCAGAGTGACCATCAGGTTCTCGGTCATCTCCCTGACCAAGGCCCTTTTTACCCGAATTGCACAGGTTGGACGGGCGGCCAGCTTTAGGAAGAGTCTTGGTGGATCCAAACTGCCCCCTTTAAGAATGATGGAGGCCTCTGTGTTCTTGGGGACCTTCAATGCTGCAGACATTATTTAGTACCCTTCCCCAGATCTGTGCCTCGACACAATCCTGTCTCGGAGCTCTACGGACACTTCCTTCAACCTCATGGCTTGGTTTTTGCTTTGACATGTACTATCAACTAGAGGTCGACCTATTAATCGAAATGGCCAATTAATTAGGGCCGATTTCAAGTTTTCATAACAATCGGTAATCTGCATTTTTGGACACCGATCATGGCCGATTACATTGCACTCCATGAGGAGACTGCGTGGCAGGCTGATTACCTGTTATGCGAGTGCAGCAAAGAGCCATGGTAAGGTGCTAGCTAGCATTAAACGTATCTTATAAAAAACAATGAATCTTAACATAATCACTAGTTAACTACACATGGTTGATGATATTAGTAGTTTATCTAGCTTGTCCTGCGTTGCATATAATCGATGTGGTGCCTGTTAATTTATCATTGAATCACCGCCTACTTCGCCAAACGGGTGATTTAACAAGCGCATTCGTGAAAAAAGCTCTGTCGTTGCACCAATGTGTACCTAACCATAAACATCCAACGCCTTTCTTAAAATCAATACACAAGTATATATTATTAAACCTGCATATTTTGTTAATATTGCCTGCTAACATGAATTTATTTAAACCTCAATAGGGTAGGGGGCACTATTTTCACCTCCGGGTGAAAAGTGTGCCCAAAGTAAACTGCCAGAAGCTAGGATATGCATATAATTAGTAGATTTGAATAGAAAACACTCCAAAGTTTCTAAAACTGTTAAAATAATGTCTGTGAGTACAACAGAACTGAAGTGGCAGGCGAAAACCTGAGACAAATCCATCCAGGAAGTGGGATTTTAAAAATGTTTTTAGTTTTCCATTTACTGCCTATACAGATTCCATTGACGTAGGACTCGATTTGCACTTCCTATGGCTTCCACTAGATGTCAACAGTCTTTAGAAATTGTTTCAGGCTTGTATTCTGAAAAATTAGGGAGTCAGACCACTCTGAATGAGTGGACAATGCAGTGTCTCAGAGGTTTTTCATGTGCACGACCGAGAGCGTGCCTTGTTTTCCTTTTATATTGACGAAGCTTTTGTCCGGTTGAAATATTATTCATTATTATGACTAAAAACAACCCGAGGATTGATTATAAACATCTTTTGACATGTTTCTACATGTTTCTACGAACTTTACTGATACTTTTCTGATTTTTTTGTCTGCCTGTTGTGACTGCCTTTGAGCCCGTGGATTAATGAACAAAACGCTTCAAACAAAGCAGAGGTGTTTGGATAAAAAGAGGGACTTTATCGAACAAAACAAACATTTATTGAGTAAATGGGAGTCTTGTGAGTGCAACCATATATGAAGATCATCAAAGGTAAGTGATTAATTTTATCGCTATTTCTGACTTGTAACTCCTCTACTTTGCTGGTTACTCTCAGATAATCGCATGGTATGCGTTTTACTGTTAAAGCCTTTTTGAAATCTGACACTGTGGTTGGATTAACAAGAAGTTAATCTTTAAACCGATGTACAACACTTGTATGTTTTATGAATTTTTATGAGTATTTCTGTTTTTGAATTTGGCGCTCTGCAATTTCACTAGATGTTGGCCAGGTGGGACGTTACCGCCCCACACCCCCTAAAGAAGTTAACTAGGGAAATTGTCACTTCTCTTGTGTTCTATGCAACAGAGTCAGGGTATATGCAGCAGTTTGGGCAGCCTAGCTCGTTGTGAACTGCGTGGAGACCATTTCTTCCAAACAAAGACAGCCAACTTCGCCAAATGGGGGATTTAACAAAAGCGCAATCGTGGCACGAATGTACCTAACCATAAACATCAATGCCTTTCTTAAAATCAAAACACCGACGTATATTGTTTTAAACCTGCATATTTAGTTAAGATAAATTCATGTTAGTAGGCAATATTAAACTAGGGAAATTGTCACTTCTCTTGCGTTCATTGCACGCAGTGTCAGGGTATATGCAACATTTTGGGCCGCATGGCTCGTTGAAAACTAATTTGCCAGAATCTTACGTAATTATGACATAACATTGAAGGTTGTGCAATGTAACAGCAATATTTAGACTTGTGGATGCCACAATAATAGATTCCGGATTTGACCATATTAGTGACCTATGGTTCGTATTTCTGTGTGTTACTTACTATATTATAATTAAGTCTGATTTGATTGAGCGGTGGTAGGCAGCAGCAGGCTCGTAAGCATTCATTCAAACACCACTTTACTGCGTTTGCCAGCAGCTCTTCGCAATGCTTCAAGCATTGCGCTGTTTATGACTTCAAGCTTTTCAACTCCCGAGATTA
Organism: Oncorhynchus gorbuscha; assembly: GCF_021184085.1. NCBI lineage: Eukaryota > Metazoa > Chordata > Actinopteri > Salmoniformes > Salmonidae > Oncorhynchus > Oncorhynchus gorbuscha. The sequence continues at coordinate 49,587,153 of NC_060190.1, forward strand.
GGCTGGCAATACTAAAGTACCTATTAGAACATCCAATAGTCAAAGGTATATGAAATACAAATGATAAAGAGAGAAATAGTCCTATAATAACTACGACCTAAAACTTCTTACCTGGAAATATTGAAGACTCATGTTAAAAGGAACCACCAGCTTTCATATGTTCTCATGTTCTGAGCAAGGAACTTCTCCAATACTTTGTTTTTGCATTATTTAAACCAAATTGAACATGTTTCATTATTTGAGACTAAATGGATTTTATTGATTTATTAAGTTAAAATAAGTGTTCATTCAGTACTGTTGTGATTGTCATATATATATATATGACATTTGCAGATTTAATCGTTTTAGGCTTTTTTTGGTCCTCCAATAATCTGTATCGAAAAATCATAATCGGTCGACCTCTACTATCAACCGTGGGACCTTATATAGACGTGCCTTTCCAAATCATGTCCAATCAATTTAATTTAACACAGGTGGACTCCAATCAAGTTTTAGAAACATCAAAGGTGAACAATGGAGACAGGATGCACCTAAGTTCAATCTCGAGTCTCATAGGGTCTGAATACTTAATTAATTAAGGTATCAGTTTTTTATTTTATACATTTGCAACAAAATAAAAAACTTCACTTTCATTATTGTGTGTAGATTGAGTTTAAAAATGTATATATATTTAATCAATTTTAGAATAAGGCTGTAATGTAACAAAATGTAGGAAAAGTTAAGGGGTCTGAATACCTTCCGAATGCACTGTAGCTTACTATGATGTTATAAAACCAATCAACCCACTGATTGGCATGGGCATTTCTGTTGCTCATTAGAAAAACAAGATTTCAGTCTTGGAGGTGTGTTTCCTGACCAATTCTGCAGAAGCACATTTCACTTCCTCAAAATTCCCAGAATTTAAACTCACGAAGTTTGTAATTTTAACGTTTTTGCAGAGTATGTTTTGGTTGCGCAATTTTATATCTAAAGGTGTTTTGTGCAGTATTTCTGAAGTAAAACAATGCAACGTGTGTTGTCTTATGTAAACAAAGTCGTTCTGCTGGGTAGACCTGTCTCTGTCTATGCTATTGGATCGAGCACCATCACCTCAACTGCTCACCCCATGTTAATGTGCAAGTGTACATCGTCAAATCAAAACCCAACCTTCATTTGGGGCGGCAGGGTAGCCTAGTAGAGCATTGGACTAGAAGGTTGCAAGTTCAAACCCCCAAGGTACAAATCTGTTGTTCTGCCCCCGAACAGGCAGTTAACCCACTGTTCCTAGGCCGTCATTGAAAATAAGAATTTGTTCTTGACTGGTTAAATAAAGGTTAAATAAATAAATAAAATGACCCGTTGTGACGCACAGATGTTCCAAGATCCGTTTTAGGCAAGACTGACTTCTTTTTGTCAATTATGAAACAAGAATAACTGTTTCTGACTCATATCGATGCCAGATAGGCCTGTTACAAATGGATTTATTGTTTTAAAAATATATAGTTACTCTTTAGGCTATCTATGATTAATGTAGTATAATTTTCCTGTTTAGCATTTATAGGCCCAATCAATCAATTTAAATCAGTTTTGAGCTTTCCTTGTCAATTACTTTTCATTTGAAAATCTAATGCTGTTCCTGAGTTTGAAAACAACCCTAATCCTGTCCCTATCCCTGTGGTATCTTAAGGGACAGGATAGGTGTGGGCTCCACCTTGCCATTTAATGGGCCTGGACTGGAGTAGCATCCCCCTTACTTCCTATATATGACATTGATACAGTAGAGCTCTCCTCTCAAAGCCTGTGTGTTCGCTCACTGCCAAGTTCACAGCTGAGGACTACAGCACAAAGCTCCCTGCTCCTTTGCTGTCCTCCAAGTGTCATCTGCACCTCTACAAGTCAAACATGTTTCGGTGGGCTGGGGCACGTCAAGTGTTCAAGGTCTTGTAGTGGATGAGAGCTTCGACTGGATACCAGTGGAGGAGCAGGTTGACATGGGAGAACTTGAGAAGGTGGAACACTAGGCGGGCTGCAGTGTTCTGGATAAGTTGCAGGGGTTTAATGGCACAAGCAGGGAGCCCAGCCAACAGCGAGTTGCAGTAGTCTAGTAGGGAGATGAAAAGAGCCTGGAAATGGACCTGCTCTGCTCCTCGTGTGAGTTAGTCGAACTCATGAACCTGCAGGAGTGAGTCACTGCATTGATGTTTGTAGAGAACGACAGGCTATTGTCCAGGGTCACGCCAAGGTTATTTGCACTCTGGGAGGGGGACATCGTGGAGTTGTCAACCGTGATGGAGAGGTCTTGGAGCAAATGAAGGAATGTGTACAGCATTTCTCCAAACGTTTTTTAGAAAACAGCTTGTCGTCGTTACGACTGATTGAATAAAAAAACCGCTGTTTTAAGGACGTTTGAGATGAAAGGCCTGACCAAGGCACTAGGCTGTGCTGAATCACCGATCTTCAAATCACCTTGAATTCCAAACAGAAACCTATTATTAGATGATTAGAAAATGCTGGCACTTATATTGATGTCTGATAGCATTGGTGCCAATTATAATTTTTTGCTTTCGCATTGAGTGCAGAAAAAGGCAGGTATGTTAGGCTTGTTGACTGAGGCTGCAGATTCTGAATCGGGGTCTCTATCAGGCTATGAGTAGTCGCAGTTCAACAGTTTGATAACTCTGTTGGTGACACTCTGCGTGTCTGATCTGTCTTCTTCATCCCCTCTCTTTTTCTCTGTAGCGGGGAGCATGGACAGCTCTGTAACCCTGTGGCAGTTCTTGCTCCAGCTCCTATTGGACCCCACCAATGATCAACTGATCTGCTGGACTAATGAGGAGGGCGAGTTCAAGCTGCTGCAGGCGGAGGAGGTGGCCAAGCTGTGGGGCGCCAGGAAGAACAAACCCAACATGAACTACGACAAGCTTAGCAGAGCCCTGAGATACTACTATGACAAGGTACACACACCTCACATTAGCATAGACAAGGGGCCCATCGATGAGGCAAGTTGAGAAAATGAGGCCAGGGTTCATAGAGCCCTATAAAATCAGTTTTATTTTTCCGTTTAGTTTCAGATTTGTCCAGGTTTCTGATTTCTCAATCACACTTTTTAAATAGAAAAACAACAATGTTGGGTGTTTTAAATCTACAACGATGCTTAAACCATATCAGGAGACCACTAAGACATTTTCATTTTTGGGTGTAGATACCTTTAATTCAAGTACACACCAGCAAGAGACTTGTTTGGTTGGCAGTGTTTCTGTAGCGCATATATGTTTGCTAAATAAATCGCAACTGGATTGATGCAAATAATAATTCTGCTATGTAGGCATAGGTTACTTTGTAGTTAACATTTAATAGAAGGTTTTTGGGAATGCCTTTCCACCTATCAGTAGACTGTTATCATTAGCATCATCGCTAACAGCTATACAGTGGTAGACAAACATGCACACAGACGGGCATTCCCGCGTTGCCTCTTCAGGAAGTTATTAGTTCAATACATTTAGTTGATTTCCTTGTAAGTTCAGTATTTTTTTTTGAATACTGTTGAATTCTATTTTAGTGTCTGGATTCCGTCCGCGTTCTCAGCATTGCAGATTTTATAGGGCCCTAGGTTTAGTTTAGTGCTAGGCTGGGTAGAGCTGTGGGCAAGGAATTCTTTGTGGTTAAGCACTCCTGTGACATGTCACCACCCAGCACCAGTCCTTCAGAGTACTGCTCGGTTGCTGTGTATCTTGCCCACTCTCTCTGTGGTTTGGCCTAAAGACAGCCTGCATCTGTCAGTGGGTGGGGTGGTGAGTTGTGTTTAGCTGAAGACTGAGCACGACAGGCCTGATTGGCTGTTTGTTTGGCACAGACAGGAAGGATGGAACATTCCCACGCAGACGTTATTCTGTGGGCTGTTTTTGTAAGAGAGGGAGAAAAGACAGTCAAAGGGAGGAGAGCGTCTGTCTGTCTTTCGTTCAGCTGTCTACTTTTTCTCCGCAATGTAACATCCCTCTCCTTGTTTTCTCCTGTAGAACATCATTAAGAAGGTGAACGGGCAGAAGTTTGTGTACCGCTTTGTCTCATACCCAGACATTCTGAAAGGGGATGCCTCTGTTCGGCCCGATGGGGAGGGGGGTGTAGGGGGTGGCCTGCCCCTCTCAGAGAGGGGGGACAACACATCCAGAGATGATGAGGGTGGGGACAGGAGTGAAGGTGTGACAGCGACACGAGGGTCCAGTACTAAACCGTCCAACCGTAATGACTACATCCACTCTGGTCTGTACACCTCGTTCACCCTCACCTCGCTGCAAAATGGACGGCAGCTGTTCAAGTCCATCAAGATGGAGAACCCCGGAGACAAGATGGCCGACAGGAAGTCTAATACCCGAGCCCAAGACCCACCCTCTCAGCCAATGCCATCGCCGTCAGTCATCAAGTTTGGGACCACCCCTCCCAAGAGAAGCCCTCCACCACCTCAGGTTACTATAGAAACATCCAATCCGCCATTGTACCCTCTCCAAGTCCCGCCTCCCATAGATGATGTAGTGAGGACACACTCCACCCTCCTGCCTCAGGCTGTGTATGCGTTTGAGCAAGCCAAGACCTTGGAATCCTCGAATCTTCGAATCCTGCATAGTTTCAGCTTATCAAAGATGCCCTCTCGGAGTCCCTCCCCCAGCATGGTGCCGGACTCCACCCAGGAGCTGGTGATTGACAGTGACATCGAGTCCATCTCTTCCCAACCGACAGAGATTCAGATACAGGCGGTAAGAATAATGTGCACACACACCTTCTGCGACATGGAGTCCATCTTTGTCCAATCCACTGAGATGTAGATTACTCAACACGAAGATGGATTTAGCATTCATGTTTTTGCTTTCTGTGATTCAACTGACTGTGTGCTTCCTCATTCTCTCTCCCTTTCTCTGTCAGGTGCAGAGTTCTGGCCATGTGTCAAGTGGTGAGGTATGTGGAGGAAACGGGGACAAGGGAGGGAATAGGGAGATGAGTTTGTCTCCGGTGTGTGTGAGTGGCCATATCACAGGGGGCAAGGCCCGCAAGCCTCCAAAAGTCCTGGAGCTTTCCACTCCTACACTGGTGGTCACTGCCTCTGACCTTTCACCTATGAACCTCTACAGCCCCTCACTACCCACCGCCTCTCTCACGCCAGCACTGCTACAGGTGAGACACCCACACACACATTTTTCCACAATCTTTACACTCCACACTCACAGTATTGTTTAAGATGAATTCTTGATTAGGAGAAGATACATTTACGATTAGGGATGAGGTGACATGTAAACAAACGTCATTGATAGTTTTTCCCCAGCAGATGGCAGCAGTGTTGTAGTTTTATTGAACACACTTCCTCTCTGACTGAACTGATATGCCAAGACAACAGCTGTTGTCATTCCTTTGGCCTGTCAATGGGATGTTGGCCATTTGACCACATGTTCCTGTTGTGATCATAATATTAGATTATATCAGCAGGACCTGACAATGGTCTCATTATTCTCTCAGATTTTCCCTCTGTGGGTTAACATCTATGCTACTGCGGTCATGAGATGGCTCCGTTGGAGCCAGCCCCTGGCCAGCTTCTCATCTGGGTTGGCTTTGCCTTGGGCTGCTGGTAAACAATCAAAACCTCCATTATGGATACAAAAGAGAATGTTGTTTTCAATTCAAATGCTATCACTTACAGCTCTAATTTCAGCGTTGAGAATATTTTTGTACCAACTGGTGATAATTTTGAGATATTCCCAAATGGCAATTTGAGTATGTTTTAAGTTTTTTTCCTAACATTGTTTCTGTCTTTCTCCTAACTACTAGTGTGTGTGTGTTTACAGACGCCCACTCTGTTGCTGACCCCCAGTCCACTGCTGTCTAACATCCACTTCTGGAGCACGCTCAGTCCAGTGGCTCCCCTCAGCCCTGCCACCCGCCGCCAGCAGGGAGCACACACCCTGTTCCAGGTCAGAACACACCCCCCCCCTCTCATCGCAATCCTCGCTCATCCCTTTCTGCACTTCAGTGTCTTTCTCTCATCACGCTTTCTGTCCTCATTGGTTCCTGCTCGAGCCTGTTCTGTCTCTGCTCTATACTGTATCTTCTATTTTGACCCAAATTCTGCTCTATATGACCCATTGAAGTTGTTCTCTTGTGTTCTCTTCCAGTTCCCCTCAGTGCTCACCCCTCATTTCCATATCCCCACACACAGTCTGGATGGGACCAACACCCCCGGACCCCTCACTCCAGACTCCCATAAGACATAAGTGACCTTACCCTTGGAACCTGTGGAGCCCCCAGACGCAGAGGCCCTACTTCTGCTCTACCCGCACACTCCCAAACAGACACAGGGGGGTTGATGATTTGGATAAATGAGGACCATCCACTGCCAGGAGGGACTGAGACGGTTAGAGGTTTCCAACACGCACACATCTTGATTCCTTGAACACTTCCTGTTCTTTTAACTTGCCATCTTCAGGTCTCCATTGACACCTCTTCAAAAGAAGTATTTTTAGGAATTGCCATGGTAACCGGTGCTGCAAAGACTAGTGATTTGATGCTGACCAGTCAGAAATGTGCATCACTTTACCTGAAGAGCCAATTGTGTCTCCGCTCTGAGATCAAAGGGATTACAGACCTTTTTCTTTCTATTTGAACCTTCATAGTTTCCTTCTATTCTTTTTGTGGAACTTCACACTTTCACAACAAACGGTTTGATGGTGTGTTGTCAATTCCCAACTCAGTTTTTAGATGTTTTTTAATGGATAATTTCCCAGTTATTAGTTATGTTTTTAACGTGTTTTAACCAGCTAACCTTAATGTTTCTCCTCACCGGCTCTCTTAGATGGAAAATGCTTGCCAACACCAACTCTACTTTTCCCTTAACTGTCAATCCCCTCTTCTACATGCCAGTATATACAGTTGAAGTCAGAAGTTTACATACCTTAGCCAAATACATTTGAACTAAGTTTCACAATTCCTGACATTTAATCGTAGCACAAATTCTGTCTTAGGTCAGTTAGGATCACCACTTTATTGTAAGAATGTGAAATGTCAGAATAAGAGATTTATTTCTGCTTTTTGTTTCTTTCACCATATTCCCAGTGGGTCAGAAGTTTACATTCACTTAATTAGTATTTGGTAGCATTGCCTTTAAATTGTTTAACTTGGGTCAAATGTTTCAGGTAGCCTTCCACAAGCTTTCCACAATAAGTTGGGTGAATTTTGGCCCATTCCTCCTGACAAAGCTGGTGTAACTGAGTCAGGTTTGTAGGCCTCCTTGCTCATACACGCTTTTTCAGTTCTGCCCTCAATTTTTCTGTGGGATTGAGGTCAGGGTTTTGATGGCCACTCAAATAACTTGACTTTGTCCTTAAGCCATTTTGCCACAACTTTGGAAGTATGCTTGGGGTCTTTGTCCATCTGGAAGACCCATTTGCGACCAAGCTTTAACTTCCTGAGATGTTGCTTCAATTTATCCACATAATTTTCGTACCTCATGATGCCATCTATTTTGTGAAGTGCACCAGCCCCTCCTGCAGTAAAGCACCCCCACAACATGATGCTGCCACCCCCGTGCTTCACGGTTGGGATGGTGTTCTTCGGCTAGCAAGCCTCTCCCTTTAGCCTCCAAACATAACGATGGTCATTATGGCCAAACAGTTATATTTTTGTTTCATCAGACCAGAGTACATTCCTCCAAAAAGTATGAACTTTGTCCCCATGTGCAGTTGCAAACCGTAGCCTGGCTTTTTTATGCCGGTTTTGGAGCAGTGGCTTCTTCTTTGCTGAGCGGCCTTTCAGATTGTCGATATAGCACTCGTTTTACTGTGGATATAGATACCTTTGTACCTGTTTATTCCAGCATCTTCACAAGGTCCTTTGCTGCTGTTCTGGGATTGATTTGCATTTTTCGCACCAAAGTACATTCATCTCTAGGAGACAGAACGCGTCTCCATCCTGAACGGTATGACTGCTGCGTGGTCCCATGGTGTTTATACTTGTGTACTTTTGTTTGTACAGATGAACGTGGTACGTTCAGGCATTTGGAAATTGCTCCCAAGGATGAACCAGACTTGTGGAGGTCTACAATTTGAGGTCTTTGCTGATTTCTTTAGATTTTCCCAAGATGTCAAGCAAAGAGTCACTGAGTTTGAAGGTAGGCCTTGAAATACATCCAATTGACTCAAATTATGTAAATGATGTAAATTAGCCTATCAGAAGCATCTAAAGCCATGGCATAATTTTCTGGAATTTTCCAAGCTGTTTTGAGGCACAGTCAACTTTAGTGTATGTAAACCTTTGACCCACTGGAATTGTGATAGATTATTTCACTTATAAGTAACTGTCTGTAAACAATTGCTGGAAAAATGACTTGTCTTAACCGACTTGCAAAATCTATAGTTTGTTAACAAGAAATGTGTGGAGTGGTTGAAAAACGAGTTAATGACTCCAACCTGTATGTAAACTTCCAACTTCAACTGTATGAAGCAGTGCGAGGCCTGCCAATATATATAAAGCAGTGCGAGGCCTGCCAGTATATATAAAGCAGTGCGAGGCCTGCCAGTATATATAAAGCAGTGCGAGGCCTGCCAGTATATATAAAGCAGTGCGAGGCCTGCCAGTATATATAAAGCAGTGCGAGGCCTGCCAGTATATATAAAGCAGTGCGAGGCCTGCCAGTATATATAAAGCGGTGCGAGGCCTGCCAGTATATATAAAGCGGTGCGAGGCCTGCCAGTATATATAAAGCGGTGCGAGGCCTGCCAGTATATATAAAGCGGTGCGAGGCCTGCCAGTATATATAAAGCGGTGCGAGGCCTGCCAGTATATATAAAGCGGTGCGAGGCCTGCCAGTATATATAAAGCGGTGCGAGGCCTGCCAGTATATATAAAGCGGTGCGAGGCCTGCCAGTATATATAAAGCGGTGCGAGGCCTGCCAGTATATACAAAGCGGTGTGAGGCCTGCCAGTATATACAAAGCGGTGCGAGGCCTGCCAGTATATACAAAGCGGTGCGAGGCCTGCCAGTATATACAAAGCGGTGCCGAGGCCTGCCAGTATATACAAAGCGGTGCGAGGCCTGCCAGTATATACAAAGCGGTGCGAGGCCTGCCAGTATATACAAAGCGGTGCGAGGCCTGCCAGTATATACAAAGCGGTGCGAGGCCTGCCAGTATATACAAAGCGGTGCGAGGCCTGCCAGTATATACAAAGCGGTGCGAGGCCTGCCAGTATATACAAAGCGGTGCGAGGCCTGCCAGTATATACAAAGCGGTGCGAGGCCTGCCAGTATATACAAAGCGGTGCGAGGCCTGCCAGTATATACAAAGCGGTGCGAGGCCTGCCAGTATATACAAAGCGGTGCGAGGCCTGCCAGTATATACAAAGCGGTGCGAGGCCTGCCAGTATATACAAAGCGGTGCGAGGCCTGCCAGTATATACAAAGCGGTGCGAGGCCTGCCAGTATATACAAAGCGGTGCGAGGCCTGCCAGTATATACAAAGCGGTGCGAGGCCTGCCAGTATATACGAAGCGGTGCGAGGCCTGCCAGTATATACGAAGCGGTGCGAGGCCTGCCAGTATATACGAAGCGGTGCGAGGCCTGCCAGTATATACGAAGCGGTGCGAGGCCTGCCAGTATAAGTGAAGCGGTGCGAGGCCTGCCAGTATAAGTGAAGCGGTGCGAGGCCTGCCAGTATAAGTGAAGCGGTGCGAGGCCTGCCAGTATAAGTGAAGCGGTGCGAGGCCTGCCAGTATAAGTGAAGCGGTGCGAGGCCTGCCAGTATAAGTGAAGCGGTGCGAGGCCTGCCAGTATATACAAAGCGGTGTGAGGCCTGCCAGTATATACAAAGCAGTGTGAGGCCTGCCAGTATATACAAAGCAGTGTGAGGCCTGCCAGTATAAGTGAAGCAGTGTGAGGCCTGCCAGTATAAGTGAAGCAGTGTGAGGCCTGCCAGTATATACAAAGCAGTGTGAGGCCTGCCAGTATAAGTGAAGCAGTGTGAGGCCTGCCAATATAAGTGAAGCAGTGTGAGGTCATGACTCTGCTCTCTACGGTGTGTAATGGTCTTTTGCCATAACCAAAATGTGTTATTTAATGAAGTCCTTACTGTAATTCTCTCACTTAGACCAGTATACAGGCAGCCAAATCAGAACAGAACCAAACCACTTCAGTCTCTCCCAGAGAAAAACACACATATTTATGGGACTTATGCATGTGTGATGCTTGGAAGATATTGAATTTATGTATGCAAAAAGGCCCTATGGCTGTAGGTCAATTTATGAGAAGCCATAACCCTTACTGTAACCCCAACCTAAAACCTAGCCTTAACCACATTCCTAACTTATAAAACAATATATCACCTCCTTTGCCAAATATCACCTCCTTTGCCAAATAACTACTAACCTTGTGGAGGTTGAGCAAATAAGGCTCCTCGCCATAAACTAACCCTAAGGCTGTGCATTTCTGTTGTGAAGCTATAAGGAAAACATGAAATGTGTGAAGGGAAATCACATCTGGACTCTGATAGAATTGAATTGTTGGATGGCAGAGGAGTTTGTCACTAACCTGTAAGGTTGCTCCATAAGAATCAGCCATGTTAATGTGGTGCCTTAAACCTCTAAAGCCAAACCTGAGGAGTGTGGGAACAGCCATCCCCTCCCCTGTCCACTCTCTACCCTCCTCCCCACTGCCCTGGTCTCCCTGGGCGCAAACTTCAACAGAGCACTACAACAGCATTTGGAGAAGTACTAGAATACAGCGTGTAAGTATTCTAGATTTCTACCAGTCCTTTACTTGTCTAATGTCTGCTCTCCTATGTACAGTATGTTTCCTCTCCCATTGAACTAACAGGTGGGGGTGAAACAGTCATGACATGGCCAGTGAATAGCCTGGTTGGTGTCGGTCTGTTTCTGCTTTGCCAACATGTCACCTTGCCAAGACTTTGGGAAGGGCACTGATGTGGCATGGTTGAAGGCATAACCAGTCTGGTACCCAGGCTACTGGGAGAAAACTCACACAGGGCGTTCAAAGTATGACAAAAAGCAATATGGTTTGTGACTTAACACATTTTCTTTCTATGATTCATGTTTTAGAACAGGTTTGTATAGTTATTTTGATTTTAATGACAGTTGCCTTAAAGATGGAATCCGTGCCCCTGGCCACACCACCATTGTTGTTGTTATTATTCTGGCCGAGCTGAGAAAAAAAATGCAGGACATAGGTCTTCTATCGTGTGTACAGTGATGTCCGAGGGGGGAAAAAACTGTTTGCAGTAACTTCTTTGTTCTAATATCGCAAACAGACGTGGCTGTTTCACAATTAAGGATTACAGCTTTAAGTATGGAATATCGTCACCCACATTTGCAAGTCCTGTGAATCAGGAAAATGAACGAGGTTTTAATGTACCAGAATCCTGTTTAGAGTGATTCTGCTAAGCTCGATTTTGCACAACTAAGACATTTTCAGCACACAATCAAAGCTCCCTTTCCCTCTGTATCTGACAAGTAAATAAGACAATCAAAATAACGAAAGTGTGTATTTACTTCAGCTGAATTCCATTTACCCCCCCCCCGACTGAATTGTAATGTGTTTTTGTAATATGGCCAGATGCTAGGCTCAATGCTGTTCTGTAGTCTGTTTTTAACGCTGATGTCTTGTTTGATTTTGTTTTTTTCAGTGGGTTTTCTTTACTCAGTGTTGGGAAGTGATGATGACATTGACTATTTGCAAATCAAAGCCTTACAGAGGGAAACTTAAATCCGTCTTTGTTAGGTATTTTGATATTGTTAAAGGTCCAGTGCATTCAGACTTGATTTCATGTGTTTTTATCCATCCAGAGGTTGGAAGAATAATGAAATTGTGAAAATGATATTGTGAAAATGATAATGCCCTTTCTGTTTAAGAGCTGTTTGAAAAGACTGCCTGAAATTTAAGTCCGTTTTGGTGGGATGGAGTTTTGGCCTTCTATGGCGACACCATGCGGTAAATTAGTTAATAGACCAATAAGAAACAATTCCAAACCTAACTCCTTTCCCCTCCCCACTCAGACCACTCCCTGACAGTCCTAACAAAATTATTGATTGAGATATTGCTATTTTTGTTGCTTTTTGACACATTTTATGACACATTTTATTAAACAATCAGTAAGGTAATTGTTGCCCATAAAATATTTGATGTTGAGAAACTGATGCATTGGACTTTAATATTGTGTGTGTGTGTGTATCAACATTGGCACTTAGAACAATAGGGTACCTGTCGTATTGGATTTGTCCTTTGTTTTAAATAACTGTTTTTCCTGTGTTTGAAAAAATCTATATTAACCCTAATTATAGTTGTAAACTAATTCTGTACATTTCTTTTCCCAAATCAACAGTAAAACTATGCACAAAATACTTTAATATTGCAAATCTAAAGATTACATTTAAAATGTTTATTCTAAGGAAGTGTGTCTTTAAAGGGGCAATCAGTAGTTGCTATATCCATTTGACTTATGAATATGTACCAATTGATTCTTGAAGAATAGAACTTAATGGTTCATGAGCTTAGTTCAAATCTCCTGGCCAACAGAACCCAGAATAAGCTTGTTTTACTCGTGTTTGGAAAAAAAGTACATGTAAACAAACACTATATAGCCTCAAAACATGTTTAAAACTAGTTTTGATATAGTCCTCGCATCCATCTGAATTTGAGTGCTTACATTTCTCCAGCCCCATCCTCAGCTTTTTACTGAAACGAGGATGAGTCATCGCTTTATCATTTTAACTGCTGATTGCTTCATTTAAAATCCTAATGCCTCTTAAAGCGGCAGAGTCCCTTTAGTTAAGCCCTATTACAAATGTGTATTTTCTAAAGAGTTAGATTTGTTAACTTGATACAGTAGTCAGAGTTCTATAATATGACCAGTTTTGATAAAGACAACCTCCGAATAGGCAGCCATATTGTAGATGAAGGTAGGTGTGATCATTCTGATTCAGGTTTCATTCATTAGACCCTATTCAACCCAGCATTACACCTAGTGGATATTTCTGTAAAAAAAAAAAAAACACATTTTACATTTTAACAATTGTTTTTATTTGAATCACAATTCAATTATAAAACCAGTACATTTGCTTCTATCGTTCTTGTTTTGTTCACTTCTGTAAATTATTTGTTCAATGCTTTTCAAATGTTTACAAGCTGTTTGTGTTTGAGGTGAAATAGGAAGCGTTTAACAGAAGACTATTAAAACAACCTTGCTCTAGTCACCCTGTTTGTCTGTTCCTTAGCCTCTGAAGACTAGATTTGGAAGTATGTCCCTACAAGACTTGTTTTCCTAATCCAGTGAGTTTTACGAGGTAACTAACCACCACACCTTGCTCACATAGCAACACCATCTGTCCTCATGTGACCACTCCACTGGAGTCACACGGGTCACTGTCTACATGAAAGCTCTATAAGACATGGAGCAGTAAGGATCCAGCAGGACGCCAGCTGCCGTTGAGTTTGAATAAACAGCATGCCAATGGAGGAAGCTTTGGTCTCCACCTGTTCATGGCTTTGCACTGTGTCATGGGTCAGAGAGCATTTAAAAAGACATGAACAAGTTAACATCTACTCTCCCAACTCCTGGTTTACGAATGCTACAGTCATGGTCAGACAGGTAGTGCATAAAATATTTCCCAGTTGAAAAACATACAATACTGTCTCCACTCAAATACTGCATAGAATGATACATTGGAAGATGTATTTTGGTATATAAGGCCAGCTGAATCAATCAGTTTGTTTGATCTGGGGGGGGGGGGGGGGGTCTTTGCGTGTTTAACTTGATTGTCTGGGTGTTGAGAGCTGGATGAAAGGAGCAGAGGGACTGAAGTCTAACATTGGACTGTCTTTCCTCCAGCCATTTTAAACATTTGGGTCTTTTCTGTTTTTCTGTCATTTGTTTAAACAGTCCTCTCTTTCCGTTGATTCATCCTCACGGCCTCTCCATTACTCACTTGAAGGCTTCTCTGTCATGGCGATTTCCTTACTAGTGGCTGTGGAGGGAAATGAATAAATACGATTTGAGATTTAGTTGACTAAAATAGTTTCCTCACAACCTGTTGATGTATGTGTGAGTGTGTACCTGCTTGGGAGCTCCTGTGTAGATGCTGGATGTAGATTAGGCCAAGGAATACTGTGAATCCGATGCAGGATGATATCATACCAACCAACATGAAACTATAACTGCCTTTACTGTGGATCAACTGAAGAGAGAAAGACTCATTACACCTAGAGAACACAGGCTAGCCTATTCACAGAGCAGTAACCCCCCTGAGTTCCTTACCTGTCCTGTGAGAAGCTGCAGCACCATCTCTCCTGTACCAGCACTGGTCACCAGGACAGTAGTGGCACACCCTAAGATAGGGAGAGGACACTTTACCCTTTAACATTTAAATACAAGCGTTCTTACTGTGTGTGTGCGCACATACCTTTATAGTTGACCATGTCTTCTGTGAGGGCCACCATGCAGGGGAACACACTGCTGATGAAGAGGCCTAACACACACGTCCCCATGAAGAGGAACACAGGGCTGGAGTACAGGATCAACAGCAGACACTGCACCACCATCATCCCTGCCTGAAACACAGAGAGGGAGGGAGCGCAGGACAGTGGAGGTAAATTACTTATTTTCACATGGTCATATCATGTCCATGCCTTTTTCCCTAAATGTTGTAAGGACATCAGCATAACTACCACCTGTAATCTATACACTTGTTAAGCATCTATATGCTTGCTATGCATTTTGCATGACACAAAATAACAGTGATGCAGATATGTATGACTATTTGAATTCACATTGCGTTTCTTGCTCTTCACGTGTGCATGGATGCATTGTGTGTGTGTGTATACTGTGCGTGTGCAAGAAAGCCATCCACTGGACTGTTTTAAAAACACCCATCAAATATTTCATTTCTCAAATAACATCTGTTTTAAAAGCGGTGTCACTTCACTACTCATACAGTATGCAAAAACACAAGTGTGTGTCCGTACCAGGCTGACCGAGATGAGTCGTTGTTGTGTGTATCTGTACGACAGATATATAGACGCCAGTCTGCCCGCGGTGACGGATGCCCAGAACACACTGGTCAGACAGCCTGCCGTCTTGTGAGGCAGAGAGAGGGGAGGAGACACTGCGTAGGTGTAAATGAATCCTGTGTAAGAACCCTATGTAAGAGAACACATCTGTATGTTAGAAGGCTGATGGTGATAGTTAGCACTAGCAGTCGTGTGTGTGTTGGGGGGGGGGGGCAAGGTTCAGTCTCACTATTATGCCGTCAGTGATGAAGAGCACGGCTCCGCCCAGAATGTAGAGGAGGAAATAGGAGGCAGGGCGATCCTTCACATCAGCATAGTTACAGCAGCCGAACAAACCCCTGTGACCTGGATGGACAGCACAGGAAGGTTTAGTTTAGGGTTCTTCAACCCCACACCTGTAGCGCTACAGGTTGTGCAGGCATTTATTCCAGCCCAGCACTAGCCATGTTTTAGTTGGTGAGACATTTGGAGATGGGGCTGTATGGGATTCTACCCCGGCAGCCATTGTATATATTTGAGCCGGGGGGTCTTTCCTTGGGTTGTGTGAATGTGTGGGAGGGTTTAACACGGGATCTGTGGAGGTGTGAGGGGAGCATTGTGAGGCTTACCCTGAGTTGGGTAAGGGGTGGTCTTACCCTGGATATTGTGGTCCTGTTGGTTCTTCTGTGAGTTTTTCTCCTTGTCCAGTAGACGTGGGCTGTGGTTCGAGCAGGGGAACAGCCTCTCACGATACATCAACACATACACTGCTACTGGTACAGGCAGCTGGAGAGAACATGCACGCAGTTGTAAAAAATAAAACACATCTCTCTCTGTGACTCCCTCATTACGGTCTATGCAAAAGAGCCATTTCAGTGATCGAGGAAGCCTGTTCTGCAGGGCAATCTCCCTTTTGTTTTGCTATTCAAATGTACCAGTCGCTACTGCTAACCTGCAGCTACAGTATCAACCTACAACACCAACCAACAGCCACATCACCACAATCCAACTGCTAACAAAGTGTTCATACACTTACATTGATAAGAGCCATGATCCAGAATGCGTAGGACACA
This sequence comes from Oncorhynchus gorbuscha, assembly GCF_021184085.1. Lineage (NCBI taxonomy): Eukaryota > Metazoa > Chordata > Actinopteri > Salmoniformes > Salmonidae > Oncorhynchus > Oncorhynchus gorbuscha. Next base: position 49,603,236 of record NC_060190.1, read on the forward strand.
TTGGTGGTGATGATGCCCTCTGTGGGGAGGTGGTAGTGGTGGGATACGTTGTGCAGAGGGGTCGTCCCCTTACCTGCCAGGTAGCTGCGGAGGTGATGGAGGTCAGTGGAGGAGTTGGCTGTCATGTTCCCCCCCAGAACACAACTCCCCTCCGACAGGAATGGGTCTGCTACCAGGGGACTGACCAACGCTCCCAGCCCTATGAAGAAATGCAGGACCTGGGTAGAAGACGGAGGAATGGGAGAGAAAGAAAGGAAAATGGAGGGGGGTATGGTGGGAGAAGGAGAGAAATTACCACCTGTTCTTTGAATCATCTTTGCATAATTTGATCAAAATACCCCTGACCCCCATTACTTTCTCCACCTGCCTCTCCCTGACCTGTAGGAAAATGGCTGAGTCTTTCTGGTAGAGCTTCACCAGCTGCAGGTTGGCGATAGTGTCAATCACCCCCATTGCCGTGCCAGATATCGCCATGGCAACAGCCAGCATCAGCACATGGTGGCAAAGTGGGATGATGGCAAACACCACGGAGATGACAAGACTGGAGACGAAGAGAGCTGAGAGGGAGCAGCGGAGCCTGGAAAGGGGGGGGGGGGAGAGGATATTAGAGCACTCTTTTGGGTAATAGTGGCTTTTGGGAAAGAACTGTTTTCATTTAACTACAATTTATAGCTCCCTCTTTGATTGAATTGAGCACCCTTACTGACCCTCGCTCTCCTCTCCACTTCCAGTCTCATCTGGTCTGCCATCCAGGAAGCGACAGGACCCAGACCTCTGTAAGTCGCTCTGGATAAGAGCGTCTGCTAAATGACTTAAATGTAAAATGTAATGTAATGTTTTGCTCCCTCTCTGGCCTTAGCCCGGTGCTAGAGGCAACTCCATGGAGGGGCTGTTTTTCCAGCTTTGCTAACGTGGGCAGTATTGTAGCTGGAATGTCACCTTGACCCAATACCTAGGTAAGAGCCATTTATTTACCTGGTTTATCAGACCCCCTGAGGCACCTTGTGTACAGCAGGAGACGCCTTATCTACACTGCTGCCTTGCCAACTTTCCACTAACTGTGTAGTGGCCTCAGTAGTAATGTTCTGTTCAACAAGCTGCAATTAAAAACAGAATGTAAATCTCTATTTTTTTCTAGGTCTCTCCCTCCCCCACGTCTCTCGCGCTCTTCTCACCATTTTCTCTCTCTCCTCTCTATCTCTGATACAGGTGTATGTTTATTTAAACACCAGTCATGTGGCAGTAGCTCAGGAAACATATCGGAGCAGAACTATTGGACTGGAGATATGTGAAGGTTACAAGGACAGACGGATACATGTGGTTCAAACAAACGTAATTAGTATAGGAACAATATTTCCAGTTGTCAGAGGGAAATAATTTGTTATATTCTGGGGTGGTGAGAGAGCAAAATACTCAACTTTCCAATTCATGAGCATCACTGAGATTCACACTCAGCTAGGCTCAAGGCCTTGTTGGCATCGACACGTATACCGAACTTAAGTCATTGCATGGGCATCTCGGCCCTCACAGCTAAGGTCCATTTGGAGAGCGTAAACTGGGGAGTTTGAGTTGTTCAGTCAGAGTTTCCTCTTGATTGCTAGCAATAGCATAAATGCTTTGTTTAACAGTTATCTGACAAAGGTATTGATGTGAGTTTCTGTGTCTCCCCACACATTTTCTTCATTAAATAAATTGCGGCCGCCGGCCGGTAATCTAAAAGTGTTCTGCGATAGTGTGTGGTTTCATAGTGTAGCAAGCCTAGCCATTCACTGTGGGAATGATTCAAGTGTAATGGTCAAGTGCAACTTTTACCCATGATCTAAGGGTGCTCTCTGGTTGAATTTAATGTTAAGGTTAACCACAGTACAATGATTGAGATACAAAGACGATATTAAAATATATATTTTGTTGTATTTTGTCTGGATTTATATCAGGCAAAGCCACATGGGGTCGCGACCCCTAGTTTGGGAACTGCTGCCTTAACCTTTTAAAAAAGGACTATCATATTTGTGGATTAAATCAGACTATTAATACACTTAACAAAAATATAAAATGCAACATGAAACAATTTCATTCAATTCAAAGATTTACTGAGTTACAGTTCATATAAGGGAGTCAGTCAATTGAAATAAATGAGACCCTAATCTATGGATTTCACATGACTAGGGTAACATATATGCATGTGTTGGTCACAGATACCGTAATAAAAGGAAGGGGGGTGAATCAAAAAACCAGTCATGCAGCACGACACATCCTCCTTCGCAGAGTTGATCAGGCTGTTGATTGTGGCCTATGGAATGTTGTCCAATTCCTCTTCAATGACTGTGCGAAGTTGCAAGATATTGGCAGGAACTGGAACACGCTGTCATACATGTCAATCCAGAGCATCCTAAACATGCTCAATGTCTGGTGAGTGACTTCCTGGCGGCAAGTAAGGACCCTATGGTAGAGAAGATCATGAGTGATCTGGATGAAAACAAAGACGATGAAGTGGACTTTAAGGAGTTTGTCATCTTGGTTGTTGCGCTGACTGTGGCCTGTAACAAGTTTTTTTGTAGAGAGCCTGAATGAATGAGTTCGGAAACAGTCTGTGATCTTGGATTTCTACTCATTATTCCTGGTATAAAAAAACGTATGCTTCCATTTGATTGAAATAACTATATCATTGAAGAACTGGCATTTTCAGCTGACATTTTCAGCTTCCAGGAATTGGGTACAGATCCTTTTGACATGGGGCAGGGCATTATCATGCTGAAACATGAGGTGATGGCGGATTAATGGAATGACAATGGGCCTCAGGATCTCATCACTGCATCTCTGCATTCAAATTGCCATCAGTAAAATGCTATTGTGTTCCTTGTCCATAGCTTATGCCTTCCTGCCCATACCATAACCCCACCACCACCATGGGGCACTCTGTTCACAAGGTTGACATCAGCAAACCACTCGTCCACACAATGCCACACATGCTGTCTGCCATCTGGCCGGTACAGTTGAAACCGGGATTCATCTGTGAAGAGCACACTTCTCCAGCGAGCCAGTGGCCATCGAAAGTGAGCATTTGCCCACTGAATTAGATTGTGATGCTGAACTGCAATCAGGTCAAGACCCTGGTGAGGATGGCGAGCATGCAGATGAGCTTCCGAGACGGTTTCTGACCGTTTGTGCAGACATTCTTCAGTTGTGCAAAGCCACAGTTTCATCAGCTGTTTGGGTGGCTGGTATCAGACAATTTAGCAAGTTGCTTACTAACAGGGATGTAAACAAATCTGTCCACAACATGAGAGAAATAAGCTTTTTGTGCATATGGACATTTTTTGGGATCCTTTAGTTCTGTTCATGAAAACAACACTTTACATGTTGTGCTTATATTTTTGATCATTGTATAATGAGCATTCCAGTAATATCACAAGTTAATTGACACGTGAAAACTCAAGAAAATAGCAACTCTACAGAGCGCAATGACTACAATAAATGGCTAAATTACTTCCGGACACAAAGGGTCCATTATAGCGCTGCCCATGCTGTCACAGAAGCTAAAATGGCACAGATAAAGATCACCCCTCTATCTATCTCTATGGCCTGTTACAAGCATATCTGCCCTCATTGGCGAGAATGGTCCCACCTGATCTCGCCTCCTCCCATCTTTGAGGACGCATTTCCATTGTTAGAGTGGTCACTGTCTTATCAATATTATAGGACCAAGGGAATTCAACTCTTACCCTATGAGGTCCAGAGCCTGCTGGTTTCCTGTTCTACCTGATCATTAATTGCACCCACCTGGTGTCCCAAATCTAAATCAGTTAATGATTAGAGAGGAACAATGAGAAGAAGAAAAAGCAGTGGAACTGGCTTCGATGTCCAGAGCTGAGTTTGAGGCCATCTTTGTCATAGAGCAGTTCTGGTGGTAAATGTCAGATCCGCTGGGCCATCTTTAGCCTATTGGGCCTGCATAAATTATTATTTGGCTAATAATGGGGGCCTCAACATAAAAGGGTGAGTGTGTAATAGATGCTGGGCAGTTTCTGGTCCCAGTCTGTACCTGCATAAACCTAGCTGACAACTCAATTCCATGATGAACAAGGTTTCTGATGAACTCCAACGGAGTTGAGCAGAGACCAGGCTTTGTGGAATTCAGCTCCGACTACATCGATTTGCCCAAGGTCAATACTTCCAAAAATGTAAATAATTAAATGCTTACCTTGTACCTATGTTTGTCCTCTGTATTTGCGTGCGTGCCTTTGTTTGCTGAAGTATATACTTTTAAAATAAACATTTAATCAAATCAGCCAATGACTGTCTGCGCATTGCTGCTGCTCTAAGATGGCAACAAGGATATAGTCTGGTTGTATTTGTTTAAAGTTTTATTTAAAAGTATGGATTTCAGTAAACTAATCATAACACTACAGAGGACAAACATAGGTACAAGGTAAGCGTTTCATAGTACAATTATTGTAAGTATTGACTTGGGGTGAATGTAGTCCAAGATGAATTCTACAAAGCCTGGTCTCTGCTCAACTCCATTGGTGGAGTTCATCAGAAACTGGGTGCAATTTGTTTTTTCTTCCCCCTAGCACTAACTACAAGGCTGATTCAAGTAATCAAAACTGGATGAGAAGTTGGTTATTTGAATCAGCTGTGTCAAAAATCCAAACGTGCAGGGGGGGACCAGGACCGAGTTTGGGAAACCCTGGGCTAGCCTAACCTTAGGTTCGAGGAATTCGGTTATGTAAATTATCCTTACCTGCTACGAGAAGTAAACTCTGACATTAACTGTATACCATCTAGTCAAAACCAGACAGCTTTCACTCACGTCTTCTTGAAGAGTCCTCCCAGGGCGCTCCCCAGCATGAGGAAGAGCTGTTGGGCGAAGAAGACCCAAGTGATCTCCTGCAGAGTGGACTGAGTCTGACACCTCAGGTCCAGGATGGTCGGCCCCAGGAACGCGATACACAGCCCGAAACTGAAGAACACGCTCCAGTAAGTCAGTGTGTGCTGCCAGTGTCCCTTGAACAGAGCCCAGACACGATCATCTACTAACATCATCTCGTTGTTGCTAGTGGGTTGCGTGATGAACGCTGGAGCAGGTTATGGTTTCATTGGGAGGAAGGTTTTAAGGAATCTTTAAGCGCGCCGACAACACAACCCTTGACGTTTGTTTAAGTGGACTGGCAAAGTTGGGATGCCTGCATATGGCTAGCATATATGGTTGTTAAGGAGAGTTGATAAACTTTTATTTGCCTTCCAGTCACGTCACGCTGATAAACCTGTCGAACGAGCAGTGCCCTCCCCTGGAAACCGATGTCCCCATCAGTTAACTGTGCCGCAGTGTAGGAGACTAGGGCATCTTCCACGGCGATGTGATGTGTCATGATTACACGTTATTTTCCGTGTAATGCATTTGTATGGTTGACTACATTTTCTGGATCTCTTTATGAAATATCTGTAGACCTGTCTATTTGGCCTCTGTCGTGGATCTAGCGCCACCTGTCGGTCCTCATGGTCTCAATAGGTAGATTAGTCAATATCATACAAAGGATCATAAATGACAAAATAAGGATGATTAGATAGCCAAAGTGGTATTAAAGACCGATTGGGAATTGTGGCAAGGCATGTTGAACACTTAAAATGTTCTTTTTTTTCAATCATAATGGAAGACACTCAGACTATTGTATACTGTATTAGTACTGAATGAGAGCTAGTCAATGTACTACAGAGTGATATAATGTATTCATTTATTTGTTATTTCTTATTTGATCACTTTTTGCTTCTTGGCGGTCACAATACATTCAGTTTCTGGTTTTAATGATAGCGCAGTAAACAAATCACACAAGAATATCACATTTCATACAAAATCTAAATATACTTGTCTTTTATAAAACATTTAGACATCTACAGTCATTTAATAGAGTCCTCTCTTGTTTCATCTGGCATAAAATTCACTGAGAAAGAACATGAAAACATCTGTCAAAATACATATTTCCTTTCATTACAGTACTTAAAATATCTTAATTTACCACAACAAAACACATACAATAATACTTCTGCCTCATGGGTTGCTAAAATAGAGAGGGGAAGTTTTAAAGTGTAACACGCATATCACCATCTCTCCCAGTGGATCCCAACTATTTTACATGGCTTCACTCTCACCTTCTTTCCTTCATGACCACTGACAGTGTTCACCATATTGCTTTCACCTCTTCAATTCTTTCAGTTTGGGGGTGAGAAAGCAAAAGACGCATGGAAAGGTAGCTCTATAAGAGTATTGGCTTCTTCTCCCGTGTGTGGTAAAGCTAACTGCATCTCATTTGTCTAAAGTGGCTTCTTTTCCTTGTCTCCTTTACTTCATCAGATGTGAAAGTGCTGGGCAGACAGCTTTTAGCAGATTCACCGTAGGCTTGGACAGAAGGAATGGAAAGGGAGAAGTAGAAATGGCGAAAAGAGAAGAGGTCAGTGAAACATGCAGAGTAATTGGTTGGCTTGGATGTCTGCATGGGGCTGAGGGGAGGTTACTGAGTAGGAGAATGGGAGAGAGTTCCTGGTCAGTCCCCAGAATCAGCAGTGGGAATCCAGTGTATTACTAACATGACAGTAGAATGCTAATATTCATGGGTTGCACATTTCGTCACTCATTTTATGGTTGATGCCCGACTGCGCATCAGAGAATGGACATTAACCTTCTTATGACGGTATAAAAGGTCAGCCATTTTGGCAAGGGAGTTGATAAGCCAGTTCTGTGATAAGATATTGTGTAAAACAATGAATTTGAAGATTATCTGCACAGTATGTTTATCTAACTAGCCAACCATTTTAAGTGGAATGATTCCAATATTTTGTCAAATTAACTGCCAATATGCTAACATTCCATACAAACAATGCTGTCAATCAATAGCCATACCCTGACAAGTTGCAAATGCAACAAGTGCTGATTTTGTATCATATAGCACATATAGCTTTTGATGGAATCAATAATTTAGACATTTATTTTCTGTTTATATAATGTATATTCATTCTATAGGCTACTTATAGAGAATTTTTTTTATTTTTTATCCACATAAACGGTATAATTATATGACAATGTTTTATACAATTTCTGCTAAACCATGTCTTTTATTTTCTTGCATAAGTCAAATCAAGATTATGCCTCTACTGCCATTCATTCCAATTAGACTGTTTTGGATTTCTCCCTGACCAAAATAGCTTCCATTATCATCCCATTCTGGAACTTTGAGGGTTTATGACATAGCTCCTTTTAGCAATTTAATAGGATCTGTATGGAGTGAGGGCCCTAATCTCCAAACCTTTTGAGGTGCAGTGCAAGCTCATTCTCAGAAACCCTGTCTGTATCCATTCTGTTGTCGGGAGCATGAGGGGATCAGATATGTTTGTTCATCTAACTTTTATTTAACCAGGAAAGACCTTTGAGGTTGACCAGAGGGGGTATACTATGATGCAAACTAGATCTATCTACTCAGTGTTTTTTGAAGCTAGCCAGCTTCAGTTAGCTTCCAATTCCAGCTCGGGCTTCAACCGTTCTACAACAGTGGATATTGCTCGTCCGCCTGCTGCTAACCCTAGCAGGGTTGTAACTGTGCGTGCATGTGACTAGTCAAACCCTAAACTCTTCATTGAGACAATGTTGAAACATCAATTCATGGGCAAGTCAGTGCCACATTTTCATCTGTGCCAAAATCAAAATTCAGCAGGATATTATTTGAAATCGACTTTCAGAAGTGACGTTTTGAGTTATTTCTTTGGTGTGGTTATCAATGCATGAGCACATTTTCTCCCCACTCCATCAATAAACATTTTATAAAGTCATGCAACATTTTTACTGTGTGTGATGTTTCAAATGCATTTGTCATTAATAAAATGTGATAGGTTTTTTAACATTAGGATTTTTTACACGCAAACATTTGACTAATAAAATATTTAATCAGTTGTCTTCCTCAAATGATGTGGATGATACAATCTTTGAGGGAGAGGGAATCTGATTTCATTGGTCCTTAACTCGTGGCTCAGACACTTAAATGTATTTTAGTTAGACTGGCCCAGAGCAGGTTAGATCTGAAGGGTTAGTTGACATAAAACTGTACCTGGCTAAAAGGTGAGACACTTTCGTGGTACCAGTTACCCAAGTTGAACTCAGAGGAGACCTCGTTAACTCCTCAAACTACATTCGTAGTATAGGGCTCTGGATATGACCTCCCATGTTTGTATTTGTGTTTGTATGGGGGGATTGGTGTGTGTTTGTCTTCAAATCGGATTCCTCCTTGAGGCTTTCTTAGAATAGACTCTCCCGGTCTGCACCCCTCTGGCTGGTCATCCTTTAGAATATGCTCTGTCTTCTGTTCTTTCCTCGACCTGGGTTTGGTAAAGAGAACACGGGCATGACATGACTGAATATGGTTTATTTCCAGTAGTCGTTTCGTACTGTGATGGTTTATGGACGTTATATGTGTTGCACTGTGTTGAGAATGTACCTGGAGGCTGGAACACTGAGCTGCGGTGGCCTGGGTCTTTCTGCAGTTGAATCTCTCTGAGTGAAAACACCGAGGAGGCTAAGGTGGGGGGTGAGAAATATTGGTCAATGCTGTTTTCTGCACATAAGGCACAAAACAAATTGCCACTCAATAAATCATCCTCAGCACATGACTGATGTCAAATACATCTGTGTGTGTGTCTTACTGTCTACGAGGCTGTGGATGTTCTCTCCCAGGCTGAGGAAGTAGGGGTGTCTAAGAGATGCTTCAGCCGAGACTCTGGTCCTAGTGTCATACTGAAATCAAACAGAGATACACACTTAAAAACCGGAATAGCGGTTTGGTATACAACACTAGTGGTTACAGGTTGGTGTAGGAGTGGTTTCTTACCAGGAGTAGAGCAGTAAGCATGTCAATCCCCTCACTATCCAGCCTGGAGAAGAAACACAGTACTTGTTTAGTTGTGATTTATGTTACATGAGCAAGGGGTTGGTAAGTGGTCTTATTGTGGTTGTGTAACCTGGGCACGTGGTTGATGAGTGGTTGAGGTCTGTACTGGGAGAACATGTAGGATCTGAACTCTTCGTTACTGGAGATACCTGGCCAGCTGTCCTCGGTTGGTGTACCTGAGAGAGATGGGAGAGGGTCATTCTTCATATTCTATGTCTGTATGTATTTGAATCCTCACTACTTACCCTAGCAAGATGGCTCCCTGTGGTGTAAATGAACGAATATAATTACCAATGAGTCTGAAGACTAAGTGCAGCTCCTCCTTCACTGTGGAACCGGGGAACATGGGACGACCCGTCGCCATCTCAAATAGAATACATCCCACGCCCCTTTTAACACAGAAAGCACAGGCGCACGATTTCAATGGAAAGTGAAGGGGAATGTTCGACATTGCAGCCGACTTTAAAGTTGCGTCAAGACTGATCTACAAATCACCTTGCGTCATAAATAAATACTCAGTATTATTTGTAGGTCAGTCAGTCACCATTTACCCATGATGCATCATGGATTTGCTGCTCACAAACACAGCCAAATTGATCTTTGGAGACTAATGCCTGAAGGGAGGTGGTAATGGTGGTAGAGTCTTGAAAAATTAAAGGAGAGCCGCACACTCTAGGAGCTCAGATGCAATAATGTAATAACCTAATAACCAACGTTTCGACAGAAGTGCTGTCTTCATCAGGGTATAATGACAAACACTGTGGGTCACTAGTTTTATATAATGTCAAAGGACACACACAGGTGTCTGTAACCATGGCCGGGTGTGGCCTGATATCATTGGTTAATCTACAGATATAAAAATAACATTCCAAAAACATAAATGGATAGCATACGATCATAGATACAATTCAGCCACATGGGACTACAAACATTTACAATAGCAAATCACAATCACAAGAAAGTCTTCAGATCAATGTCTACATTGAGTCGGAAGGGAGCAAGGGTCTTTAAATGAAAGATCCAGGCAGCCTCTTGTTTTAACAAATTGTTTTGGTCTCCCCCTCTCCTAGGGAGGGTGACATGTTCGATGCCGATATAACGTAGAGACGAAATAGAGTGGTTTGCTTCCAAAAAGTGGGCTGCAACTGGGTAAGTCGAGTTTTTGCACCTAATGGTGCTACGATGCTCCGCGATTCGTACTTTTAATTCGCGCTTTGTTTTACCCACATAATTTTTACCACAAGGACAAGTTATAAGATAACTGCCTTAGTGGAGCACGTGATAACACCTTTGATTGGGATCTGTATCCCTGTTTGGAGGTGTTTGAAGGATCTACATTTACCAGTTAATCTCTGAGATTTCTGCCCCGCAAGAATATGATCAAAGGAGGGTCGAAAACGCATTACCAATACTGTCATCGGATCTTAGAATGTGCCAATATTTGAACGATTTCCTTAATTTGTTCAGAGCACTTTGAATAGCGGGTAGTTAGAACGCAAGAATGCTTCTTTTTGCAAGACTGTCCTTGAAAAAGATCATGTCTCGGTTTGTGGCAGTTTTAATCTGACCATTTTTGTACCCCCTCTACTTTAATTTTCTTTGCGTCTCTTTCTGTCAATGTGATTCGTTTTTTTGCTAATTCTTTTGATTCGACAGAATTGGCTGTAGAGCAAACTGTTTTTCAAGGGAATCGGGTGACAACTATCAGCCCTCAACAAACTGTTACGATCAGTAGGTTTCCTGTAAAGGTCAGTGTATAGAACATTATCCTCACAGAAGATCAAGAAAGTGATTTGACGAGTGTCAGATTGCATAGTAAATCTCAGATGATCAGAACAAGATTTAAGAAAAGCATGGAATGCCTGGAGCTCTTTGGCATCACCCCTCCATCAATATGCCGTTGCCAAATAATGATGTTCGGCAAGAAAGTATTTTTGAGAGGATTGAAAATGGACTGTTTCTCCATGTAACCCACATACAAATGAGCATGGTTAGGAGCCATGGGGGATCCCATAGCAGTACCCTTCGTCTGAATAATGAAACATGAAATAGGTGTGTGTGTGTGTGTGTGTGTGTACTATTTCAGCCAATGTTATAAAACATGCACTGGAAGGTATCACGTTGCAGAAGAAAATGTTCCATAGCTCCAATACCGCCCTCGTGTGGAATATTAATGTATAATAACAACATCAAAAGTAACTAACAAAGTATTCTCAGGAAGAGGATCAAGAGATTCAATGATAGAGATCATACTGCTGGCGTCCTTTACCAAGGAGGGGAGCTGTTCTGCAAGTGGTCTAATCAAAAAGTAAACAAAAAATGATACAGGTGCCGTTTCTGCATCAACGCCCGCTACAATAGGGCGCCCTGGAGGTTTTGTAACATTCTTGTGTAATTTCGGCAAAGTATAAAAAGTGGCAATTTTAAGTGTTGAATAGCCAAAAAGTTATGTTCTTTTTTGGTTATCTGACCAGAACATAAATACCCATCTAAGACGGTAAAGATTGTGTTCTGAAATTGGGAAGTAGGGTAATTTCTGAGTTTCTTGTAAAAAGGTGTTGTCAAGCAGTTGTCTGACACTCCTATACATAAACAGTCCTATCCATGAGTACATCCAACCCACCCTTATCAGCAGGGGGGTAAGGACTGACTATAACGGATTGTAAATCAAGCAAAGCTTGTTTTTCATCCTTAGATAAATTATGAAAAGATATGTACTCTTGTTCTTAAGGAGATGAACAACATATTTTTCAACAAGTCTGCAAAATGTCTCAATAGAGTGATTGTGATTGGATGGAGGTACAAAATAACTCTTACTTCTGAAAGGAGTCAGAGTACCTGCAGGTGAGCAACCTACTGGTTCAGTAGAAACATGATTAGGGGAGCTAAAGTATTCCCTTAAACGGATGTTTCTTAACTTGAACATGTCTACCTTAACATCGAAATCGTTGCACTGAGTTGTAGGCACAAAGGATAACCCTTCAAAGCAAGGAGACATGTGCAGGGCTCAATCTTGCTTGATAAAATGAGGACACTCAGTCCCGTGGGTTCTGGGACCGTGTAAACGGTCCCCTCTGGTAGTGTCTCCATGGAAATAACAAACCCCTGGAGAGACACACACACACACACACACACACACACACACACACTGATGGAATCATAACATTACATCACATGGGAGCCAGCATGCACACACACACAGTCTTGTTTTGCTAAACTTGTGGGGACACACAATTGACTCCCGTTCAAAATCCTATTTTCCCCAACCTTAACCCTCAACCGAACTCCTAAATATAACCTTTAACCTAACACTAATTCTAAACCTAAACCCCTTAGAAATAGCCTTTTTCCTTTTTGGGGGGTTTGTTTACTATTCTTATGGGGACATCTGGTCCACATAAGTATAGTTAAAAATGTCCACACACACACACACACACACACACACACACACACAGCAAGAGGTTTGTCGGTAGAACAGAGACACAGACACACATCAAAGACTGTGTAGGGATCACGAGCAGGCCTGTGTAAGAGGCAGGGTGTCAGAGTACACTGCTTCCCTTTGTTTATCACTGAGGGTGTCTGCGCCGATGGAGACCCATCCACTGATGAAAGGAATGTTTTGCAAATTAGTTTATGAAAGGTTCTGTATTGTTGTGTTACTGGATAATAGCCTTTGGAGATTCAAGGTTAATGAATGTGATGCAGAAATGATCACCATGGTGATTGCTCACATCAAGAGTGGTTGCTTACATGCGAGTTAAGTAAAGGAACAGCTTAGCTATGTTGCTGTGACGATTCATAGTGTGGTAAACATATCTAATCAAAACATGTTCTCCCTCATTTAGGTTTTCACTCTGGTAGTGTTAATGAAGGTTAAAACTTCTTCAGGATCGGTGGGTCCCCTGCTGGATGATTGAGCTTACGTAGGCTAATGCAATTAGCATGAGGTTGTAAGTAACAAAAACATTTCCCAGGACGTAGACATATCTGATATTGGCAGTAAACATAAATTCTTGTTAATCTAACTGCACTGTCCAATTTACAGTAGCTATTACAGTGAAAGAATACCATGCTATTGCTTGATGAGACTGTACAGTTTTGAACATGAACAGTTATTAATAAACAAATTAGGCACATTTGGGCAGTCTTGGTACAACATTTTGAACATGGATGCAATGGTTCATTGGATTGGTCTAAAACTTTGCACACACACTGCTGCCATATAGTGGCCAAAATCTAAATTGCACCTGGGCTGGAATAATACATGATGGCCTTTCTCTTGCATTTCAAAGATGATGGTAGAAAAAGTTTTTTTTCCCTTTGTATTATCTTTTACCAGATCTATTGTGTTATATTCTCCTACATTCCTTTCACATTTCCACAAACTGCAAAGTGTTTCCTTTTAAATGGTACCAAGAAAATGTATATCCTTGCATCAGGGCCTGAGCTACAGGCAATTAGATTTGGGTATGTCATTTTAGTCGAAAATTGAAAAAAAAGAGAGGCCGATTCTTAAGGGGTTTTAAACAATGTGACACTGAGTAGGTTTGTTGAAATGCCTCTGTCTGTGAGTCAGAATGGAGGTGTGTGTGTGTGTGTGTGTGTGTGTGTGCGCGCGTGCGCATATGCGTTTGTATATGTGTGGAATGTACTCACCACATGTCGATGGGTGTAGAGTACTCTGTGGTACCCAGCAGTACTTCAGGGGGGCGGTACCATAGAGTCACCACCTCGTTGGAGTAGGTCTTAGTTGGCACAGACTTGGCCCGGGCCAGACCTGACCAATCAAACAAATAGTCATGACTTGGATCTCAGAGGGAGCATTTTATCTACTGATCTTGTCTTCTATCTACATGCAGGATACGTGTTGAAAAGGTTAGAGATAATATTAGGGCTGGGGCAATACCAATTTCGCAATTTTTGTTTGTATGCCAAGAATAAAAACAGGAAGCAGACCAAACTCTTTGGTCCTTTTAAAAACAATCTGGAGGTAAATTAACGTGTGCTATAGCTTGGAAAATAAATAAATTACTCGATGACCGTTCAATCGTGTTTTCTTTCCTTGACACGATACTAAAGAGTAACGCGGTGGTATCGTCCCAGCCCTAGTTAATATAGAGGGAGATCTGTTACTAGGTTACCTGTGTGTGTGTGTGTGTGTGTGTGTGTGTGTGTGTGTGTGTGTGTGTGTCATACCGAAGTCTGCTAGTTTGAGCTCCCCCTTGTCATTGATGAGCAGGTTCTGAGGTTTGAGGTCTCTGTGAAGGATCTTCCTCTTATGGCAGTAGGACAGACCACGTAACAACTGGAACATAAAGATCTACAGAGAGAGAGAGGAGAGGGGGCAGAGAGAGAGAAGGAGAGGGGCAGAGAGAGAGAAGGAGAGGGGGCAGAGAGAGAGAAGGAGAGGGGGCAGAGAGAGGGAAGGAGAGGGGGCAGAGAGAGGGAAGGAGAGGGGGCAGAGAGAGGGAAGCCATAACGTCTCTGTCTGATGATGATTAACGGTGTTCAGTAGGCTGGACTAACCTTGACATTGTTCATGCACATGAGGTTTCCACAGTTGTCCAGGTACTGTTTCAGATCACTGTCCTGAGAGCCACACATGCACACATTTTCAGAACTTTAACTTGTAAGTAAAACAAGCAGATATAACACAGGTTATTATACTGATCATGAAGTATTTGAAAGGTGTTTACTACTCACCAGGTACTCAAAGACTAGTGTGAGGGAGCGTTCTGTGTGTATGATGTCATGCAGCGTGACAATGTTGGCATGTTTTAGGTTCTTCAGTAGAGACACTGCAGAGACGCACAGAGAAAATGGTTGGATGCTGCATGGAGTGAGGACATCCTAATGACATTTTAGCGCCACTGGGTGGTAGTGTTCTGCTCCTGAGTTCTTCTGAAAAGCTACTGTAGTAAATCTGAGACAAAAACCCTGTTGGTACAGTATGTGTTTTGTGAGAAGAGGTTAGGAGAGGTTTGATGGTTGTATTAGTCTCTCTAGATGGACATGATGCCTCCCACAATGTACCAATGTTCCAGCATACACGTCTGTACTTAGACCGCCGTCAGTTTGGAAGAGAATAAAGGGTG
Source organism: Oncorhynchus gorbuscha (assembly GCF_021184085.1). Classification (NCBI taxonomy): domain Eukaryota; kingdom Metazoa; phylum Chordata; class Actinopteri; order Salmoniformes; family Salmonidae; genus Oncorhynchus; species Oncorhynchus gorbuscha. Next base: position 49,618,267 of record NC_060190.1, read on the forward strand.
GAGTTGGACACCAGAAAATCAGCCCAGAGCCCTGCCGTAAAGGTTTCCAGCAGCTAGCTAGATGGAGCTTGCCGAGGATATTTTCCATGAGTGTATTCTGCAAGCGAGTCGTTTGCATGCGCTATGACGTTAGTGTTACAAGCTTACAACCACTGACTGGCTGTGGATAAAACTAACCTAGCTATCTTCGTCCATATTGTCAAATCAAATCAAATTTTATTTGTCACATACACATGGTTAGCAGATGTTAATGCGAGTGTAGCGAAATGCTTGTGCTTCTAGTTCCGACAATGCAGTGATAACCAACAAGTAATCTAACTAACAATTCCAAAACTACGGTCTTATACACAGTGTATGGGGATACAGTAGGACAGACCACCTCTGTCATGTTTCCGAGGGGATTCTTTTTAAGCACCCACTCGTGATTTGTTGGGGGAGTTGTCTGTGTGAAGAGCGTCCTCCAAATCCAACATCATTCCCAGACCTACCACTGTAGCTCTAGGCCTGGGCATTTCCGAGACTATGGTTGTATAGGGTGCTGTGTGTTTTTACCTTCCCTGATAGCTGTACAGGGCGCTCCCTCCTCGTGCTCTAACCTAATCTCTTTCAGCGCCACCAGGTTTTCCGTCAATTTGCTCCGCCCCTTGAACACCGTGGCATATGTCCCCTACACAGGAACAGGAAGTAATTGAAATAGGAAACGGGAATAATTAGTTAATCACATCAGTTTTTTACATATACAATGGTCATCACTTTATGGCCATGCCAAATGTCTAACCCTGACTACTGAGCCTAACCCATAACCTTATCCCTAACCCTACCCCATAACCTTAACCCTACCCCAAAACCTTATCCCTACCACATAACCTTATCCCTACCCCATAACCTTATCCCTACCCCATAACCTTATCCCTATCCCATAACCTTATCCCTACCCCATAACCTTATCCCTACCCCATAACCTTATCCCTACCCCATAACCTTATCCCTACCCCATAACCTTATCCCTACCCCATAACCTTATCCCTAACACTAACCCTACCCCATAACTTTAACCCTACCCCTAACCTTATCCCTAACACTAACCCTACCCCATAGCATTAACCCTAACCCTACCCCATAACATTAACCCTACCATTAACCCTACCCCATAACCTTAACCCTACCCCATAACCTTAACCCTACCCCATAACCTTAACCCTACCCCATAACCTTAACCCTACCCCATAACCTTAACCCTACCCCATAACCTTAACCCTACCCCATAACCTTAACCCTACCCCATAACCTTAACCCTACCCCATAACCTTAACCCTACCATAACCCCCATAACCTTAACCCTACCCCATAACCTTAACCCTACCCCATAACCTTAACCCTACCCCATAACCTTAACCCTACCCCATAACCTTAACCCTACCCCATAACCTTATCCCTAACGCGAACCCTACCCCATAACCTTATCCCTACCCCATAACCTTATCCCTATCACTAACCCTACCCCGTAACCTTATCCCCAACACTAACCCTACCCCGTAACCTTATCCCCAACACTAACCCTACCCCGTAACCTTAGCCCTAACACTAACCCTACCCCGTAACCTTAGCCCTAACACGAACCCTACCCCGTAACCTTAGCCCTAACACGAAGCCTACCCCGTAACCTTAGCCCTAACACGAACCCTACCCCGTAACCTTAGCCCTAACACGAACCCTACCCCGTAACCTTAGCCCTAACACGAACCCTACCCCGTAACCTTAGCCCTAACACGAACCCTACCCCGTAACCTTAGCCCTAACACGAACCCTACCCCGTAACCTTAGCCCTAACACGAACCCTACCCCGTAACCTTAGCCCTAACACGAACCCTACCCCGTAACCTTAGCCCTAACACGAACCCTACCCCGTAACCTTAGCCCTAACACGAACCCTACCCCGTAACCTTAGCCCTAACACGAACCCTACCCCGTAACCTTAGCCCTAACACGAACCCTACCCCGTAACCTTAGCCCTAACACGAACCCTACCCCGTAACCTTAGCCCTAACACGAACCCTACCCCGTAACCTTAGCCCTAACACGAACCCTACCCCGTAACCTTAGCCCTAACACGAACCCTACCCCGTAACCTTAGCCCTAACACGAACCCTACCCCGTAACCTTAGCCCTAACACGTAAACCCTACCCCGTAACCTTAGCCCTAACACGAACCCTACCCCGTAACCTTAGCCCTAACACGAACCCTACCCCGTAACCTTAGCCCTAACACGAACCCTACCCCGTAACCTTAGCCCTAACACGAACCCTACCCCGTAACCTTAGCCCTAACACGAACCCTACCCCGTAACCTTAGCCCTAACACGAACCCTACCCCGTAACCTTAGCCCTAACACGAACCCTACCCCGTAACCTTAGCCCTAACACGAACCCTACCCCGTAACCTTAGCCCTAACTTATAAAGAAGGTTTGTTTGGCTACCAGGTATCTTTTGTCATTGCTGTCTCTTTTTTTGAAACACTGGCTTGTCTCATGGCAGGATGTAAGGTATTTTAAACATGACCACCTTGTTATGTAGATAAGCAGTCATAGTTGACCAGACACTAGTCCGGTTAGGACATGTGTTTACAGTAAACTAACCTCCGCCCCCTCGACCTAGACTGCATGCCATTCCAGAACACTGCTCCCACCCTGCTGTCTTCCATGTTCACTCCTCCACAGATCTGGCAGGACTGCATAGGTTTCAATATGACGCAATATGAAGGAAACTAAATAAAGGGATTGCTTACACCTATTCAGCTATTGTGAAACGGAGTGACTGAGGACAGGTAGAAGGGGACAACTTTCTGTTATGAGATGTAGCCCAGTTGTTGACCCTAATGACTGAGCATGACTAGGACAGATGTAGCCCAGTTGTTGACCCTAATGACTGAGCATGACTGGGACAGATGTAGCCCAGTTGTTGACCCTAATGACTGAGCATGACTAGGACAGATGTAGCTGTTGTTGACCCTAATGACTGAGCATGACTAGGACAGATGTAGCCCAGTTGTTGACCCTAATGACTGAGCATGACTGGGACAGATGTAGCCCAGTTGTTGACCGTAATGACTGAGCATGACTGGGACAGATGTAGCCCAGTTGTTGACCCTAATGACTGAGCATGACTGGGACAGATGTAGCCCAGTTGTTGACCCTAATGACTGAGCATGACTGGGACAGATGTAGCCCAGTTGTTGACCCTAATGACTGAGCATGACTGGGACAGATGTAGCCCAGTTGTTGACCGTAATGACTGAGCATGACTGGGACAGATGTAGCCCAGTTGTTGACCGTAATGACTGAGCATGACTGGGACAGATGTAGCCCAGTTGTTGACCCTAATGACTGAGCATGACTGGGACAGATGTAGCCCAGTTGTTGACCCTAATGACTGAGCATGACTAGGACAGATGTAGCCCAGTTGTTGACCGTAATGACTGAGCATGACTGGGACAGATGTAGCCCAGTTGTTGACCCTAATGACTGAGCATGACTGGGACAGATGTAGCTCAGTTGTTGACCCTAATGACTGAGCATGACTGGGACAGATGTAGCCCAGTTGTTGACCCTAATGACTGAGCATGACTGGGACAGATGTAGCCCAGTTGTTGACCCTAATGACTGAGCATGACTGGGACAGATGTAGCCCAGTTGTTGACCCTAATGACTGAGCATGACTGGGACAGATGTAGCCCAGTTGTTGACCCTAATGACCGAGCATGACTGGGACAGATGTAGCCCAGTTGTTGACCCTAATGACCGAGCATGACTGGGACAGATGTAGCCCAGTTGTTGACCCTAATGACCGAGCATGACTGGGACAGATGTAGCCCAGTTGTTGACCCTAATGACCGAGCATGACTGGGACAGATGTTGCCCAGTTGTTGACCCTAATGACCGAGCATGACTGGGACAGATGTTGCCCAGTTGTTGACCCTAATGACCGAGCATGACTGGGACAGATGTAGCCCAGTTGTTGACCCTAATGACCGAGCATGACTGGGACAGATGTAGCCCAGTTGTTGACCCTAATGACCGAGCATGACTGGGACAGATGTAGCCCAGTTGTTGACCCTAATGACCGAGCATGACTGGGACAGATGTAGCCCAGTTGTTGACCCTAATGACCGAGCATGACTGGGACAGATGTAGCCCAGTTGTTGACCCTAATGACCGAGCATGACTGGGACAGATGTAGCCCAGTTGTTGACCCTAATGACCGAGCATGACTGGGACAGATGTAGCCCAGTTGTTGACCCTAATGACCGAGCATGACTGGGACAGATGTTGCCCAGTTGTTGACCCTAATGACCGAGCATGACTGGGACAGATGTTGCCCAGTTGTTGACCCTAATGACCGAGCATGACTGGGACAGATGTTGCCCAGTTGTTGACCCTAATGACCGAGCATGACTGGGACAGATGTAGCCCAGTTGTTGACCCTAATGACCGAGCATGACTGGGACAGATGTAGCCCAGTTGTTGACCCTAATGACCGAGCATGACTGGGACAGATGTAGCCCAGTTGTTGACCCTAATGACCGAGCATGACTGGGACAGATGTAGCCCAGTTGTTGACCCTAATGACTGAGCATGACTGGGACAGATGTAGCCCAGTTGTTGACCCTAATGACTGAGCATGACTGGGACAGATGTAGCCCAGTTGTTGACCCTAATGACTGAGCATGACTGGGACAGATGTAGCCCAGTTGTTGACCCTAATGACTGAGCATGACTGGGACAGATGTAGCCCAGTTGTTGACCCTAATGACTGAGCATGACTGGGACAGATGTAGCCCAGTTGTTGACCCTAATGACTGAGCATGACTGGGACAGATGTAGCCCAGTTGTTGACCCTAATGACTGAGCATGACTGGGACAGATGTAGCCCAGTTGTTGACCCTAATGACTGAGCATGACTGGGACAGATGTAGCCCAGTTGTTGACCCTAATGACTGAGCATGACTGGGACAGATGTAGCCCAGTTGTTGACCCTAATGACTGAGCATGACTGGGACAGATGTAGCCCAGTTGTTGACCCTAATGACTGAGCATGACTGGGACAGATGTAGCCCAGTTGTTGACCCTAATGACTGAGCATGACTGGGACAGATGTAGCCCAGTTGTTGACCCTAATGACTGAGCATGACTGGGACAGATGTAGCCCAGTTGTTGACCCTAATGACTGAGCATGACTGGGACAGATGTAGCCCAGTTGTTGACCCTAATGACTGAGCATGACTGGGACAGATGAAGCCCAGTTGTTGACCCTAATGACTGAGCATGACTGGGACAGATGTAGCCCAGTTGTTGACCCTAATGACTGAGCATGACTGGGACAGATGTAGCCCAGTTGTTGACCCTAATGACTGAGCATGACTAGGACAGATGTAGCCTATTTAGTCTGACTGCTCCTCTGCACTAACAGTAACTCAGGGTTCATGAGTACAGTCTGAGACAACAGATAAGTAGCCACTGTGTGTGAGACTACACACACCAGTTCTATAAATCAATCTTATATTGCTATGTAGAACTAGGTATGCAGTAGGGGAGACCGGGGTTGGTTGGCACACGTTTTACTCTCGTGTAGTTCTCAGCACCAGTATATCTTACAAGACTCTTTTCAACATTATAGAAAGAAAGGCCTTGGGTTGAAATGGGGACCATTTTTATCCTCATCTTATTCCAACATGGAGTTATAAGCAATCAAACACACTCTGTACACTTGTGACAACCAGTGTGTGGTTGGTTGTCAGTGTTTGTTAGTAGCTTATTCCTTTTGGAACAGGAAAAGAAGCACTATAGCATACATAGTCTTAGAAATAGCCAAGCCTTTCTTTGATCAAACAATATTTCAAACATAATTCTACATTTTATGACGTGAGAACAACATATGACATTTTGAGTAGGTTTGTGTGGGTGTGTGTCAGAAACAATGTGTGCGGCAACAAACCCAGATGGAGCCGATTCCTCTGCCCAACGGATGTATACATGATGCATCGGGAAGATGCCGTTTAGACATCGTTTGCAAATTGGCAAGACGTCTCCGATGTATTTAGAATATCTACATTCTAAATTCTACATTGTTTATACGTCGGCCAGGCATCAACATTATTTTCTGGTGTCTCGGTGACGTCTCTGTGTAAACGCTCTCCATTCTACATATTCCCAAGACATGTTGATATGTCGGCCAAAAGTGTTTGTGTTTACTGGTAAGGGAGGTCTTTATAGCAACAGCACAAAAGAGCTTGGGATTTATTGTATACTGGCAGTGGCAATGTCCCCAATTAATATATGGTTATAATGGAGTTGGTAGGGACAACCAACCCCACGTTCCATGTGACAATTCCTCCCCAATGCTGGGATGGAGTCTTTCTGCTTTTCAACAAACATAATTTCATAGTTCTAAAGATTTATAAAGAACTTTATTTTACTTTCTCTTATGAAATACACAAATTCCTCTCATCTCAGGGGTTAAATAGAAGGTGAAAATCCACACACTGAATAGTTACACTGGGATTACCCACACACCTTTAGTTTCAACCATTCTAATTTCTCTGTATCCTGCACCTATTAAAACAGCTGGGTGTGTGCCTTAAACTGCAGCTGAAAGCACGTAACCATAGCGACATTCTTACCTCTCCCAGTTTTCCCAGTTTCACGTACGTCTCCAGCTTTCCAAAGCCAATGTCAGACTGTATGGAAAAATACACAAGGTAGCATAGAGTTATGCAACACCCAATTCCCCCTTTGTGAGAAAATAATTGCCCCCTTACGCTCAATAGCTGTTTGTGGCAAATTTTTGCCCACTCTTGCTTGCAGAACTGCTGTAGATCAGCAACATTTGTGAGTTTTCAAGCATAAGCTGCTCATTTCAAGTCCTGACACAATATCTCAATTGGGATTAGGTCTGGACTTTGACAGATGGCCTGACATTATCTTGTAGAATTCTCTGATACAGAGCAGAGTTCATGGTTCCTTATATTAAGGAAAGTCGTCCAGGTCCTGAGGCAGCAAAGCATCCCCAAACCATCATACTACCACCACTACGCTTGAATGCTGGTATGAGGGTCTTAGTGTAGAATTCAGTGTTTGGTTCTCGCCGGGCATAATGGGACCCATGCCGTCCAAAAAGTTGACTCAAGTTTGCCAAAAAGCACCTGGAAGCATCTGGATGATCAAGACTCTGACAATGTTTTCAAGACTCTGTTTTATGGACAGATTATTCAAACGTATAACCTTTTGGATGCCATGGGTCCCATTATGCCTGATGAAAACCAAACACTGCCTTCCACAGTAAGAACCTCATACCAACAGTCAAGCATGTTGGTCATGTGATAGTTTGGGGATGCTTTGTTGCCTCAGGACCAAGACGATCCAAAAGATACAATCAAGTCTACATGAAAATGGCTAAAAAGCAACACATTTGATGTTTTGGAATGGCCTAGTCCAAGTCCAGACCTAAACCTTCAACATCTCCATTGGGATTAGGTCTGGACTTGGACTAGGCCATTCTAAACCTTCAACATCTCCATTGGGATTAGAACGGCCTAGTCCAAGTCCAGACCTAATCCCAATGGAGATGTTGAAGGTTTAGAATGGCCTAGTCCAAGTCCACACCTAATCCCAATGGAGATGTTGAAGGTTTAGAATGGCCTAGTCCAAGTCCAGACCTAATCCCAATGGAGATGTTGAAGGTTTAGAACGGCCTAGTCCATGTCCACACCTAATCCCAATGGAGATGTTGAAGGTTTAGAATGGCCTAGTCCAAGTCCACACCTAATCCCAATGGAGATGTTGAAGGTTTAGAATGGCCTAGTCCAAGTCCAGACCTAATCCCAATGGAGATGTTGAAGGTTTAGAATGGCCTAGTCCAAGTCCAGACCTAATCCCAATGGAGATGTTGAAGGTTTAGAATGGCCTAGTCCAAGTCCAGACCTAATCCCAATGGAGATGTTGAAGGTTTAGAATGGCCTAGTCCAAGTCCAGACCTAATCCCAATGGAGATGTTGAAGGTTTAGAATGGCCTAGTCCAAGTCCAGACCTAATCCCAATGGAGATGTTGAAGGTTTAGAATGGCCTAGTCAAAATCCAGGCCTAATCCCAATTGAGATGTTGTGGGAGGACTTGAAATGAGCAGTTCATGATTAAAACCCCACAAAAGTCACTAGTTAAAGCAGTTCTGCACGGGGAGTGGGACAAAATCCCTCCACAGCGTCGTGAGAGACTGATCAACAGCTACAGGAAGCGTTTGGTTGCAGTCATTGCAGCTAAAGGTGGCACAACCAGTTATTGAGTGTAAGGGGGCAATTTACTTTTTCACACAGGGGAATTGGGTGTTGCATAACATTGTTTATCAATTAAATTAAATAAGTATGTCATTGTTGTGTTATTTGTTCACTCAGGTTCCTTTAATCTAATATTAGGTTTGGGTTGAAGCTCTAACATTCATTCCTGGTCTACTGACCAGGAAAGCCCGCTGGGACATGCGGCTGAGGGGTTTGATTTAGGGTATTAGGGTATGCGTGTATCAGGGTACTGCAGTATGGGTGTAAAGGGGTACAGGGTCCTGAACAGTGATGACTGTCACGACGTGTCTGAGTGGATTGATTTAGGGTGTTTAGGGGTATGGGTGTATTGCGGTATGGGTATATAGGGGTTTGAGGTATGTGATACTAACCAGTGAAGCCTGTAGTGACATGCAGCTGAGGGGTTTGGGTTAGGGTATTGTGGTATTAAAGCAGTTGTTCCCAACAAGGGGTACTAGGACCAGTTGGGGTACTTGGTCTATCCACAAGGGGTACTTGAAGACTCATGAGACCATAGGCCTACTGGTAAAATTCAAATGAGGGGGTTCTTCAGGGGTACTCCAGGCAGAGCAAAATTCACTTGGTAGTACAGTAACCGAAAAAAATTGGGAACAACTGTATTAGGGTATAGAGGTACTAACCAGTGAAGCCCGTCGGGACATGCGGCTGAGGGGTTTGCAGGGAGGAGAGTTGTTCTCATTCTCCATTTCTCTCTGCATCTGCAGCTTCTTGAGGATCTCTGGAGGCAGGCGGATGTCCATGGGCAGAGACATACGCTTACTCACATCCTGCAGAGAATCAATCAGTCATCCATATGCAACACTCACACAATCATTATTTGTGCAAATACACACATCATAAATGGGCAATATTCTCACATGACACATTGGACCAGAACAGGTTTATTATTGTTGTTATTGTTATTATTTATTCCTCCATCCACCACCCTCTTTGGAGGACTTTGTTTTACTAAAATACATGCTTTTTTTTACATACACATTGTTCATAACTTTCACATACATGGTACTTCTATACATGACACACAATATAGTTTGATCTACACATTAAATGGTATATGGTATTTTGGTATTTTCGGTCCTAACTATTACAGATCATGTGCTGTTAATCCAACCCCGCCTATCTCCGTAGCCCACCCCGCCTATCTCCGTAGCCCACCCTGCCTATCTCCGTAGCCCACCCTGCCTATCTCCGTAGCCCACCCTGCCTATCTCCGTAGCCCACCCTGCCTATCTCCGTAGCCCACCCCGCCTATCTCCGTAGCCCACCCCGCCTATCTCCGTAGCCCACCCCGCCTATCTCCGTAGCCCACCCCGCCTATCTCCGTAGCCCACCCCGCCTATCTCCGTAGCCCACCCCGCCTATCTCCGTAGCCCACCCCGCCTATCTCCGTAACCCATCCTTTCTCAATTTCCATGTGCCATATATTTTTCAACTGTGCTTCTGAACTCTGAACCTTTCTAATCTCATAGTATCCAAAGAGTATTGCTAACAGTATTATTATGTAATGCTAAATGATTGACTGACTTTCCAAATGGCCAACAGTGCTATTTGTAGGGTTAGTTTTAGGTTAATGTTGTGATGGGTTTTTACCCTGTAGAGGTATGGAGTGATTGTGTCTACTTGAAGCTTGGGATGATTAGACCATCATTAGTTTGAGAAAGTCATCTTCTGTTTGTGTTTCTATTCTGTCTGTGGTTCTGAATGCAGACCTGTCTTAATGTAGGACAAGACGAATCAATCCTCTTCTGTTAATCTGTTCTTCTACCCTATGACACAGTTTCTCCTGTGAGTGACTATCTATCTCACACTTCCCCCTCTGCACCACACTCTTGGAACTGTCTGAAATAAGGTGTTTGTGTGTATGTGAATTTCCCCAGGGTGTGTGTGTGTGTGTGTGTGTGTGTGCATGCACAAACACGTGTTTGTGACTGTCGCTCTTTGCAGTTATTTTTGTTGAAAAGTAAGATGGCTGAATTTTGGAACTAAAGGTGTCTGGCCCGGCGGGTTATGTGGAAAAGAAAGAACATTCAGACGATGGCTTGTAATTCCCTGTGGGCTGTGTAGCAGCTGCTGCTGCTCTGAGGCTGAGAGGAAGTTATGACCACTCCGTTTTGAGAGGGAGGAGAGGAACCCAGTCAGTAGTTCTTATATTATAAAGGTGTAATAACTGGTTTTGTAAATGAATGTCTTATGTGTAGCCCCTTCAAGTAAGGTTTGACCTACATTTGTACAGGCGGCTACATTTGTACAGGCGGCTACATTTGTACAGGCTACATTTGTACAGGCGGCTACATTTGATTTAGTGTCCCTCTCAGTATAGCAGTTCCTCTCGGATTGGAACCACTTTGGTGTTGTGAGCTAGACTATACTAATTGGCATGTCAATGTGAACTTTATCATTTCTAAACATTCCTATTTCTCCTTCTCCCCAACTCTCCCTCCCTGTCTCACCACCATAGAGAAGTGTCGGTGTGGTGCTTTGCTGCGGTACTGGAGCTGGGAGGGGGACTGTGCTCCGGGCGTGGCTGGCTCGGGGCTCACTGGACTGGGACTGGCCTCGGGGTGCAGCGACGGCAGGGTCAGGCTGTCTGGAGTCAGTGCTGCAGGTCAGACGGAGAGAGAGAACGCACTCTTTAGAGTTATGGAAAACATTTAAAACACAGATGCTGAGAAATACTCCATATTGTAGCCTTAAACACACAGGGACAGGCTTGCTTGAACATCCTCTCTTCAGTGTTGTACACAGCAGATTGAGTGGACAATTACACTTTACAAATAAAAAAGACACAGCACTCATTCAGACACTACACAAGGCTGCATCAGCGACAGTGTGGAAATATGTGCATGTGTTTCCAGTACTCTGAACAGCTTGTGTTTCAGCCTTGGTTTGATCCTGTGTGTGAATGGGTTGTTGGTCGAGCTGCTGTTGGATGTGTTTGGAGTGGATATGTCTGTTCCATGGCATCGACTGACACCTCGTGTGTGTGTGTGTGTGTGTGTGTGTGTGTGTGTGTGTGTGTGTGTGTGTGTGTGTGTGTGTGTGTGTGTGTGTGTGTGTGTGTGTGTGTGTGTGTGTGTGTGTGTGTGTGTGTGCGCGTGCGCACATCCGTATGTGTGTTCAGCCCACAACCTCTCGGGGTGTTTGATGTAGACTGCGGTGAGCTCTTTAACTCCGTGTTTCCATGGGGACACTGATTGTTAACAAAAGCGTGTGAGCATGTGGCTAAATGGAGGGAGATATCCTCTCTCTCTCAGAAGGCAAAGACATCAACTCAATGACTATTTAATGTAATTTCATTGAAATGAAGTGATAACAGCAGATCAAATCAATGTGTCACATGCGCTGAATACAACAGGTGTTTCACCTTACAGTGAAATGTTGACTTACAAGCCCTTAACCAACAATGCACTTAAGAAAAAATGTTAAGTAAAAAAAGAAGTTAAAAATAACATTCAAAGAGCAGCAGTAAAATAACAGTAGCCAGGCTATATACAGGGGGTACAGAGTCAGTGTGCGAGGGCACAGGTTAGTCGAGGATTGTTTCAACCAGTGTTTGCCCAGTGAGCTCTCGCTCTCTGTCTGTATCCCTCTCCGTCTACTTATTCTCTCTGACAGATACAGTATCACAGCCTGTTATTAGTGGAAATTAAAAAGCCCTGGCTACTCCTACACACACAGAGACTCACACAGAGACCATTTTTCGGTGTACATCCATGCAGGTGATGATGGAGATTTAGATGTTAGATTTGAGTTGAGCTAAAAGTTAGGAGGCAAGTAGCTCTCAGTGTTTAGAAAAATAAGGTGACAAAAACAGATGTGACAAAAGAGCGATAGAGATCAACGAAGGAGAGATAGGGGGAACTGGATGGAATGAAGTGGCAATAGATGAATGGTTCTAAGTTTGATTAATATTCCTGCTGTGAGTGGGCACACAGAGAGAGAGGGAGAGAGAGAGAAAGAAAGGGAGCCTGTTTGGCTCATCATTTAAATATCACAGTTACAGCAACCCTTTGATCTGTCTGCTCTTAATTGGGGCCAGGTCAGGTGAGACATGCACACACACAATGTTCTAGTCCCATCCTGTCTGTAGGAAACCCAATCATTGGAGAAGTGGACAAAGACATGAAGGGCTCTATTTCTTGCTGGCGTTAAGGCGGCTTTCGTGTCAAACGTATGTTAGTTTGCAATTTCATCACGTAAAAATGGGTGCACTGGCATTTTCCAGCCATAATGTTCGACAATTCACCTGTCTTCTATAATCTTCCAGCCATAATGCCATGTTCGGCAATTCACCTGTCTTCTATAATTTTCCAGCCATAATGTTCGGCAATTCACCTGTCTTCTATAATTTTCCAGCCATAATGCCATGTTCGGCAATTCACCTGTCTTATATCAGCTCGCTTGCGCTCAGATGGGAGGCCCACATGATTTTAGCCATGTAGGTCCCGTTTTGGACGTGATTAAAACCCCCTCCATGATGTAGGCTACGTGTCCATGCCCATCATGAAACGAGAGAGGAGTACCTCTGAATACCAGGGAACCTCGTATTTAGAAGTTATCTGAAAACCCATTTTTTACAGGTTACAGTTGTTTTCCATTTCAAACAGCAATGTGTGTCTTTTTATCCTGTCGATTAAATCATTACATTTTACATGTATTTGCTTGTTTTTCAGTTTAATTTTATTACATCCTATCTTATTGGGGCGGCAGGTATCCTAGTGGTTAGAGCATTGGACTAGTAACTGAAAGGTTGCTAGATTGAACCCACTGTTCTTAGGCTGTCATTGAAAATAAGAATGTGTTCTTAACTGACTGGTTAAATATATATGAAATGGTATGATTCACCTTCCTGGTTTTATGGTGACAACGTTGGATGCGTTGCACACATTCTGGAGATGTGTTTATGTGTAGGATTATCTTCATAAATGCTGTTCATGCTGTTCTGGTTAGTGTTTATTGTCTTATTTCACTGTAGAGCCTCTAGTCCCGCTCACTATACCTTATCCAACCTATTAGTTCCACCACCCACACATGTGATGACATCTCCTGGTTTCAATGATGTTTCTAGAGACAATATCTCTCTCATCATCACTCAATACCTAGGTTTACCTCCACTGTATTCACATCCTACCATAGCTTTGTCTGTACATTATACCTGGAAGCTATTTTATCACCCCCAGAAACCTCCTTTTACTCTCTGTTCCAGACGTTCTAGACGACCAATTCTTATTGCTTTTAGCCGCACCCTTATTCTACTCCTCCTCTGTTCCTCTGACGATGTAGAGGTGAATCCAGGCCCTGCAGTGCCTAGCTCCACTCCTACAAACCCAGGCGCTCTCTTTTGATGACTTCTGTAACCGTAATAGCCTTGGTTTCATGCATGTTAACATTAGAAGCCTCCTCCCTAATTTTATTTTATTCACTGCTTTAGCACACTCTGCCAACCCGGATGTTCTAGCTGTGTCTGAATCCTGGCTTAGGAAGACCACCAAAAATTCTGAAATTTTCATCCCAAACTACAACATTTTCAGACAAGATAGAACTGCCAAAGGGGGCGGTGTTCCAATCTACTGCAAAGATAGAACTCTGCAGGCTGTCCTACAATCCAGGTCTGTACCCAAACTATTTGAACTTCTACTTTTAAAAATCCACCTCTCTAAAAACAAGTCTCTCACCGTTGCCGCCTGCTATAGACTACCCTCTGCCCCCAGCTGTGCTCTGGACACCATATGTGAACTGATTGCTCCCGATCTATCTTCAGAGCTCGTGCTGCTAGGCGACCTAAACTGGAACATGCTTAACACTCCAGCCATCCTACAATCTAAGCGTAATGCCCTCAAACTCACACAAATTATCAATGAACCTACCAGGTACCTCCCCAAAGCCTTAAGCATGGGCACCCTCATAGATATCATCCTAACCAACATGCCCTCTAAATACACCTCTGCTGTCTTCAACCAAGATCTCAGCGATCACTGCCTCATTGCCTGCATCCGTAATGGGTCAGCGGTCAAACGACCTCCACTCATCACTGTCACGCTCCCTGAAACACTTCAGCGAGCAGGCCTTTCTAATCGACCTGGCCGGGGTATCCTGGAAGGATATGGATCTCATCCCGTCAGTAGAGGATGCCTGGATATTTTTTTTAAATGCCTTCCTAACCATCTCAATGGCCCATTCAAGAAATTTAGAACCAGGAACAGATATATCCCTTGGTTCTCCCCAGACCTGACTGCCCTTAACCAACACAAAAACATCCTATGGCGTTCTGCATTAGCATCGAACAGCCCCCGTGATATGCAGCTGTTCAGGGAAGCTAGAAACCATTATACACAGGCAGTTTGCTTCCTGCAAATTTGCTTCCTGCAAAACTAACTCAAAAAAGTTCTGGGACACTGTAAAGTCCATGGAGAATAAGAACACCTCCTCCCAGTTGCCCACTGCACTGAAGATAGGAAATACTGTCACACTGATAAATCCACTATAATTGAGAATTTCAATAAGCATTTTTTACTACGGCTGGCCATGCTTTCCACCTGGCTACTCCTACCCCGGTCAACAGCACTACACCCCCCACAGCAACTCGCCAAAGCCCTCCCCATTTCTCCTTCTCCCAAATCCAGTCAGCTGATGTTCTGAAAGAGCTGCAAAATCTGGACCCCTACAAATCAGCCGGGCTAGACAATCTGGACCCCTTCTTTCTAAAATTATCTGCCGAAATTGTTGCCACCCCTATTACTAGCCTGTTCAACCTCTCTTTCATGTCGTCTGAGATTCCCAAAGATTGGAAAGCAGCTGCGGTCATCCCCCTCTTCAAAGGGGGGGACACTCTTGACCCAAACTGCTACAGACCTATATCTATCCTACCCTGCCTTTCTAAGGTCTTCGAAAGCCAAGTCAACAAACAGATTACCGACCATTTTGAATCTCACCATACCTTCTCTGCTATGCAATCTGGTTTCAGAGCTGGTCATGGGTGCACCTCAGCCACGCTCAAGGTCCTAAATGATATCTTAACTGCCATCGATAAGAAACACTACTGTGCAGCCGTATTCATTGATCTGGCAAAGGCTTTCGACTGTCAATCACCACATGCTCATCGGCAGACTCGACAGCCTTGGTTTCTCAAATGATTGCCTCGCCTGGTACACCAACTACTTCTCTGATAGAGTTCAGTGTGTCAAATCGGAGGGTCTGCTGTCCGGACCTCTGGCAGTCTCTATGGGGGTGCCACAGGGTTCAATTCTTGGACCGACTCTCTTCTCTCTATACATCAATGATGTCGCTCTTGCTGCTGGTGAGTCTCTGATCCACCTCTACGCAGACGACACCATTCTGTATACTTCTGGCCCTTCTTTGGACACTGTGTTAACAACCCTCCAGGTAAGCTTCAATGCCATACAACTCTCCTTCCGTGGCCTCCAATTGCTCTTAAATACAAGTAAAACTAAATGCATGCTCTTCAACTGATCGCTGCCTGCACCATCTCCGTCACTAACTTTAAGCACCAACTGTCAGAGCAGCTCACAGATTACTGCACCTGTACATAGCCTACCTATAATTTAGCCCAAACAACTACCTCTTTCCCTACTGTATTTATTTTATTTATTTATTTATTTATTTTGCTCCTTAGCACCCCATTATTTTTATTTCTACTTTGCACATTCTTCCACTGCAAATCTACCATTCCAGTGTTTTACTTGCTATATTGTATTTACTTTGCCACCATGGCCTTTTTATGCCTTTACCTCCCTTATCTCACCTCATTTGCTCACATCGTATATAGACTGTTTATACTGTATTATTGACTGTATGTTTGTTTTACTCCATGTGTAACTCTGTGTCGAACTGCTTTGCTTTGCTTTATCTTGGCCAGGTCACAATTGTAAATGAGAACTAGTTCTCAACTTGCCTACCTGGTTAAATAAAGGTTAAATAAAAAAAATATATATATTCAAAAATAAAACTGGAAGCTGGTTGAGAGAATGCCAAGAGTGTGCAAAGCTGTCATCAAGGCAAAGGGTGGCTACTTTGAAGAATCTCAAATATATTTTGATTTAACATTTTTTTTGTTAATACATAATTCCATATGTGTTATTTCATAGTTTTGATGTCTTCACTATTATTCTACAATATAGAAAATGGTAAAAATAAAGAATAACCCTAGAATGAGTAGGTGTGTCCAAACTTTTGACTGGTGCTGCATGTTGGATCTTTTTCCAGCTACTGTGAAAAGTTTGGATGTGTGTAAAACCCTCCATAGTCTGCTGTGTTTTATTATTAATATTATAGAATTATGCGCCAATGCCAGCAAGTGCACTGAAAAATGTAATAGTGAAAATAGCTTCAAATATTTTGGACTCACCCCTGGACCTATAGTGCTACCGCCTGTGCTTAGATTTACTATTGCATTAGGTTTGTTAAAATGGAGCCCTTAGATTTACCACTGCATTAGGTTTGTTAAAATGGAGCCCTTAGATTTACCACTGCATTAGGTTTGTTAAAATGGAGCCCTTAGATTTACCACTGCATTAGGTTTGTTAAAATGGAGCCCTTAGATTTACCACTGCATTAGGTTTGTTAAAATGGAGCCCTTAGATTTACCACTGCATTAGGTTTGTTAAAATGGAGCCCTTAGATTTACCACTGCATTAGGTTTGTTAAAATGGAGCCCTTAGATTTACCACTGCACTAGGTTTGTTAAAATGGAGCCCTTAGATTTACCACTGCATTAGGTTTGTTAAAATGGAGCCCTTAGATTTACCACTGCATTAGGTTTGTTAAAATGGAGCCCTTAGATTTACCACTGCATTAGGTTTGTTAAAATGGAGCCTGAACTGTCTGCTGACTTTAGGTTCCTCACTACATGTGATTTCTAATGAAACTTATGGTTGTAGGCTACTAATATGTTTCTACGGCGTTGTAGGCTACTAATAGGTTTCTACGGCGTTGTAGGCTACTAATAGGTTTCTACGGAGTTGTAGGCTACTAATAGGTTTCTACGGAGTTGTAGGCTACGGAGTTGTAGGCTACTAATAGGTTTCAACGGAGTTGTAGGCTACTAATAGGTTTCTACGGCGTTGTAGGCTACTAATAGGTGGTTTCTACGGCCTTGTAGGCTACTAATAGGTTTCTACGGCCTTGTAGGCTACTAATAGGTGGTTTCTACGGCCTTGTAGGCTACTAATAGGTGGTTTCTACGGCCTTGTAGGCTACTAATAGGTGGTTTCTACGGCCTTGTAGGCTACTAATAGGTGGTTTCTACGGCCTTGTAGGCTACTAATAGGTGGTTTCTACGGCGTTGTAGGCTACTAATAGGTTTCTACGGAGTTGTAGGCTACTAATAGGTGGTTTCTACGGCCTTGTAGGTTTCTACGGCCTTGTAGGCTACTAATAGGTGGTTTCTACGGCCTTGTAGGCTACTAATAGGTGGTTTTCTACGGCCTTGTAGGCTACTAATAGGTGGTTTCTACGGCCTTGTAGGCTACTAATAGGTGGTTTCTCTACGGCCTTGTAGGCTACGGCCTTGTAGGCTACTAATAGGTGGTTTCTACGGCCTTGTAGGCTACTAATAGGTGGTTTTACGGCCTTGTAGGCTACTAATAGGTGGTTTCTACGGCCTTGTAGGCTACTAATAGGTGGTTTCTACGGCCTTGTAGGCTACTAATAGGTGGTTTCTACGGCCTTGTAGGCTACTAATAGGTGGTTTCTACGGCCTTGTAGGCTACTAATAGGTGGTTTCTACGGCCTTGTAGGCTACTAATAGGTGGTGGTTTAGGCTACTAATAGGCCTTGTAGGCTACTAATAGGTGGTTTCTACGGCCTTGTAGGCTACTAATAGGTGGTTTCTACGGCTTGTAGGCTACTAATAGGTTTCTACGGCCTTGTAGGCTACTAATAGGTGGTTTCTACGGCCTTGTAGGCTACTAATAGGTTTCTACGGCGTTGTAGGCTACTAATAGGTTTAGGCTACTAATAGGTGGTTTCTACGGCCTTGTAGGCTACTAATAGGTTTCGGCCTTGTAGGCTACTAATAGGTGGTTTCTACGGCCTTGTAGGCTACTAATAGGTGGTTTCTACGGCCTTGTAGGCTACTAATAGGTTATAGGTTTCTACGGCATTGTAGGCTACTAATAGGTTTCTACGGCGTTGTAGGCTACTAATAGGTTTCTACGGCGTTGTAGGCTACTAATAGGTTTCTACGGCGTTGTAGGCTACTAATAGGTTTCTATGGAGTTATAGGTTTCTACGGCATTGTAGGCTACTAATAGGTTTCTACGGCATTGTAGGCTACTAATAGGTTTCTACGGCGTTGTAGGCTACTAATAGGTTTCTACAGCGTTGTAGGCTACTAATAGGTTTCTACGGCGTTGTAGGCTACTAATAGGTTTCTACTGCATTGTAGGCTACTAATAGGTTTCTACAGCGTTGTAGGCTACTAATAGGTTTCTACGGAGTTATAGGTTTCTACGGCATTGTAGGCTACTAATAGGTTTCTACGGCATTGTAGGCTACTAATAGGTTTCTACGGCGTTGTAGGCTACTAATAGGTTTCTACGGCGTTGTAGGCTACTAATAGGTTTCTACGGCGTTGTAGGCTACTAATAGGTTTCTACGGCGTTGTAGGCTACTAATAGGTTTCTACGGCGTTGTAGGCTACTAATAGGTTTCTACATCCATTCTTCTCTGGCTGGCTCTGTTAAAAGTTAGTATGACAGTGATTGATGTAATCATCTGAACTGATTTGATTAGATTTATCTTTCCATCAGTACACTTGTTAGAATATCAAAAATGATGATTTAATTGAGAAGCTGCACTGGATATTAACTAGGTATTAGATTGACTTAAAGATTAGACTGGCAGTGGCAGGCGGGTGGCCTCCCTGGTACACACACACACACACACACACACACACACACACACACACACACACACACACACACACACACACACACACACACACACACACACACACACACACACACACACACACACACACACACACACACACACACACACACACACACACACACACACACACACACACACACACACACACACACACACACAGCTAGCCCTGCAGTAGTGGAGTGGTAATTGTGTTAGGCTTGTGTGCTAATCCAAACTGATTTGGGATGTCTCATTAGGTTAGCTGTAACACTGTAGATGTGCGGTGTGTGTGCATGTCTGAGATTGTTAGCCTGTGGGATATGAACCTGAATTAATCAGCCTAATTCAGGTGTGACTGACTTTTCTTTGTCATTTTAAGTTTGATGTAGCTGCTTACCAGCTGAGAAGGGCTACTGAAGGGGATATTATGTTGATAAAACCTCCCTAATGAACCTAGATGGTAATTCTGATCTGCGAGTTGATTGTGTTATTCTCTTTTTTTTGCAATGAATGTGACCACTGTAAAGACATCTCCTCTGATGTGATCAACGTATTGTGTGTTATGGTATTTAAGTGTCAGGGAATTGAATTGAACTATATTTTAACATAAAAAAAACATTATTTGAAGGTCTGTTGCTGATGTATCCCAACCTCATTAGGAGTTGAAAGGAACATCCAGAGAATGTGGTTAATCCTGGGACAAATGTGAGCCAAGTCTGTCTCCAAACATGGACAGACAGTTGGACAGCATTGCCCTGATTTCAAATCAAGGATTATTTTGACATTTTTGTTCAGTTATTGTCTGAAATAGGCTGTGATGGAAGAAGGGGTTGTGAAGGGCAGAATGTCTGGATTGACAGAGAGCCTATTAACACTTCTATCACTCACTCACTCAGACCTTGAGTTCTCTCTGCATCAGGCGGTACAGGACTCTCTGGGGTTAGATCACAGACACAGCTGCTTCCCCCAGACAGCTGATGACGGCTGGCATCACACAACGCTACATTCCCATCCATCCAGACCTATATTCTGAATCCCAGTGTGCTCCATGTTGTTCTTGTCTATAACTGTTCTGTAATCTTTCATGTACATGTATTTTATGTGGAACCCAGGAGTAGTAGCTGCTGCATATGTACCAGCTAATGAGGATCCTAATAAACTAAACTTCTGTACAAGGTTAGCTGCCTCAATAGTTAGAGAAGTAACTATGAGGTCAAGTGTTGCTGTGTCGTGTGCATGAGAAATGGTGAACAGCATGAGAAATGGTGAACAGCATGAGAAATGGCGAACAGCATGAGAAATGGCGAACAGCATGAGAAATGGCGAACAGCATGAGAAATGGCGAACAGCATGAGAAATGGCGAACAGCATGAGAAATGGCGAACAGCATGAGAAATGGCGAACAGCATGAGAAATGGCGAACAGCATGAGAAATGGCGAACAGCATGAGAAATGGTGAACAGCATGAGAAATGGCGAACAGCATGAGAAATGGTGAACAGCATGAGAAATGGTGAACAGCATGAACACCAAGAACACACTGTTTAAAAGGGTTTGAATTTCTTCTCAATTTGCTCTATTGGCATGACGTAAAAATGTACATTTTGTACATTTTGTACAAATGTACATATTGATATAATTAAAATATTAATAATCAATATTGTGAATATTGTTTTCTATCACTGCTGCAGGGCAGACTGGTGCTAGATTAGAGGATGGGTGTGAGCCAGTAGACCACAGCGAGGGAGATTTGCTTGTATAAATGTGTCTTGAACCCTGCTAATCAGCCTCGGCTCCTGGCATCCCCTATTACAATCTCACACCTCTTTCTCCTTCACATCTCCTCCATCTCTCAAATCAGAGCTTGTATAAATGTGTCTTAACCTCTTCTAACCCCCAGCCTTCCCTCAGCCCAGCCGGAAATCAGTGCTACTAATCAGGCTGTGGAGACTAAGTGGGGCTGGTACAGAGATGACTGGGCTTTTGGTGGTTTGATTATAAACGGATCCAAGAATGGCCTGATCCATGAATGAATGGAGGGAGTAATGTAAGATCTGGGATCAGGACTTTAAGCTTCCTGTGTCTAAATATAGTCCCAATACGCTGTGAAAGGGACTGGTCATTCCTTAGCAACGCTCATAGCAGCAAGACCCACTGGAGAGGATTGATGTGTCATTGGGCATTGTTGGGTAGAGTTAAAGGTCTTACCCTGAGTGTGTTGGATGTTGAGCTGGTTGATTTGCTCGGTGAACTCGTTCTCCTCTATGGTTTCGGTGCGAGGGACGGACAGAGAGAAACGTCGCTTAAAGTTCTTCATCTTGTTAATGTTGCAGTGGAGCAGTACCTGATGAAGAGAGCGCGAGACAGTCAGACAAGGCATACGTGTAGGGAAATGACTGGGTATTGAACCCTGTTTTTCTGTATTACTCCAAGCCATGTTAGCCCACTGAGGTAAAGCCAAAGCATTAGCCCAGGGAGCTACAACAAGTTTTCAGAACCAAAGCAAAGTTACTCAAACACCACCATGTCCTTTACTCTTTTACAGTAGAAAAGTCCAACTCTACAACCACATTTATATTGTAACGACCCTGGGTTTATAAGCGCGGAAATCGATCCTGCCGCACGAGCATGCGTTTGCGGCACAGTCGATAGCGCGCCGGACCTCAGGGTTGAGGGTTCGAGACCTGCTCCCTGCTGTTTCATTACAGTACAATTTCAACCACCACTAACCATAACCCCTTGGGTGAAAAAGAATAACGATTAGACTGTCTGAACAGAGGAAAGTGAATATGTAACTTTGTTGTTATTACTCCTGATATCTCCAGGAGTGGTAAGTATCATTTTTGTCTTCATCTGTTGTCTAGTACTGTCTTTTTGCTAGCTAGGGCCATCTACGGTAAAGGGAAACTTCACCACTAGACACTATTAGAGGGTGGGTCTACTTACATGATGATGAGGGTGTTTGACATAATTATGCACTAGAGGTCGACCGATTATGATTTTTCAACACCGATACCGATTATTGGCGGACCCAAAAAAAAGACGATACTGATTAATCGGCCGATTAAAAATAAATAAATAAATAAATAAAATAAAAATTAAAAAATGTATTTGTAATTATGACAATTACCACAATACTGAATGAACACTTAATTTAACTTAATATAATACATCAATAAAATCAATTTAGCTTCAAATAAATAATGAACATGTTCAATTTAGTTTAAATAATGAAAAAACAAAGTGGTGGAGAAGAAAGTAAGTACAATATTTGCAATGTAAGAAAGCCAACGTTTAAGTTCATTGCTCAGAACATGAGAACATATGAAAGTCGGTGGATCCTTTTAACATGAGTCTTCAATATTCCCAGGTAAGAAGTTTTAGGTTGTAGTTATTATAGGAATTATGTGACTATTTCTCTCTCTACCATTTGTATTTCATATACCTTTGACTATTGGATGTTCTTATAGGCACTTTAATATTGCCAGTGTAACAGTATAGCTTCCGTACCTCTCCTCGCTCCTACCTGGGCTCGAACCAGGAACACCGCGACAACAGCCACCCTTGAAGCAGCGTTACCCATGCAGAGCAAGGGGAATAACTACTCCCAGAGCGAGTGACGTTTGAAACGCTATTAGTGCGCACTCCGCTAACTAGCTAGCCATTTCACATCACATCATTACACCAGCCTAATCTCGGGAGTTGATAGGCTTGAAGTCATAAACAGCAGAGCTGCTGGCAAAATGCACGAAAGTGCTGTTTGAATTCATGCTTATGAGCATGCTGGTGCCTATCATCGCTCAGACTGCTCTATCATATCATAGACTTATAACATAATAACACACAGAAATGCAAGCCTTAGTTTCCGGATTCAACCATATTAATGACCTATTATCTTGAAAACAAGACGTTGATTCTTTCAGTGAAATACGGAACCGTTCCATATTTTATCTAACGGGTGGCATCCATCAGTCTAAATATTCATGTTACATTGCACAACCTTCAATGTTATGGCATAATTTCGTAAAATTCTGGCAAATTAGTTTGCAATGAGCCAGGCGGCCCAAACTGTTGCATATAGCCTGACTCTGCGTGCAATGAACGCAAGAGAAGTGACAATTTCCCTAGTTTAATATTTCCTGCTAGCCTGGATTTATTTTAGCTAAACTCTAAATAGAAAACAGTTGGTTTACCTCTGTGGTCGTTGGTTAACTAGCTAGCTAAAGGTTAGCTAACGTAACCTAATGAAGCTAATGTCAGCCAGCAAAGTTACAAATCACATTGCCAAAATATTAGCTGGCTCATTAAATGTCTATGCTTTGGAATGTCTTGTCAGTATATTCTGAAAGCTAGCTAGCTCTTTTCTGCTGCGCTGATGTCGGCTGATCGGATGCCTTCCTCTTTGAACCTCCACATGGCAGTCCTCCACAACCTGAAATCACTGAATTGTGGGTATTGAGATTTGCTTAGAAATACTTATTATTCCAAATTTGTATAACACATGATATGTTAGCCCTAAGAAGTTATTAATGTTAAGGTCCTTTTTTCAGAATTTCCTCCTGACTGACGTGCCCAAAATAAACTGCCTGTTACTCAGGCTCAGAAGCAAGGATATGCATATAATTGGTACCATTGGATAGAAAAGATGTTGACGTTTGTAGAAATGTTAAAATAAAGTATGAGACTATAACACAATTGATATGATAGGAGAAAATCCAAAGAAAAACCAACCAGATTTGTATTTTTGAGATCCCATGCTCGTACAATGAAAAGCTATGGGTCCTATGCAATTCCAGCTCCCAGATTGCAATTCCCATGGCTTCCACTAGATGTCAACAGTCTCTGTTCAAGGTTTCAGGCTTGTTTCTTCCCAAACGAGGAAGAATTTTGAGTTTTGGTACTGGGAGTCACAATTGGAAATCAGTCTGTGTGACTTGTTTTAAGAAGCAGTGCGGCTTGGTTGGGTTGTGTTTCGGAGGACGCATGACTTTCAACCTTCGTCTCTCCCGAGCCCGTACAGGAGTTGTAGTGATGAGACAAGATAGTAGCTACTAAACAATTGGATAACACGAAATTGAGGAGAAAAGGGAAAGAAAAAAAAATCACTTACCTTTTGAAAATCTTCCTCTGATATGCAATCCAAAAGGGTCCCAGCTACAACATGTTTTGTTAGATAAACTCCTTCTTTATATCCCAAAAAGTCTGTTTAGTTGGAGCCATCGATTTGAGTAATCCACTCTTTAAACATGCAGACAAAAGGAAGCCAAAAAGATACCACTAAACTTTGTTAATCTTAAGCCTACCCCTTACCTTTTAGAACATTCTGTTAAAAATCGCGCAACATTTCAGCGTCCTGCTACTCATGCCAGGAATATAGTATATGCATATGATTAGTATGTGTGGATAGAAAACACTCTGACGTTTCTAAAACTGGTTAAATCACGGCTGTGACTATAACAGAGCGTGTGTTTCATCGAAAAGCGCAACAAAAACTGATCACCGTGAAAAATATCCATTAGCCACTTGAATGTATTGTCTATGGGGAAGCAAATTACATGGGGCTGAGATTGCAAATTCTACAGCTTCCACATGATGTCGCCAGTCTTGTCAATTGCCTGGGCTTTGTTTCTTGGTCAAACGAGTAAGAGAGAGCCCATTACTTCCGGTCTCCGACAGGATGTTTTGGAGGAGAAATTTCCGAACATGATTTGAGGACGTGGAGCTATTCAATACACATCGCCCCGTGATCAATTTGATAGATTATTAACGTTTACTAATACCTAAAGTTGGATTACAAAAGTATTTCGAAGTGTTTTATGAGAGTTTATCGTCGACTTTAATTTTTTTAAATGACGTTGCGTTTTAAAACAGTGTTTTTCCTGGATCACACACTTTTCATAGATCGATATTTAGGGTATATATGGACCGATTTAATCGAAAAAAGACCCAATAGTGATGTTTATGGGACATCTAGGAGTGCCAACAAAGAAGATGGTCAAAGGTAATGAATGTTTTATATTTTGTTTACTTTTGAAAAGCTATCAGATAATAGCTTTTCATGCTTTCGCCGAAAAGCATTTTAAAAATTGGACTTGTTGGCTGGATTCACCACGAGTGTAGCTTTAATTCAATACCCTGCATGTGTGTTTTAATGAACGTTTGAGTTTTAACGAGTGCTATGGGCATTTAGCATAGCGCATTTCTATTTCCAGATGGCTTTGCATTTGCCAGATGGCTAGTTTTGATGCACGCCTGTCCCACTGGATGTCATAAGGTGAATGCACCGCTCTGGATAAGAGGTTAACAAATGTAAATGTAAATGCATCCAACCCAGAAGCCAGCCGCACCAATGTGTCGGAGGAAAAACCGTGCACGTGACAACCTTGGTTAGCGTGCACTACGCCCAGCCCGCCACAGGAGTTGCTGGTGCGCGATGAGTCAAAGATATCCCTTACCGGCCAAGCCTCCCTAACCCGGACGACACTTTAAAAAAATATTTATTTGAACTGCGCGCTCTCCAATTTCACCAGATGTCGACAGGTGTCCCGCTAGTGGGACGCCTAGCCTTAAGTGGACATATATTTGAAGGTGGAAGTTTAAATACACCTTAGCCAAATACATTTAAACTCAGTTTTTAACAATTTCTGACATTTAATCCAAGTAAAAATTCCCAGTCTTCGGTCAGTTAGGATCACCACTTTATTTTAAGAATATGAAATGTCAGAATAATAGCAGAGCGAATCATTTATTTCAGCTTTTCTTTCTTTCATCACATTCCCAGTGGGTCAGAAGTTTACATACACTCTAATAGTATTTGGTAGCATTGCTTTTAAATTGTTTAACTTAGGTCAAACGTTTCGGGTAGCCTTCCACAAGCTTCCCATAATAAGTTGGGTGAATTTTAGCCCATTCCTCCTGACAGACGTGGTGTAACTGAGCCAGGTTTGTAGGCCTCCTTGCTCGCACGTGCTTTTTCAGTTATGCCCACACATTTTCTATAGGATTGAGGTCAGGGCTTTGTGGTGGCCACTCCAATACCTTGACTTTGTTGTCCTTAAGCCATTTTGCCACAACTTTGGAAGTATGATTGGGGTCTATGTACATTTGGAAGACCCATTTGCAACCAAGCTTTAACCTCTTGCTCCTACCTGGCACGCAGGTGTCCCATCTAGAGCTCTGGAAATGCAAATGCGCTACGCTAAATGCTAATAGTATTAGTTAAAACTCAAACATTCATTAAAATACACATGCAGGGTACTGAATTAAAGCTACACTCGTTGTGAATCCAGGCAACAAGTCAGATTTTTAAAATGCTTTTCGGCAAAAGCATGAGAAGCTATTATCTGATAGCATGTAACACCCCAAAAGACCCGCAGGGGACGTAAACAAAATAATTAGCATAGTCGTCGCTACACAAACCGCACAAATAAAATATAAAACATTCATTACCTTTGACCATCTTCTTTGTTGGCACTCCTAGATGTCCCATAATCACTATTGGGTCTTTTTTCGATTAAATCGGTCCATATATAGCCTAGATGTCGATCTATGAAGACTGTGTGATAAACGGAAAAGAATAGCGTTTCATAATGTAACGTCATTTTTTTAAATTCAAAAAGTCGACAATAAACTTTCACAAAACACTTAGAAATACTTTTGTAATGCAACTTTAGGTATTAGTACACGTTAATAAGCGATAAAATTCATCAGGAGGCAATGTAAATTCTATGGGTGTCCGTCTCGAAAAAATGTCTGGAGAGAGCTCGACCAAAACATCCGGTCGGAGACCGGAGGGAATCGGTTCCCTTGATTCGGTTTGACCAAGAATCAAAGCCGACTCAAATGACAAGACTCTAGACATTCTGTGGAAGCTGTAGGCAGTGCAACCTCGGCCTCATGTAATTCGGTTCACTTTGAACAATTCCTGGAAGTAGCGCAAGGATATTTATTTCCATTTTCAGTGATCAGATTTTCCTGCACCTTTCTGTTATAGTCACAGCCGTGATTTAACCAGTTTTATAAACGTCTGAGTGTTTTCTATCCACACATACTAATCATATGCATATACTATATTCCTGGCCTGAGTAGCAGGGCGCTGAAATGTTGCGCGATTTTTAACAGAATGTTCGAAAAAGTAGAGGGTCGACTTAAGCTTCCTGACTGAGGTCTTGACGTTGCTTCAATATATCCAAATATTTTTCCTGCCTCACGATGCCATCTATTTGTGAAGTGCACCAGTCCCTCCTGCAGCAAAGCACCCTCACAACAGGATGCTGCCACCCCGTGCTTCATGGTTGGGATGGTGTTCTCCGGCTTGCAAGCCTCCCCCTTTTTCCTCCAAACATAACGATGGTCATTATGGCCAAACAGTTCTATTTTTGTTTCATCAGACCAGAGTACATTCCTCCAAAAAGTACTATCTTTGTCCCCATGTGCAGTTCCAAACCGTAGTCTGGCTTTTTTATGACGGTTTTGGAGCAGTGGCTTCTTCCTTGCTGAGCGGCCTTTCAGGTTATGTCGATGTAGAACTCATTTTGCTGTGGATATAGATGGTTTTGTACCTGTTTCCTCCAGCATCTTCACAATGTCCTTTGCTGTTGTTCTGGGATTGATTTGCACTTTTCACACCAAAGTATGTTCATCTCATGGAGACAGAACGCGTCTGATTCCTGAGCGGTATGATGGCTGCGTGGTCCCATGATGTTTATTCTTGCGTACGTTTGGAAACCAGACTTGTGGAGGTCTACTATTTTTTTCTGAGGTCTTGGCTGATTTCTTTAGATTTTCCCATGATGTCGAGCAAAGATGTAGGTAGGCCATGAAATTCATCCACAGGTACATCTCCAATTGACTCAAATTATGTCATTTAGCCTATCAGAACCTTCTAAAGGCATGTCATAATTTTCTGGAATTTTCCAAGCTGTTTCAAGGCAGTCAACTTAGTATATGTAAACTTCTGACCCACCGGAATTGTGATAAAGTGAAATAATCGATTTGTAAACAGTTATTGGAAAAATGACTTGTCATTAGGACTGGGATGTGTGCTCTTCACCTCTGCAAGGCAATTTGTATAAATGTACTTCAGTCTCCTTTGTTTTCTCAGCAGGAGCTGTGTACCGGTGGCCGTGTCAGCGGTGTTCTCGTTGTTGTGCGGAGTTATTCGAGGAAGGAAAATTGAGGAAGGCTCCATACCACCCTCTCGCTTTCCTTGTTATTTGCTCCACACCCCTTGGCTGCAACCCTTCTCATTTAGTGTACCCTGCGCGCACAACCTGTGTGGAATTCCTGGTCTCTGTCAGTGTTTGGAACTGACAATCTGAGGTCAAGAAGGCAGAGTTCATCTGTCTATGCTGCCCTTCAGTTCCTTGACTTTTTGGCCCTGACGGAGACATGGATCACCCCAGATAACACTGCTACTCCAGCTGCTCTCTCTAAATCTCACTACATTTTCAATCATATTTTCTTTCTCACTCACCTGTCCATTTGCTCATTTGAATTCTGTGCTGTCACTTGTCCCCTCAAGCTTGACATTGTCATCTATCGCCCACAAGGTGCCCTTCGAGATTTCTTCAATGAGCTTGAGCCCTTGATAAGCTAATTTCTTGGCGATGGCTTACCACTCGCCGTACTTGGCTACTTCAACCTCCTGATGTCTGCCTTCGATTCATTTATTTCCAACTCTCTTTCCCTTCCTTGCCTCTTTTGATCTCTCCCTTTCACAGTCCCCTCCCACTCACAAGGCAGGCAATATGTTTGACCTCATCTTTACCAGAGGCTGTTCGCCTACTAATATTAGGGGCAGCAGGTAGCCTATTGGTCAGAGTGTTGGGCCCGTAACCGAAAGGTTGCTAGATCAAATCCAGAGCTGACAAGGTAGAAATCTGTCGTTCTGCCCCTGAACAAGGCAGTTAACCCACTGTTCCTATGCCGTCTTTGATCACTACTTTGTTTCTTTTTGTCTCCCTCTCCAAACCTATCCACTCAGCTCCTACCCAGATGTTAATGCGCTGTCTCAATCTTCGCTCTCTCTCTCTCCCCCTCTTTCCTCTTCTATCCTATCATCTCTCCCTTCTGTTAAATGCGTCTGTCTCCTGATTCTGCCTCCTCGACCCTACTCTTCTCCCTTTCCTCATCCTATGACTCAAGCTCAACCTCGACAAGACAGAGCTGCTCTTCCTCCCAGGGATGACCTGCCTGCTCCAAGACATATCACCTCTGACAACTCTGCGGTGTCCCCCTCCCAGAGTGCAAAAAACCTTAGCGTGACCCAGCACAACACCCTGTTGTTCTCTGAAAACATAAGTTGTGACTCACTCCTGCAGGTTAATGCTCTACAATATCCATGGAGTACTACCCTACCTCACACAGGTCAACTCCCGTCTAGACTACTGAAATTCGCTTATGTCTGGGCTCCCTGCTTGTGCCATCAAACCCCTACAACTTGCTGCAGCCCACTTGGTGTTCAACCTTCCCAAGTTCTGCCATGTCACCCCACTCCTCCACACACTCCACTGGTTTCCAGTTGAAGCTCACATCCACTACAAGACTATGGCACTTGCCTACGGAGCAGCAAGAGGACCTGCCCCTCCCTACCTTCAGGCTATGCTCAAACCCTACACCCCAACCCGAGCACTCTTGGCCCTCCCACCCCTACGGGAGGACAGCTGCCGCTCAGCCCAGTCCAAGCTCTTCTCTGTCCTGGCACCCCAATGGTGGAACCATCTGTAACCCTACCTCTTCCCAATAGCATCTTAATTAATCTCCCCCCAAATGCCTTTTTTGAACCAACACTTGACCCCCCCCCCTAGCTAGCGCTGACTTTGCTGAAAGCTACTTTATTAAGGAAAAATGTGGTTGGCCCATCTCGCTATCTTAAGATGAATGTGCTAACTGTAAATCTCTCTGGATAAGAGCATCTGCTAAGTGAATAAATTGTATAACTGAGGGATGGTATCATCCTGCCAGCTCATTGCACAGGCGGACCTCTGCTGAGCCAATGTTCCCTTACCTAATGTGCACTGGATGCCCTTCCACACCAAACAGAACAGCCAGTGATTGGTTTGTGGTCTTTGGTTGAGGTCAGGAACGATGCAGACTCTGTGTGTGGTGTTCCCTGGCTGTTGTTGATGCTAATCTCAGATCACTGATGGATTGAATAATGAGGCAGGAAAAACAGCAGGATAGCATTTAGTCAATACAGTCACCTCTTGTTCACAACCCAGACACTGCTGTGTCAATACCTTATATAACCATACCCCCCCCTCACACTCATTACATCTCTCTCTAGTCATCTCTCTAATCGTTCTCGCTCCCTCATCTTTCTCTGAGCAGCAGTGAAGGCTGGTTTCTATGGTCTCCTATTCTCTATTAGTCTCCTGTGTGTGTGTGTGTGTGTGTGTCACACTATCAAAGAGCATCTGGTCGTATTGGGGTGCTCAGTCCAGCCGTTCATTCCCTCTGATCATTCCTGGACACAGACGGCCTTAATGGTGCTACCCTGATCTCTCTGACTCATCTCTCATCGCTTTCTCTCATCGCTTTCTCTCATCGCTTTCTCTCATCGCTTTCTCTCATCGCTTTCTCTCATCGCTTTCTGTCATCGCTTTCTGTCATCGCTTTCTGTCATCGCTTTCTGTCATCGCTTTCTGTCATCGCTTTCTGTCTTTCTGTCATCGCTTTCTGTCATCGCTTTCTGTCATCGCTTTCTGTCATCGCTTTCTGTCATCGCTTTCTGTCATCGCTTTCTGTCATCGCTTTCTGTCATCGCTTTCTGTCATCGCTTTCTCTCATCGCTTTCTGTCATCGCTTTCTGTCATCGCTTTCTCTCATCGCTTTCTCTCATCGCTTTCTCTCATCGCTTTCTCTCATCGCTTTCTGTCATCGCTTTCTGTCATCGCTTTCTGTCATCTCTTTCTGTCATCTCTTTCTGTCATCTCTTTCTGTCATCGCTTTCTCTCATCTCTGTCCCTTTCTCTCATCTCTGTGCCTTTCTCTCATCTCTGTGCCTTTCTCTGTGCCTTTCTCTGTGCCTTTCTCTGTGCCTTTCTCTGTGCCTTTCTCTGTGCCTTTCTCTGTGCCTTTCCTTCTCTGGCTCATACACAACTGAACTAGCCTGTAATAGGCTGAAATGTGTTTCTGGGCTGAGTGGTAGGAAAAGCCATTACCACCCAGTGTGTCAGCAGTCTAATCTGATGAGTGTGATTTTAAAATGACTTCATATGAACCTGGCAGACCTTCTGTCCACTCCAACATAATAACATTAGCTCTGGTCACCAGAGAGGAGACAACAGTCACACACAGACAGATATTTCCTTGGAAAAAGAGAGGATGAGAAAATTGAAATAGATGTTCAATGTCCCATGGCAAGTATGCATCACAATCCTGAATACCACCTCAGCCATATTGGGTTTCCATTGACATGGTTTGATGGACTTTGTCCATTCTAGAAATTCTGCAAAATGAGAGAGGAGTTTATAAAGAGATGAAAAGCACATGTAGCAGGAATGGCATGTGATGCGAGGGGGGTGTGAGAAGAAGAGAAAAGATGGAGCACTGGTGTTTATTTTTTATAAATGAAATTCAGGAGGAATAATGAATGCGTGTGTGTCTTTCTACTGTACTACGGACAGACTGTTCTTCTGCAGTGTGTGTGTGCCTAGCTGCGCAGTAGTAAGGATCACGCTGGGCCTTTGGTCATTAACTCTCGCACCAACAGTTCACACGCACTGAAAGACTGGTCATTCAAGTGCTGCCTGTGTAACTGCCGATAGCCACACACACACAGAGCCTAGTGGTTAGAGCGTTGTGCCAGTAACCAAAAGGTTGCTGGATCGAATCCCCGAGCTGACAAGTTAAAAAATCTGTTGTTTAATGCCTGAGCAAGGCAGTTAACTCACTGTTCCCCGGGCGACGAAAAGACGTGGATGTTGATTTAAGACAGCCCCCTGCACCTCTCTGATTCAGAGGGATTGGGTTAAATGCTGAAGACACATTTCCCTTTATTTTCATGAAATCTCAGGACTTTTTGGAGAGTAAAAATGTTTGACCATTAAAAATCATATTTTCCTTAACCTAACTCTAACCCTAACCTTAAAAAAACATTAATCTTAAAATAGCATTTGAACAAATTCAGGACATGATAAAAGTTTACTTTTCAAAAATGGAATTCAATGTTAGGACACTGGGGTCCTGATAAGGTAGGAAAACAAGTACACACACACACACTCTGTCTCTCCACATATGTGCAACATGCACAACTCACTCCAACAGAGAATGTCCCCAGAGGACGGCAGACGGACGGTAGACAGAAGGCACACACAGGAACATTGAACATCTGTCCCCCATGTACCAGAGTACAGATCACATACGCACCAATGCACACGCGCTCACACAGACACATGCCGCCTCTGAGCTGTCCTGCGCAAAGTTGGTTATTTCCAGGTGCAAGAGAAAAAAAGACGGGCTACTCTCAGAACATAAAACAATGATTATGCACAAGGAAAACAGAGAGAATTGGAAGCACTGATTTGCTTTTAATGAAATGTTCTAATTCTAAAGGGCTGTTGTGGTAATTGTGTGTGACTGTAGATAATAAGTACAATGGTGAAGAGCTGTGTTGTTTCTCCTCTGGTCATGTTCCATAGGGACTGTTGTCATGTGTCCAACATCACAGTGTCACGTGTCTCATGCACTCTAGAGACGCACAATGCATGGTGGGAGTTTCCCCCGCTCTCTCCCTCCTCCCCAACCATCCTTCTCTCCCTCCTCCCCAACCATCCCTCTCTCCTAAACCGTGGTGAGACAATAATAAAGATGACCTTATGTATTTTTCTCGCCAGCGGCAGTGATGCTTCGTAATAAAACAAATGCTCCTTTCTTTGGTCTCTCTCTTATCCTCCCTCGCTGTCTCTCCCCCTCTGGTCTGTTGTGTATCTGTCTCTCTTGCTCTCTCTTTCTGAATAGAAGGCCTACTGTAAACCATGTGCCTGAGTGAAAAACAAATATCTCACTGCTGGGTCAACATCAGAATGCAACATTGTGTTCCAGGCCTGAACATGCAGCTTTATGTAATAGGTAATTTATGTTACACTTCTTATCATGTTTGGTCAATTGCTTTTTGCTTATAGTCATATTGTGCTCGTAATCACAGGGGCTTTGTGTGCACTCAATGTTAGCAAGTATAAATATTGTAAATATGTGTGAGCATGTCTGTTTGTGAGCCTGCAAAAGTATATGTGTGTGTGTGTTCATGTACTTATGCAGATGCATGTGATGTGATTGCACCTGGAACATCCGATGTCAACCTTGGCTGTGTTGACCGCAGTGTGCTGCAGAGGGTATTACTGCAGAGTGTCATTCACTATGCTCAGGAGGCTGGAAAAACTCCTGCTCCTAGTGAAGACGAAAACAAACCCTTTACATGGACAAAGAGACAACCACTGCGACTGGACAATAAAACTAACGGGGCTGAGCTCGCTGTATGCCGGGTTTCAGGCCTTTGCATCTGTCTTTAAACATACCCATACAGTCAATCAATCATTTTGGATTTAAAAGGCCTATGTAACCTAGCCAGCCGATGTTTGAATAAATAAACCAAATTTGATCACGTTCACATTTTCCAGAACACAAATAAATGGGCTTATTTTAACCTCTTGCTCCTACCCGACACGCAGGCGTCCCATCTAGACATCTGGAAATGCAAATGCGCTACGCTAAATGCTAATAGCACTCGTTAAAACTCAAACGTTCATTAAAATACACATGCAGGCTACTGAATTAAAGCTACACTCGTTGTGAATCCAGGCAACAAGTCAGATTTTTAAAATGCTTTTCGGCAAAAGCATGAGAAGCTATTATCTGCTAGCATGTAACATCCCAACCCGCAGGGGACGTAAACAAAATAATTAGCATAGTCGGCGCTACAGAAAACGCACAAATAAAATATAAAACATTCATTACCTTTGACCATCTTCTTTGTTGGCACTCCTAGATGTCCCATAAACATCACTATTGTTTTTTTTCCCGATTAAATCGGTCCATATATAGCCTAGATATCGATCTATGAAGACTGTGTGATCAAGGAAAAAAATAGCGTTTTATAACGTAACGTCATTTTTTAAAATGAAAAAGGTCGACGATAAACTTTCACAAAACACTTCGAAATACTTTTGTAATGCAACTTTAGGTATTAGTAAATGTTAATAAGCGATCAAATTGATCACGAGGCGATGTATATTCTATAGCTGTACGTCTGGAAATAATGTCCGGGTAAATCTCAACCAAAATATCCGGTCGGAGACCGGAAGAAAGGCGCTACCTTGTGTCCGTTTGACCAAGAAACAAATCGTAGGCAAATGACAAGACTGTTGACATCGTGTGGAAGCTGTAGGTATTGCAACCTCGGCCCCATTTAATGTGGATCACATTCAACAATGGATTCTAGTGGCGCATGGATATATTTTCCCATTTTCAGTGATCAGATTTTCCTGCGCTTTTCAATGAAACGCATGTTCTGTTATAGTCACAGCCGTGATTTAACCAGTTTTCTAAACGTCTGAGTGTTTTCTATCCACACATACTAATCATATGCATATACTATATTCCTGGCATGAGTAGCAGGGCGCTGAAATGTTGCGCGATTTTTAACAGAATGTTTGAAAAAGTAGGGGGTAGGAGTAACAGGTTAAGCTATAAATACATAGCTTAGGCTATAAAAATATGACGTTACATTTGCCCTGGCCAGGTCCAGGTGGTTTCTCTAGACTACCTGCAGCTGTGGTTAACAGTAGGTTACAGTTGATCAGACTAATTGTGCACGTTGACAAATCATGAGTACATTTTTTTTTGTGGCAGGTATGAGCTTCCATATAAAACAGCTTGTGGCAATGAATTCACTAATGATCACAATTTGCTTTTACCACAATAATTTGCATGATGTTGATAAAAATGAAGCTTGTAATGTTGTATGGTAGGCTTACTGTACTTTTATATTCTTATGAGAGGGTTAATAGTCTAGTCTATTGTTACTTGATGAAGACTGCTATTAGCAACTGTAATTTTGTCTTGAAGCTGAAAGGCAATGAGTGTAACCTACAGACGAGGAGATAAACCCTTTAATTGTCTGCACATGCTTGTGAATTCTTGCATTATTCAAGAGTGTAGTATGGTTTGGTTGCATTATTCAATAGTGGGAATAGGACCTTTAGATTCAACATCTGTCAATCTGTCTGTCCCACCACACACAGGAGAGAGCAGATAAGAACATGTTAGGGATGTCATCATGAGTAGTATGGCTCTGAAACACACACACACACACACACACACACACACACACACACACACACACACACACACACACACACACACACACACACACACACAGGAGAGAGCAGATAAGAACATGTTAGGTATGTCATCATGAGTAGTATGGCTCTGAAACACACACACACACACACACACACACACACACACACAGGAGAGAGCAGATAAGAACATGTTAGGGATGTCATCATGACACATGGATCACACACACACACACACACAGGAGAGAGCAGATAAGAACATGTTAGGGATGTCATCATGAGTAGTATGGCTCTGAAACACACACACACACACACACAGGAGAGAGCAGATAAGAACATGTTAGGGATGTCATCACACACACACACACACACACACACACACACACACACACACAGGAGAGCAGATAAGAACATGTTAGGTATGTCATCATGAGTAGTATGGCTCTGAAGCACACACACACACACAGGAGAGAGCAGATAAGAACATGTTAGGGATGTCATCATGAGTAGTATGTCTCTGAAGCCCACACACACACACACACACACACAGTTGGGTGTGATGTTGTGTCCGTGTGTCCGTGTTATGTTCAGCAGTGTGCTTGAATTCCAACTAGGGGAGAGTGGGACAAGTTGAGCCAAAGGGTTATTTGAGCCACCCTTTGTTTCTAGGAAATCATACACACAATTATTAATGTGACCAACGATTTAGGAAGAGGTCATCATTTCTTGGAGTCTGAAAGAAGAAACCACATAGAAAAAGTGGTAATCAAGTTAGTTTCAAAAATGATTTTCACAATGTCAAAGGAATTTATTGCATTATAGGTTTCATGATGCTTGTATCTCAATCAAAGTAGATCAGTTGGTCTCTATAAGCTACAATATGAGGTCCTAAACCTAGCATGAAAGTGCATCATTGTAGCTGTGTTGGCTAATATAGTCAATGTTTGCCTTGGGGTAAGTTGAGCCATGAACTCAAGATAGATTAGTGTTACCATCATTGGTGTTAATAATCCTACTGGTGGCATAATGTTATCATAATGGTTAAAAAAAATAAACAATGACCCAAATATAACAATGGCTGGCAGTGGGAATGCCTTAAGTGAGCTGAACAGTTCTCTTTCATAAATTATTCATGATGTCACAACCTGGCCATCTAAACGGTACTGATTGTCATTGATGATGTCACCGGGCCTGACCATTTGAATGTGATCAGTTGTAGTGAAGTAATCATGTCCTGGACAGCTGAGTGGCGACGCATTGGCTCTGTTGATGGTTTTATCTGGCCCTTATGTCAGAGTACTCTCAAATTGCCTGTTACGATCTGTCCCCCAGCTCTCTCACAATCAATAATCTAACTCTGTGTGTGTGTGTGTGTGTGTGTGTGTGTGTGTGTGTGTGTGAGAGAAATAGAGGCCAGAGAAGGTTAGTGCTGACAGCTGGCCTTTCGCCCATACGTCTGTGCCTCAAACCAAAAAAATCACCATTACTCATATCATGGTTGAGGAGTGACCGCCACTACAGGTTTCAGTGCTAGGGCTAAAAGACAGTTTATGCTTGATTAGAAAATGTCGTCGGAGGCTCCATAAGGAGGGTGTGATGCAATTGCAGAGCCACCAGAGGCAGGCATAGGCCAAATTGTCAAATAAATGAACTTTGTCCTGAATACATGTTCGAGGCATGTTTAGGGGCAAACACAACACATGACTGAGTACCACCTCATATTTGTAAGCATGGTGGTGGCTGCATCATGTTATGGGTAAGTATGTCATTGGCAAGTACTAGGGAGTTTTCTAGGATAAAAATAAATGGAATAGAGCTAAGCACAGGCAAAATCCTAGAGTGAACCTGGTTCAATCTGCTTTCCAACAGACATTAGGAGACAAATTCACCTTTCAGCAGGACATTAACCCAAAACACATGGACAAATGTACACTGAAATTGCTTACCAAGACAGCATTGAATGTTCCTGAGTGGCCTAGTTACAGTTTTGATTTAAATCAGCTGGAAAATCTATAGGAAGACTTGAAAATGGCATTCTAGTAATAATCAACAACTAACTTGACAGAGCTTGAAGCATTTTTTTTAAATAATAATGTGCAAATGTGTACAATCCAGGTGTGCAAAGCTCTTAGAGACTTACCCAGAAAGACTAAACAGCTGTAATCGCTGCCAAAGGTGATTCTAACATGTATTGACTCGGGTGTAAATACTCATATACGACAGCATGTTCCAGTTCCAGCCAATACCTAGCAACTTTGCACAGCCATTGAAGAGGAGTGACAACATCCCACAGGCCACAATCAACAGCCTAATCAACTCTATGCAAAGGAGTGTCATGCTGCATGAAGCAAATGGCAGTCGAACCAAATACTGACTGGTTTTCTGATCCACACCCCTACCTTTTTGTTTTTAAAGGTATCTGTGACCAACAGATGCATATCTGTATTCCCAGTCACATCAAATCCATAGATTAGGGCCTAATTAATTTATTTACTGATTTCCATATATGAACTGTTATTCAGTAAAATCTTTGAAATTGTTGCATATTGCATTTATATTTTTGTTCAGTATATATTAGATATTTCTGAATTTCATTTTCAATAAATATGCAAACATTTCTATAAACATGTTTTCACTTTGTCATTATGGGGTACTGTTTATAGATGGGTGAAAAAACAACAATTGAATACATTTTGAATTCAGGCAGTATAACAGCAGAATGTGGCATAAGTCAAGGGGTATGAATACCTTCTGAAGGCACTGTATGTCAAATGTGATAGTCTGCCTATAACCAACCTGAGTAGGCCTATAGATCCATTCCTATTCAATTCAGACTTTATTATTTGGCTGGTTCAACAACTACATGTTTGTTGAATTTGGAAAAATCCCACCTACTCAGCCAATTAGGAGCCCATACTTCATTACCGCCATGGCATACTGCATACTTTTGACTAAACAGTACGTGATAAATAGTGTGCGGTTTAAGTATGTAGGATGCGTATTCGGACACAACCAGTGTCTTTAATGAGCTCTTACCCAGCTAGAGTTAGCTTCTGGAGAACCAA
Organism: Oncorhynchus gorbuscha; assembly: GCF_021184085.1. Taxonomy (NCBI): domain Eukaryota; kingdom Metazoa; phylum Chordata; class Actinopteri; order Salmoniformes; family Salmonidae; genus Oncorhynchus; species Oncorhynchus gorbuscha. The sequence continues at coordinate 49,656,891 of NC_060190.1, forward strand.
GCTGGCAATTATCTAAAATCACCTCATCAGACTACCTCAGAACAGCCAGCCAGATTAGAATACAGTCTACCAGACCAGCAGGCAGAGTTCACTTCACCACTCAGAGGGGGGAAAAAAACAGAAAGAGACAATTGGCACAAAGATCCTTATTTTCAAAAAGGGTGATTGTGCAAGAGTGCCAAAGATGAAGAAGTCACTGCAATGATCATTGTGGAGAATTTGTTGCCTCAGATAAGTTTCTGTGTGCATCTCATTAGAAGTCACTGAACATGACTATAAAGCTGGAAGACTAGAAGCTCTTACTATAAACTATGTGTCTGGATGTGAAAATGTGAAAACACCTCATCGGATTAAGACATATTTTTCTCAAGGCAGAAGACATCAGGCGGATGGTTTCTGTGAAAACACTGTAGCTTTCAGGTATAAATGACTGATTGTTCTGGAATAAAGTTGACCCCATGCAGACTGCAAGGGTTATGTGAATTACATGGCTGTTGTTATGAGCAGCATACCTGATCTGTCTCTGCCGGGGCCTCTGAGGAGAACATGACGTGCTCCAGCTTGGGGGGGGGGTGGTGTAAGGGTTAAGGCTATTATGTGTCTTTCATGAAAGCTCATATGTGCTGACTGTTCCTGTAGAGCTGCATTAGTGTCTCTGTTGTATCTAAACAGTGTGCAGGTATTCCCCTTCCTCCTCTAACCTCAAGCACACCATCTAAACAGTGTGCAGGTATTCCCCTTCCTCCTCTAACCTCAAGCACACCATCTAAACAGTGTGCGGGTATTCCCCTTCCTCCTCTAACCTCAAGCACACCCCCAGGAGAGTGAGGGAGAGATCACTGGATTTAGCATGGTGTTTGATCACAGTTCCACTGAGTTGGTTGATAATGTCAGACTGACCGTGGCTTAGACACCTGGGCCCGGTTTCCCGATAGCGATGGAACTTAGGCTTACTAGTGTTTTAACACAGCATCTTTCCTACAACAGGCAAAAATGTAACATTCGTTTCCCAAAACACCACCCAGAGAGAACGTTCGCTATATGTGTCTTTGGGGCATGTGTCGATGCTGATGGGATGAAAAGAAAGGCAAGCTGCGCTCGGATCAGCTTTCTCCATTGAAAGCTTACCTTAACTTTAGAATCATTCCACAATACTGATGACGGATCATCTCCTGGAAAGATATCATCTATGGCTGCAAATATTGAAGCTGGTTATTCTAATGCTTACCCTAAATCAAGATTTGGCACATTATTATTCACATGTTGTTACACATCATGAAGTATATTGAGACAAATTACAGACAGTAGCCTACAAGTAGCAAAATAGAACTCAACTGATTGAACATGAAATGTATTTCAATCAGCGGCTGCCCACCAATTAGGGTGTTAAGGGTGGCGCCCCACCATTATGTTTTAAATGCTCATAAAAGTGTGGTAAATGTGTACATTTTCCCGTTGAAAAAAGATATAGTTCAAAACCAGCTGTTCAGTTACTTACTTCTCTGCCCATTAGTGTCTGCTAGCAGCAGCAGCTCTGCCTCCATGGGGGCATAGGCCATGCGATCATTGCTTGGATTGTTTTGCCAGCTATTTGATATGAGGGGGAATTGCCCTAATACATTCTCAGGATTTCATAGCATAAATTATATTATTCTATATGTTATGTTTATTCCATGTGTAACTCTGTGTTGTTGTATGTGTCGAATTGCTACGCTTTATCTTGGCCAGGTCGCAGTTGCAAATGAGAACTTGTTCTCAACTAGCCTACCTGGTTAAATAAAGGTGAAATAAATAAATAAAAGATTACGAGTGTTAATAACGATGGTTTTGGGAAACAGATCAGTCTTCTCCCTCCCTCCCTCCCCTCACACCAAGGGAATCACTTTCGAGCCTGGACATCTTGTAGTGGGAGAGGTGAGAAGTTTGACTGAAACACACACGCTTTTCCGCACACACAATGATACCAGCTTGGTGTGTGGCTTAGCATGTGTGTATAAATCTGGGCTTGATTGTATTCCCAGTGAGTATATTTATATCCGTGGTATTTTTTTGATGAATCCAGGCCCATTGTTTCTCTATGCCGTGGCTCTTGCTTCATATTAACATGATTAAAAACGGGTTTGAGGGTGTTCGATGAGTCAGAGCCAACAATAGGACGTGAGTTATATAAATAGTGTAATGTGCCCCATACAACCCAACATGACACAAATCATCTGCCTGCTTGTAATCAGAGTCAGTGCAGGTGACACACATACACACAGCCAATGAACACTGGGCAAACTCCATTCCTGGCACAGAGCAGCCAATCATGGCAGCATGCACACGTCACACACACTCTACAGCAGGGGTGTCAAACATACGGCCAGCAGGCCCATTCAATCCGGCCAGCGAGGTGGTTTGAGTGGCACATCATACACATGCCACTGAACACCCATGGCCTCCACGAGTTAGTATGTACTGTATGTATATATACTGATCAAAAATATAAACGCAACATGTAATGCGATGGTCCCATGTTTCATGTGATGAAGTAAAAGATCCCAGAAAGTTTTCAATCAAACCCCCCAAAATGTATCTCAAATGTTATGCACAAATGTGACTCATTTCAGCAAACTAGGCATATGTCGCAAGTCACTACCATCACAGGAGAGGCATTTGAACATTTATTTTTTATCAGAAATGCCTTCTTCAACATTTGAACTTTCATGTTGTCACGTTCTGACCATCGTTCGTATGTGTTTTCCTTGTTTTAGTGTTGGTCAGGACGTGAGCTGGGTGGGCATTCTATGTTGTGTGTCTGGTTTGTCTATTTCTATGTTTGGCCTGATATGGTTCTCAATCAGAGGCAGGTGTTAGTCATTGTCTCTGATTGGGAACCATATTTAGGTAGCCTGTTTTGTGTTGGTTTTTTTGGGTGATTGTTCCTGTCTCTGTGTTTGCACCAGATAGGGCTGTTTAGGTTTTCGCACGTTTATTGTTTTTGTTAGTTTATTCATGTATAGTGTCTTTATAAATGAAACATGAATAACCACCACGCTGCATTTTGGTCCACCTCTCTTTCACCAGAAAAAAACGTTACAGAATCACCCACCACAACAGGACCAAGCGGCGTGGTGATGGGCAACAGCAAAAGCAGCAGCAGGAGAGGCAACAGAGGCAGCAGCTGCAGGGGTAGCAGCAGCTGCAGTGGGAGAGGTTGCACTACTTGGATAAATGGATTTGGATGGAGATTCTAGACGGGAAAGGACCCTGGGCAGAGCCAGGGGAATATTGTCGCCCCAAAGCCGAGCTGGAGGCAGCAAAAGCAGAGAGGCGGCATTATGACGAGCTAGCACGGCAGAGCAGATGGAAGCCCGAGAGTCAGCCCCAAAAATGTATTGGGGGGGGTACAGGGAGAGTGTGGCAGAGTCAGGAGTCAGACCTGAGCCAACTCCCCCTGTTTATCGTAAGGAGCCAAGGAGGAAACCAGAACCAGAGTCAGTGTTGGAGGTGAGCGAAGCAGAGACTGTGAAGGAGTTAATGGGGAGATTGGAGGAGAGAGATATGAGGGAGTGGCTGTGTTGGTGCATGAGACACAGAATTCGCCCGATGGAGCGTGTCGAGGATTTGATGACACCTGGGTCAGCTCTCCATACTCGTCCTGAGGTGTGTGCTAGTTGTCTGATGAAGACTGTGCCAGCCTCACGCACCAGGCCTCCTGTGCATCTGTCTAGCCTTGCACGTCCTGTGCCATCTCAGCACTACAGTGCTCTTAGCAGTGCTAACCGTGGCGACCGTGGTGCTGGTCAGGCACCGTGTTATGCGGTGGATCGCACGGTGTCCCCAGTACGCGTGCTTAGCCCGGTGCGCTACATCCCAGCTTCCCACATCTGCCGGGCTAGGGTGAAGATCCAGCCAGGGCGGTTAGTGCCAGCCCTGCTCTCAAGATCTCCAGTACGCCTTCACGGTCCGGTCCATCCAGTGCCACCTCCACACACCAGCCCTCCGGTGGCAGCTCCCCGCACCAGGCTTCCTGTGCGTGTCCTCGGCCCAGTACCACCAGTGCCAGCACCACGCATCAGGCCTACAGTGTGTCCCGCCTGTCCAGCGCTGCCGGAGCCTTCCTCCTCTCCAGCGCAGCCAGAGTCTCCCGCCTGTCCGGCGCTGTCAGAGCTCCCGCCCCTCATTCCAGAGGCGCCAGTGCTCCTCAGTCCAGCACTGCCAGAGCCTTCTTCTCCAGCGTTGCCGGAGCTTCCCGTCTGCCCAGCGCCGTCTGAGCTACCAGTCTGCCCAGTGCCGCCAGTCTGCCCAGCGCCATCTGAGCTACCAGTCTGCCCAGCGCCGTCTGAGCTACCAGTCTGCCCAGCGCTGCCAGTGCTGCCAGTCTGCCCAGCGCCGCCAGTGCCGCCAGTCTGCCCAGCGCCGCCAGTGCCGCCAGTCTGCCCAGCGCCGCCAGTGCCGCCAGTCTGCCCAGCGCCGCCAGTGCCGCCAGTCTGCCCAGCGCCGCCAGTCTGCCCAGCGCCGCCAGTCTGCCCAGTGCCGCCAGTCTGCCCAGTGCCGCCAGTCTGCCCAGTGCCGCCAGTCTGCCCGGATCCGCCAGTCTGCCCGGATCCGCCAGTCTGCCAGGATCCGCCAGTCTGCCAGGATCCGCCAGTCTGCCAGGATCCGCCAGTCTGCCAGGATCCGCCAGTCTGCCAGGATCCGCCAGTCTGCCAGGATCCGCCAGTCTGCCAGGATCCGCCAGTCAGCCAGGATCCGCCAGATCCGCCAGGATCCGCCAGATCCGCCAGTCGGCCAGGATCCGCCAGTCGGCCAGGATCCGCCAGTCGGCCAGGATCCGCCAGTCAGCCAGGATCTGCCGGAACCACCAGCCAGCCAGGATCTGCTAGATCCATCAACCTGCCTGAGCTTCCTCTCAGTCCCGAGCTTCCTCTCAGTCCCGAGCTTCCCCTCAGTCCCGAGCTTCCCCTCAGTCCCGAGCTTCCCCTCAGTCCCGAGCTTCCCCTCAGTCCCGAGCTGCCCCTCAGTCCCGAGCTTCCCCTCAGTCCCGAGCTTCCCCTCAGTCCGGAGCTGCCCCTCAGTCCGGAGCTGCCCCTCAGTCCGGAGCTGCCCCTCAGTCCAGTGGGGCCCGTTGTTAGGTTTCTTAGGCCAAGGTTAGCGGCGAGGGTCGCCACTCAAGGGACGCTAAGGAGGTGGACTAGGACAATTATGGAGTAGGGTCCACGTCCAGCGCCAGAGCGGCCACCGCGGACAGATGCCCACCCAGACCCTCCCTTATAGGTTTAGGTTGTGCGTTCGGAGTCTGCACCTTGGGGGGGGGGGGGTCTGTCACGTTCTGACCATCGTTCGTATGTGTTTTCCTTGTTTTAGTGTTGGTCAGGACGTGAGCTGGGTGGGCATTCTATGTTGTGTGTCTGGCTTGTCTATCTCTATGTTTGGCCTGATATGGTTCTCAATCAGAGGCAGGTGTTAGTCATTGTCTCTGATTGGGAACCATATTTAGGTAGCCTGTTTTGTGTTGGGTTTTGTGGGTGATTGTTCCTGTCTCTGTGTTTGCACCAGATAGGGCTGTTTAGGTTTTCGCACGTTTATTGTTTTTGTTAGTTTATTCATGTAGTGTCTTTATAAATTAAACATGAATAACCACCACGCTGCATTTTGGTCCGCCTCTCTTTCACCAGAAGAAAACCATTACACATGTGCCTTAACAAACCTGCATGCCATCTGTAAATACGAGTGAAGTTGTTACATTACAAGCCTAGTTGGTTTAGCCACAGAAAAAGACAAGAACCTTTCCGCTAGCCATGACTGGCTGAGATAATGAATGGGCTGGATACGGCGGGAGATGAGTTTTGGATTGGTCTGCTGTATAGCATCTTCTGTCTATATAATGAGATGCTCGTTATGAGTAGATAATCCTTTAAACTGAATTTTTTTCTAAAGATATGTTAGCCATGGAGAAGTGCAAATGTGTTGTTACTGCTCTCAATAACATTGCTGTCCTGAACTATCAGGTTAGTCGATAGCGCTACATGTCTAGGCCGCTATATGTCTAGGTGCTTATCAGGCGCTTCCCGCTATCAATGGGAAGAACTTCTGATGTACTACTTTCAGGAGGACGACCGACTCATGCAGGCTCTCTCTGACCCTGAAAATGAATCAGACAATGTGAACCAGAGTGACATGACACAATGACCAAGCAAGCTGTACAAACAAAATGGAAACGACACAGGACGTGTTATTTAATGAAAGGGGTTGCAGTCTGTTGTGAAGAGTTCATTCATGTATACGGGCAAGAGTCTAGCTACAGTTTCAGATGTTATACGTTTCTAATTTTGTCAGAAAGTTGTTTTCATTGGAAAGTTAAAGCTTACTGTTAGCAAGCTAGCTGATGTTAGTTGGCTGGCTCGCTAGCTAACATTACGTGTATGATCTGTGGAGTAACTTTCTCAAAGCCATTTGCATTGCTAGTTATAGCCTTATGTTAGCTAGCTAACTAGCTGCCATTGAACCTATTTTGTTAACTTTAACTAGCTATGGCAATCGGTTTGTATTGCTAATACTCTATGGATTGGGATTTTGGTTAATTGTTTAGCTTGCTAGCTACATGTCTAAAACAAAAGACTCCACTTCGCCAGATGATCCCATGGCCTATCAAGTTAGCCAGGTGTGTCCGACAGTGATTACGGCTCTCTATTGTATAATAATGCTAAAATATTTGTATCTGGAATTTGTCTTTTAGCATCAGTAGAACATGTTTCACTCTCCTCCACCAGTCATACAAGGAGAATGGTCTAACGGCTCCAATCAAAAAGAGAGCTGGTCCAAGCAAGCACTTGTTCAGAGTGACCGGTCTGTCTACCAGAAGATGGTTGCTGACTGCAAGACCACCTGTCAAGACGTGCAGTTGTCTCTGGGGGTCCCTACTGAACCAATAAGCAAAGACATCAGGATGTATTACAGCTTTGATTTTACTCAACAAGTAAGCAATATGTCCTCCTTTATACTGATTAAGGACATAGATGGATAGATGCACACACACTATATATATACACACACACACACACACACACACACACACACACACACACACACACACACACACACACACACACACACACACACACACACACACACACACACACACACACACACACACAGTGGGGAGAACAAGTATTTGATACACTGCCGATTTTGCAGGTTTCCCTACTTAGAAAGCATGTAGAGGTCTGTAATTTTTATCATAGTTACACTTCAACTGTGAGAGACGGAATCTAAAACAAAAAGCATCCCCAAAGAATGATGTTTTCACCTCCATGCTTCACGGTTGGGATGGTGTTCTTGGGGTTGTACTCATGCTTCTTCTTCCTCCAAACACGGCGAGTGGAGTTTAGACCAAAAAGCTCTATTTTTGTCTCATCAGACCACATGACCTTCTCCCATTCCTCCTCTGGATCATCCAGATGGTCATTGGCAAACTTCAGACCGGCCTGGACATGCGCTGGCTTGAGCAGGGGGACCCTGCGTGCGCTGCAGGATTTTAATCCATGACGGTGTAGTGTGTTACTAATGGTTTTCTTTGAGACTGTGGTCCCAGCTCTCTTCAGGTCATTGACCAGGTCCTGCCGTGTAGTTCGGGGCTGATCCCTCACCTTCCTCATGATCAATGTGGAAGGACAGCACTGTGACAGGGGTCAACATCCCACAGCTGGTTGGACTGGAGGATGGTACGGTGCTGGTGGAAAGTTATGGTTGGCAACAACACCTGACTCCATACTTCAGGCTGCTAACACAGATCAAGCAGTACCAGGACTTCAGGTGAATATAATTTTCATTGCATTGTATGAGGTTATTATTCGTATCTAAACTTTGGAGGTGAATTGATGTTATGCAAGGTTGTAATGTCTTGCATTTTCTTTGTTATTTCCTGTTTTACAGCTTTGATGCTCTGGAGCCTGGTGTTATTGTTTCCAAGGAGGGTTCGGACTTAGAAGGGACCAGGTTTCAGCTGCTGCGCAACGCTGACATCCTTCCTCTCATAGATGGTCTGCCTGTACAAGCACCACCTGGACAGGACAAAGCTAGACAAACTTATATTTTTGAGAAGATCAGGGAATTTTGCGACGAAGATGCTATGGACATCACATGCCCTGCACCACAGTCAAGGGCATGACAGAAACAGGCTCTCCAAATGTAGATTCCCTTGTTCATTTGTGGTTCGGACGTACCAGTTCACTGGGGGCGAGTTCTCAGTCAGCAGCACTATCTGCAGTGCCTCTATTCACATGACTCTCTCCTAACACACACATGCCATACGTTTCTGCTACTATGTTTTTTATCCTGCTGCTCAGCCACTTTACCTCTGATTGTATGCATATAACTACCTCATCTATCACTGATATTGTTCTTGTACATACTGTATATTATGTTGTTCTTGTACATACTGTATATTATGTTGTTCTTTCTCTACTGACATTGACACTTGTTCTTTTTTTCTTTATATTAACACTATTTCTGATATTGCTAATATACAAGTAACCATTTGGCTGTACCGTTTACACCTTCTGTAGAGACCCATCCATTTAGCAAGATGTGGCTGTGGGTTATAGCATTTCTTTCACATGACCCATCAAGTTAGACAAGTGTGTCATCTAATATTTTTTATTTTTTATCTGGACACTTTCTGTTTACCTTGAATTTTTCTTTATCGCTGGCTACTACTTTTACCAACTAGTCTTAATCTTTACTACATTACTCACTGTTTAGCATTTGACCTCACATGTGAATCCTTAAAGAGGTAGGTGGGGCTGGCTTAAGAGGGTGTGAACAATGCTGAATCTGTGTAGACAAAGAAGAGCTCTCCAGTAGGTGTACCAAAATATTCAAGGGCCTTTTTCTCAAAAGTGGGGTTACAAGTTTGTCAACTTTCAAAACAGAATTACTTTTTGGGGGGAAGAAATTCCTTTTGGAACATGTGATCTTTCACGAGCCTTAATAACAATCTTATATTCCATCCATAAATATAAATAAATTGCTAAAATATGAGTTGGTTTAGCCACAGAAAATGTCAGGAACCTTCCTGCTAGCCATGATTGGCTGAGATAATGGATGTGCCGGACATGACGGGAGATGAGTTTGGATTCAAATCAAATCAAATGTATTTATAAAGCCCTTCTTACATTAACTGATATCTCAAAGTGCTGTACAGAAACCCAGCCTAAAACCCCAAACAGCAAGCAATGCAGGTGTAGAGGCACGGTGGCTAGGAAAACCTCCCTAGAAAGGCCAGAACCTAGGAATAAACCTAGAGAGTTGGTCTGCCTTGTAGCTCGCTTCTGTCTGTAACATGAGCTGTTCAGTATGTGTTGATGGTACTTTCTACAGTGCCGTTTTTGAAAGATATAACGTTAGCCATCGAGAACTACACACGTTTTGCTACTTTTTTCAACAACATTGATGCCCTGAACTTAACAGGAGCTTTAGCTACCTGCAGATTCATACGACAGGGATTGGATTATGCCGGTTCAATGATTATGCCGGTTCTTTGATCTAAACAAAAGACTCCACTTTGGCCCTATTATTACATGACCCATCACATTAGCCAGGTGTGTCTGGGGGTGATTACATCCATCTATTATATTTCATGAACATGTGTACATGTCTAGACTATAGTGACCCATCCACTCAGCTAGATGTGGCTGGGGGGTGGTTAGCGCATTTCCATCACATGACCCATCAATTTAGAAAAGGGTGTCAGGTAACCGTCATCTAATAATTATAAAATAGTTTTAACCTGGACACTTTCTGTTTTGATATTGCTACTCTGCAAGTAACCAGTCAGTGCACCGTTTACACCTTCTGTGTCCTGTGCATGTGACAAATAAACATAGATTGTGTTTGATATAGTGTGTGTTTACCACGTCAAATAATATTTTATTAGTCACATGCGCCGAATACAACAGGTGAAATGCTTACTTACTACGAGCCCCTAGCCGACAGTGCAGTTTAAAAGAATATGGATAAGAATAAGAGATAAAAGTAACAAGTAATTAAAGAGGAGCAGTAAAAAATAACAATATATACAGGGGGGTGCCGGTACAGAGTCAATGTGCGGGGGCACCGGTTAGTACGTAGTATGTACATGTAGGTAGAGTTCATTAAAGTGACTATGTATACATGACAACAGAGAATGGCAGTGGTGTGGAGAGGGGAGGGGGCGCAATGTGAATAGTCTGGGTAGCCATTTGACTAGATGTTCAGGAGTCTTATGGCTTGGGGGTAGAAGTTGTTTAGAAGCTTCTTGGACCTAGACTTGGCGCTCCCGGTACCGCTTGCCGTGTGGTAGCAGAGAGAACAGTCTATGACTAGGGTGACTGGAGTCTTTGACCATTTTCAGAGCTTTCCTCTGACACTGCCTGGTATAGAGGTCCTGGATAGCAGGAAGCTTGGCCCCAGTGATGTACTGGGCCATTCGCACTAGACTCTGTAGTGCCTTGTGGTTGGAGGCCGATCAGTTGCCATACCAGGCAGTGATGCAACCTGTCAGGATGCTCTCGATGGTGCTCTCGATGGTGCAGCTGTAGAACCTTTTGATGATCTGAGCACCCATGACAAATATTTTTGGTCGCCTGAGGGGGTATAGGTTTTGTTGTGCCCACTTCACGACTCATGGTTTGCTTGAATCATGTTAGTTTGTTGGTGATGTGGACACCAAGGATTTTTTTTATTGATCTAGTCACTGGTGCTTCCTGCCATTCACATAGCCTCATGTGAATCCTTAAAGAGATGGGTGGGGCTCAGGCTTAAGTAGGTGTGAACTTTCAAAGCAGAATTACTTTCCCATTGTTCCTCAACTGCAGTGTATGATATACCATTTTCTAGCTCTGAGTCTCTACTTTTATCCAATGTAAAAAAACAGTTTCAAATTTAGCTACAAAAGACCTAATCGAGGTGGTCTGTCACAAATGTGTTTTACATCCCAGTTAGTGAATATTTCTCCATTGCCAAGATAATCCATCCACCTGACAGGTGTGGCATATCAAGAAAGAAGCTGATTAAACAGCATGATCATTACACAGGTGCACCGTGTGCTGGGGACAATAAAAGGCCACTCCAAAATGTGCAGTTTTGTCACACAACACAATGCCACAGTTGTCTCACATTTTGAAGGAGTGTACAATTGGAATGCTGACTGCAGGAATGTCCACCAGTGCTGTTGCCATATGAATGAATGTTAATTTCTCTACCAAATGTCTTTTTTAGAGAATTTGGCAGTACATCCATCCATCCTCACAACCGCAGACCACAGGTACCATGCAGCCTAGGACCTCCACATCCGGCTTCTTCACCTGTGGGATCGTCTGAAACCAGCCACTCGGACAGCTGATGAAACTGAGGAGTATTTCTGTCTGTAATAAAGCCCTTTTGTTGGGCCCACCCAGTGGGTAGGCCTATGTCCTCCCAGGCTCACCCATGGCTGTGCCTCTGTTTAGTCATGTGAAATTCATAGATTAGGGTCTACTAAATTTATTTCAATTGACTGATTTCCTTATATGAACTGTAACTCAGTAAAATCTTTGAAATTGTCTTGTTTTTATTTTTGTTCATATATATATATATATTAGTAGCAGTCCTAAGTTTAGACACACCTACTCATTCCAGGGTTTTTCTTTATTTTATTATTTGCTACAATGTAGAATAATAGTGAAGACATCAACTATGAAATAACATATGGAATCAAGTAGTAACCAAAAAAGTTAAACGAATCAAAATATATTTTATATTTGAGATTCTTCAAAGTAGCCACCCTTTGCCTAGATGACAGCTTTGCACACTCTTGGCATTCTCTCAACCAGCTTCATGAGGAATGCTTTTCCAACAGTCTTGAAGGAGTTCCCACATATGCTGAGCACTTGTTGGCTGCTTTTCCTTCACTCTGCAGTCCAACTCATCCCAAACCATCTCAATTGGGTTGAGATCGGTATTTCTGGAGGCCAGGTCATCTGATGCAGCACTTCATTACTCTCCTTCTTGGTTAAATAGCCCTTACACAGCCTGGAGGAGTGTTTTGGGTCATTGTCCTGTTGAAAAACTAATGTTAGTCCCACAAGTGCAAACCAGATGGGATGGCATATCTCTGCAGAATGCTGTGGTAGCCATGATGGTTAAGTGTGTCTTTAATTCTAAATAAATCACCTACAGTGTCAGCAGCAAAGCACCCCCACACCATCACACCTCCTCCTCCATGCTTCACAGTGGGAACTACACATGCAGAGATCATCCGTTCACCTACTCTGCGTCTAACAAAGACACGGCAGTTGGAACCAAAAATCTCAAATTTGGACTCATCAGACCAAAGGTAAGATTTCCACTGGTCTAATGTCCGTTGCTCGTTTTCCAACCAAGTCTCTTCTTATTATTGGTGTCCTTTAGTAGTGGTTTCATCAGAAATATCTTCAGCGGTCTCCTCTGAACAGTCAATGTTGAGATGTGTCTGTTACTTGAACTCTGTGAAGTATTTATCTGGGCTGCAATCTGAGGTGCAGTTAACTTTAATTTTATCCTCTGCTGCAGAGGTCTCTGGGCCTTCCTTTCCTGTTGTGGTCCTCATGAGAGCCAGTTTCATCATAGCGCTTGATGGTTTTTGCGACTGCAATGAAGAAACCTTGACAGTTCTTGAAATTGTATATCACCTCTACCTTGTCACAACACAACTGATTGGCATAAACACATTAAGAAGGAAAGAAATTCCACAAATTCACTTTTTACAAGGCACACCTGTTGAAATGCATTCCAGGTGACTACCTCATGAAGCTGGTTGAGAGAATGGCAAGAGTGTGCAAAGCTGTCATGAGCGGGCAGGTTGTTGGGCGGCCGGCCGTCACAAGACGCGAGATTTCATCTGGAGAGAGAGGGGAGAAAGAGGTCAGAGCACAGGGTAGGGCAGTGTGAGCAGAACCAGCGGTGTTGTTTGACTTAGCAAACGAGGATCGGATGTCGTCGATCACCTCTACCTTGTCACAACACAACTGATTGGCATAAACACATTAAGAAGGAAAGAAATTCCACAAATTCACTTTTAACAAGGCACACCTGTTGAAATGCATTCCAGGTGACTACCTCATGAAGCTGGTTGAGAGAATGGCAAGAGTGTGCAAAGCTGTCATTAAGGCTAATGGTGGCTACCTTGAAGAATCTAAAATATATTTTGATTTGTTTAACACTTGGTTACTACATGATTCCATATGTGTTATTTCATAGTTTTGATGTCTTCACTATTCTTCTACAATGTAGAAAATAGTCAAAATAAAGAAAACCCCTTCAGTAGATGTGTCCAAACTTCTGGCTGGTACTTTACTGTGTAAGTGAACACAATACCTTTCGTCCCCTAAAATGAAGGGACTATGTACAAAAAATGCTATAATTTCTAAACAGTTCCCCCGATATTGCTGAAAATACCCTCAAATTAATGCTGACAGTCTGCACTTTAACTTCATAGTCATTGTATCGTTCCAAAGTGCTCAAGTACAGAGCCAGAAAGAAAATGTGTCACTGTCCCAAAACATTTTGAACTCACTGTATATACACACACACACACACACACACACACACACACACACACACACACACACACACACACACACACACACACACACACACACACACACACACACACACACACACACACACACACACACACACACACACACACACACACACACACAATAATATTTCTGACAATAAAATACTGCGGGAGTCAAACACAGAGTGACTAGGATTAACTTAAACACACAGAGTTCCAGATATGTAAAAACAGAGCATAGTCCACAATAGAGAAGATGCCCTTAGAACTGTCCCAGGGTCAGTCTAAACCTGATGTCACCTTTTTGGTTCTGATCAATCATAGTCAGGATGACATGTCCCAGACCAGCACAATCACAGAGACATTGAGGAGGGGGGAAGGGGTGAGAAAGGGGGGATAAATAGAAATACAAAGTAAGGAGACAGAAATAGATAGAAAGAAAAGCAAGAGAGACAGAGAGAGAGAGAGACATAGAGAGAGATATACAGAGAAAGATCTAGAGTGAGGGAGGGATAAAGACCGAGAGCAGCAACAGTTGTACTTACAGGAGTGAAGAGGTTGTCTGCTAAAGGAAACAGAAGCCGCCCTCCTTCTGTTCACGGTGTCCAAAGACTTCCCAAGTGTGTCTGTGTGTCTTAATGTTATTCTGATGGAGCAGGCAGAAGACGCAGACCAGAGCGAGAATGGTAGAGAGAGACAACAACTCCAGTCTTCCCCTCTGACAGCGCACGACTCAACCCCTCCGTCCTCCTGCATGCAATCACTCCGCTGCCTGAAAAAAGGAAAAATAAAAACTGAAGAGAAAATCCCCAGAGGAAAAGAGAGAGCTATATGGAGGGTTTTATAATCAGCCTCTCTCTCCGCCCCCTACCTCTCTCTCCCCCTCCCTCATTGTTATAGCAACAGCCAATCACAGCTCAGCATAGCACAAGCCTTCCTCAGCCAGCCCTGCAGTGTTGACATGATTCTCACTTTAATCAGCTAATTCAATATGCCGTGTGTGTGTGTGTGTGTGTGTGTGTGTGTGTGTGTGTGTGTGTGTGTGTGTGTGTGTGTGTGTGTGTGTGTGTGTGTGTGTGTGTGTGTGTGTGTGTGTGTGTGTGTGTCAGGAGAGAGAACTATTTGAACATGGTGACAATTGACTGGCGGGGTGACAGGGTAGCCTAGTGGTTAGAGCATTGGACTTGTAATCAAAAGGTTGCAAGTTCAAATCCCCAAGGTACAAATCTGTTGTTTAACCCACTGTTCCTCGGCCGTCATTGAAAATAAGAATTTCTTCTTAATTACCTTAAATAAAGGTAAAATAAATACACATTTTTGAACTGGGGATAGTTGTAATGACATAGCATCTAGAAGAGCCATTTCAAATCAAACTTTATTAATCACATGAGCCGAATACAAGAAGTGTAGACTTACATTTACATTTACATTTAAGTCATTTGAAATGCTTACTTACGAGCCCTTAACCAACAGTGGAGGTCAAGAAGAGTTAAGAAAATATTTACCAAATAAACTAAAGTAAAAAATGTAATAAAAAAAGTATAAAAGTAAGACATTAACATAACAACAACGAGGTTATATACAGGGGATACCGGTACCGAGTCAGTGTGCGGGGGTTCAGGTTAGATGTAGGTAGGGGTGAACATGTTCATGTAGGTAGGGGTGAAGTAACTATGTATAGATGATAAACAGCAGCAGTCTTATGGCTTGGGGGTAGACGCTGTTAAGGAGCCTTTTGGTCTTGGTGCTCCGGTACAGCTTGCCGTGTGGGAGCAGAGAGAACAGTCTATGTCTTGGGTGACTGGATTCGGACAATTTTATGGGCTTTCCTCTGACAACGCCTATTATATAGGTCCTGGATGGCAGGAAGCTTGGCCCCAGTGATGTACTGGGCCGTACGCACTACCCTCTATAGCGCCATACGGTCAGATGCCGAGCAATTGTCATACCAGGCAGTGATGCAACCAGTCAGGATGCTCTCAATGGTGCAGCTGTAGAACTTTTTGAGGAACTGGGGACCCATGCCAAATCTTTACAGTCCCCTGAGGGCGAAAAGGTTTTGTCTTGCCTTCTTCACAACTGTCTTGGTGTGTTTGGACCATGATAGTTCGCTGGTGATGTGGACACCAAGGAACTTGAAACTCTCAACCAGCTCCACTACAGCCCATTTCAGCAGTGTGTGTGTAACTGTGTGTGAGTCAGCATCTATGAGTATTGAGTGGGGAACTCTGTGACGTGTGAATGTGGCAGGGGTAGTTCCCTGAGCAATCCTCACCTTATGAGTAACCTTCCCTGATACCTGAATACCCAGGTTAACCCTTAAAACCTAACATCTAGGCTTCAGCTCAGCTGGCTAATGTGAATGGCAATACATGAGAGCTGTTTGGTAGGACAGTAAGACTGTATTGTGGTCATGACTTACAAGGCCACTGAAAGGAGACATACAATCATTCACTATGTCTGTAAAACCGTGAGTGGTCACCGAACCTGACCTTGAACGGAGAGCTAGGAAAAATACAATTCTGTAGAGCTCAGATACGAACTCCCAGCATCTGATTCAGGCTTGTCTGCATTCCATTGGCATGGTTATGCCCATATGACCCCAGATGTTTGATGCCAACACAGGACTACTCTTCTGTGCCTGCCTCTGTCTATATTCGCCTGGTACTGTCTATTGGACAACCAACCAACAACATTTAATAGCATTTAACAACATTCAGACATGAAAGTATTGAATAACTCGGGGACGTGTTGAACCTCTCAATGGAGGTGTACCGGTGTGAACAGTGGTCTTTGCGGTGCATAAGATTGTTTTGTAACTGATGGCAATGGTGCTGAGGGTTCAGATGTCAGGATCAGAGTTCCTGACCGGAATGAGGCCAGAAAACAGGAAGTAGGGTAACAAAGGCCCGCTGATGATTGGATGCTTATAGGATTAATTGTATTATTGGCTTGCAGTGGAATTAACACAAATCCCTCAAAATGTAACTAGCAACAGTCCCCATAGGCAAGACTGTCTGGAAGGGGAGAGAGAGAGGGGGGGCGACAGTAGTGATGTTTTCTTCCTCTCCTCTCATTTACATTACATTTAAGTCATTTAGCAGACGCTCTTATCCAGAGCGACTTACAAATTGGTGCATTCACCTTATGACATCCAGTGGAACAGTCGCTTTACAATAGTGCATCTAAATCTTAAAGGGGGGGGGGGGTGAGAGGGATTACTTATCCTATCCTAGGTATTCCTTAAAGAGGTGGGGTTTCAGGTGTCTCCGGAAGGTGGTGATTGACTCCGCTGTCCTGGCGTCGTTACCTACAGTAAGTAAGTATGTCAGAGGCTATTTTTGTTATGTTTTCATGTTCTACATAACTGATCTGCATTGGCGCATTGTTACGTCGCCTCTGCTGGTGAATTAAACACAACCATCTCTCAACCCTCTCACCTTCCACCTCTCGCTCCATAGCTACCTCTCCTTCCACCTCTCGCTCCATAGCTACCTCACCTTCCACCTCTCGCTCCATAGCTACCTCACCTTCCACCTCTCGCTCCATAGCTACCTCACCTTCCACCTCTCGCTCCATAGCTACCTCACCTTCCACCTCTCGCTCCATAGCTACCTCCACCCTTCCACCTCTCACTCCATAGCTTCCACCTCTCGCTCCATCACCTTCCACCTCTCGCTCCATAGCTACCTCCACCTTCCACCTCTCGCTCCATAGCTATCTTCCACCTCTCGCTCCATAGCTACCTCCCTTCCACCTCTCGCTCCATAGCTACCTCACCTTCCACCTCTCGCTCCATAGCTACCTCACCTTCCACCTCTCGCTCCATAGCTACCTCACCTTCCACCTCTCGCTCCATAGCTACCTCACCTTCCACCTCTCGCTCCATAGCTACCTCACCTTCCACTTCTCGCTCCATAGCTACCTCACCTTCCACTTCTCGCTCCATAGCTACCTCACCTTCCATCTCTCGCTCCATAGCTACCTCACCGATCTAATCTCATTTTACACTCCATAGCTACCTCACCTTCCTCACCGATCTAATCTCATTTTACCCTCCATAGCTACCTCACCTTCCACCTCTCGCTCCATAGCTACCTCACCGATCTAATCTCATTTTACCCTCCATAGCTACCTCACCTTCCTCAACGACCTAATCTCATTTTACCCTCCACAGCCACCTCACCCTCCACAGCTACCTCACCTTCCTCAAAGACCTAATTTCATTTTACCCTCCACAGCCACCTCACCCTCCATAGCTACCTCACCTTCCTCAACAACCTAATCTCATTTTACCCTCCACAGCCACCTCACCCTCCACAGCTACCCCACCTTCCTCAACGACCTAATCTCATTTTACCCTCCACAGCCACCTCACCCCCCACATCTACCTCACCTTCCTCAACGACCTAATCTCATTTTACCCTCCACAGCCACCTCACCCCCCACATCTACCTCACCTTCCTCAACGACCTAATTTCATTTTACCCTCCACAGCCACCTTAGCTCCCAACACCTTCTCTGTTCATTCGGGAACTATCTGACCCTCTCTGGGGGAGAGTGTCCTTTTTAAACAACTTTCCACCAAAGGTAGTGGGTCACAAAGGGAAAATCTGCCATACCTCATATAGTGCATTACTTCCCCCGAGGAATAAGGTGTCATATGACTTGAGACACAGCTAAATGAAATGCACAGGTATGATGTTGCATTAAATATGATGTGTGCGCAGCCTAGGAAACCCAAGTCATCTCATGGTCTCAGTGTCCTGATATTGATGGAACTGACGCAGATAATAATGTACCTTACAGAAAATCACAGCAACACACATCTCCATCTTGTTTGCTAAGGTCGTCATTAGTGCAGAAAGAAGGTTATGCTCATGACATAATTATTAGGGCCGGAAGGTCAGCTCTTAAAGCAGCTCTCTATCCCAGAATAGTCCATTATATTCTCTATTTAGAATCACCATTGTTAGTTCATATAAATAACAAAATAGAATTAGGATCAGTAATGTGGTCTTATACTGTATTTACAACAGCACAATCCATTGAAACACAAATAAACACATGAATGAAATGTAGTCTCTCTCTCTCACACACACACACACACACACACACACACACACACACACACACACACACACACACACACACACACACACACACACACACACACACACACACACACACACACACACACACACACACACACACACACACACACACACACACACACACACACACACACACACTGCTGGATGAGGAGATGAACATAACAGAAAATGTAAATCTATTCCAGCATGGAACAACTGCCAGGAGCTCAGCCTGGAACATTCTTTAGACTGATTAGATTGGCTGTGTCCTTCATTACAGAGTGTACACACATACAGAAACACACAGAGTGCTGGGTTAGGAGACAAACTTAACAGTAAATGTAAATCTATTCCAGGGAGCTGCTGGCATCAAAGTGGGGGTTTACTATTTAATAAACAAACAGAGATGGGCCTCCTGGGTGGCGCAGCGGTCTAAGGCACTGCATCGCTGTGCTAGCTGTGCCACCAGCGATTCTGGGTTCGAGCCCAGGCTCTGTCGCAGCCGGCCATGACCGGGAGGTCCATGGGGCGATGCACAATTGGCCCAGCGTCGTCCTGGTCAGGGAGGGTTTGGCCGGCAGGGACATCCTTGTCTCATCACACACTAGCAACTCCTGTGGTGGGCCGGGCGTGCACGCTGACCAGGTCGCCAGGTGTACGGTGTTTGCTCCAACACATTGGTGCGGCTGGCTTCCGGGTTGGATGTGCATTGAAGCAGTGCGACTAGGTTGGGTTGTGTTTCTGAAGACGCATGGCTCTTTGCCTCTCCTGAGTCCGTACGGGAGTTTCAGCGATGAGACAAGACTGTAACTACTACCAATTGGATAGGGGTCCATTTTTAAATTAAAATAAACAAACAGAACAGGACATGGAGCTGAGTCTCTCTGTCTCTCTCTCTGCTCAGGTATTTTAATGGTCCAATATATGCAGAGAAGAGGGAACAATCGGTTTGTGTTTGTGTCCTCATATTTTGGCGACAGAAATGAGTATAATCAATATACTGTGTGTGCCCAATGCAGGAGCTGAATCCAACACTTTAAATCAACCAAGTCAACTGGACCAGTTGGATAGCCTGTAAAGAGCCAGTAGGATGTCCAGTGTGTGTGTGTGTGTGTGTGTGTGTGTGTGTGTGTGTGTGTGTGTGTGTGTGTGTGTGTGTGTGCATGCGTGTGTGTCTGTGAATGCATTTAACTATATTTTTTGGGACCAGAAGTTCTCACAAGAATGGTAAACAAACAAAACATTTTTTGTTAGTTCCCACAAGGTCAAATGCTATTTCTAGGGGTTTAGGGTTACGGTTAGAATTAGGTTTATGGAAGGGTTAGGAGCTAGGGTTAGGTTTAGCGTCAGGGTCAGGGTTAAGTTTTGGGGTTAGGGTTAAGGTTAGGGTTAGGTTTAGGGGTTAGGGAAAATAGAATTTTGAATGGGACTGAATTGTGTTAGTTATACAAGATGTGTTTGTGTGTATGTGTGTGCGTGTCATTCAGTCTGCAACATTCATACAAATTCAATTCTCAGTGATAAAATGGCTCTTTTAATTATGCTATCCAGAGAAAGAGGCTTTAGAGGACAGAGATGAAAGGGGGAAAATGAGAGAGAATGGACCCTTCCTCAGACAGAGAGAGAGCAACAAGCTCTCACAGTCTCACTGCAGAATCTGAAGTTTGTCCATAAACGTCAGATTTCAAAGGTTAAGTTCAGGCATTCATTCTGAATGGTTATGTTAAACGTTTAAGATTTGGGAACATATCATACCAACTGGAGTGTCTCTGATTTACGTTTACTCTGTTACGTCTACCCCTGTGTCCAGTTAGGTAGAGTTGGGTAACTGAGTGGAGGCATGGAGGTATTTGGATATGTGGCCAGTAAAGATCTGATCTATAGATACCCCTCAAACTCTGCAACTCTTCTCGACTCCCTCACTTTAACATGGCTTCCGCGTGTACCTACAAGAGCCTCGACAATGGATGAAATGTTAACCTGTTCTATGGTTCCTTATTGACAAGCTTTATTACATAACGCATCATCATACACAAATATTATATAATGCATAGGATAGGTTTAAGTTAAAATCATGTAAATCATTGTTTGGTAGGTTTTCAGGTGTAGGTAAACATCTGTCTCTCTGTCTGCTGTGGTGAGGCTCAGGTTGCCAAAACAGGTGACTGCTAAATGTACTCCCAGAGAGGTGACATTAATTGGGAGAACTGACAATTTGATATGCTGGAGACTCGGGTTATTACCATGAATTATCATAACTGACTGTAGAAGACGTGTTCTCTCTGGGTTTCTGGTTATGTTTGGACCGGGGCTGTCCCTGCCAGCTGTGACAGAGAGGTGGAGAGCTGGGGGGGATAATCAGTTGATCAGTATTGCAATAAATGATGTAATCTTCTTACCGCATTCCACAATTATATTTCACAAAATAGCCAAATAAAAGGACAAAGGGGGGACTTAGAAGAGGGATCTCATACTGTGTACTTCCCCAACACACCAGAAGGTGACAATGTTTACCCATGTAACCTTCTTACAGCCTGAGAAAAGTCTATTTTAGTTTGAAGCTCAACTCAACTCTACTTTACAAAGCACTACTGACCAGTCAAATTAATCTCCTAAAATTTCAGAGACATTCTAAAATGGTCAATCTGGTCATTTTATATTTGTGTTTAGCTATACATAAAGAGAGCACAAGACATAACAAATAAAAAAAATCTCCAGTTAATGGTTTTGCTGTGTCTGTGCCACTCTCAGACAAGTACAGAAGAGGCCACTCAGGATAGGAACTATTTTGCCTATTCCTTCCTATTCTGAAACTACAAAATAAATGGGATTTTAGCAAAGTCATTGTTGTAAAAAAAAAAAAATCTAGACGTTACCAAAATACATTTGTTCCACAGTTTTGTGCATTGACTAGTCTATGTTTAATATTATGATGAATACCATTCAAACACTCTATTGGTGTGTGTGTGTGTGTGTGTGTGTGTGTGTGTGTGTGTGTGTGTGTGTGTGTGTGTGTGTGTGTGTGTGTGTGTGTGTGTGTGTGTGTGTGTGTGTGTGTGTGTGTGTGTGTGTGTGTGTGTGTGTGTGTGTCATTCAGTCTGCTCCATTCATACAAATTCAATTCTCAGTGATAAAATAGCTTTTTGAATTATGCAATCCAGATGCGCTATAGAAGACAGGGAGGAAGAGGAGAGAGAATGGACTGTTCCTCAACCAGAGAGATGCGGGTTTAAAGAGCAATGTAGAGAGAGAGAGGGAGGGAGAGGCAGAGAGATTTTGAAGGTTAGGTCAAGGAGCTCGTGGAGCTTGCTGCTTACTCTCATCCATCATCCGCCCATCCACAATATTTAGAGAGGAGCAGGTAGATTCATGGCCCATTCTAGCACAAAATGGCTGCCGTGCATCACTCAGGTTAGGTACTTGGAAAACCATGTGAAAAGCACTATTTAAATGTTATGTAATCCATCATTATTATATGGAGAAAGGTACATAAATACCCCAAAAGATGTAAGAAAATACTTTGATTGAAATTATTACCTTTTGTGCTTGTTCATTCCCCTCCTTTCTAGCTTAAAGCTGAAAGTGTTAATAATCCCCAGTCATACATGTTATTTCAAACCTCTGAGGGCTAACAGTCTTAACCCTAACAAGCGTGTAATTCGTTATGCGTGCTATAGCGTGTTCTGTTCAGCGTGGCTGTATAGAACATAGGCCTACACCCTGTAACTCTGTTGTTTTAAACAACTCATGAGCATGGCGTGTTGCATATGTAAGTGACACATTGTCTTTTATCAAGACAGCTCTCTCCTTCTAGCCTCAATGGGCTTAGGCCTCCGTCTTCTCCGCCATTCCACCTCCTTCACCTTCCTCCCCCTCTCTGCTCTGCCTCTCCCTTCCCCCCCTCTCTGCTCTGCCTCTTCCTTCCCCCCCTGCTCTCTCTCCTTCCCCCTCTCTGCTCTGCCTCCCTCCCCCTCACTGCTCTGCCTCTCCCTTGCTCTGCCTGCCTCTCCCTACCTCCCCCTCTCTGCTCTGCCTCTTCCTTCCCCCTCTCTGCTCTGCCTCTTCCTTCCCCCTCTCTGCTCTGCCTCTCCCTTCCTCCCCCTCTCTGCTCTGCTCCCCCTCTCTGCTCTCCCTTCCTTCCCCCCCTCTCTGCTCTGCCTCTTCCTTCCCCCCTCTCTGCTCTGCCTCTTCCTTCCCCCACTCTCTGCTCTGCCTCTTCCTTCCCCCTCTCTGCTCTGCCCTCCCTTCCTCCCCCTCTCTGCTCTGCCTCTCCCTTCCCCCCCTCTCTGCTCTGCCTCTCCCTTCCCCCCTCTCTGCTCTGCCTCTCCCTTCCCCCCTCTCTGCTCTGCCTCTCCCTTCCTCCCCCTCTCTGCTCTGCCTCTTCCTTCCTCCCCCTCTCTGCTCTGCCTCTTCCTTCCTCCCCCTCTCTGCTCTGCCTCTTCCTTCCTCCCACCTTTCTTCTCTACCAACAAGACCGCTTGCCACAAGCCCAGCAGGTAAGACTGACTTTATAGAGAGGGAGGGAGGGACAAATAAACACACATTAAACCTCAAATGTTCAGTGCACATACAGCTCAAAAGTGTGAAAGACTCAAATTCAGAAAATAATCAGTAGATCAGCATTGCAATAAAGTATGTGATCTTCTTACCACACCTCACAATTCGTTTTTTCCAAATGAGCCAAATGTAATTATAGAAGGGGGACTTAAAAGAGGGACCTCATACTGTGTACTTCCCCAACACACCAGAAGGTGACAATGTTTACCCATGTAACCTTCTTATAGCCTGAGAAAAGTATTTCAGTTTGAAGCTCAACTCAAGAATCTTATTTACCAAGCACAAGCTTTTACTGACCAGTGGTGATTTTTTCTTAAGATTTCAGACACATCCTAAAATTGTCAATCTGGTCCTTTTATCTTTGTGTTTAGCTGTAGATAAAAAAGAGAGGAAGACAGAATAACACTTTTTCCCCCCAGTTAGTTGTTTTGCCGTGTTTGTATCACTAGATGTCAGACAAAAGGCATGTCTCTCTCAGAGTAGTACAGAAGTCAACTCAGGATAGGAACTCCAGCAAAGTCATTGTGATAAAAAAACAACAACATTTGTTTCACAGTTTTTTCTATTGACTAGTCTATGTCTATCAGGTGTGCGTTCTTATTTCAAGTTATATGTCATAGGCACAGTATCTTTTCATGAGAGACTCCTCTCATTTGACTGGTTAAACCTATATCTTGTAGCTATGAGGGAGAAATTAACTTTGCGCTGTATCTTTCAAACCTTCCTTAACTTGAAGCAACACAAAGGAAGATCATTTTTGCAAACCTGTCAAATGAATATTAACCTGTGCTTGACTTATTTTCTTATAATGCAGAGCTATCATCTTTTTAAAAATGTATCAATTAGTTCCTCATACAGATTGTATTATGAACATCAGTGATTTAGCTCAGTTTCACGAGGTTTGAGCAAGCCCCCCAACACAAAAAAAGAAAAATGATTTTGTATTTATTTTTGTATACATATTTTCTGTTGCCATGGGGCAAAGGGGAAAATGTGCAGTTTTGTAGCCAATCTCATGCTATTTTGCAATGAGACTGAGAGAAAATATTGCTGTTTTAGAGCTCAGGGATTGTTGAAAGAAGGTATAATCTCAAACATTTGTCTTAACAATAGACCGAAGTATCCGCTATCACACCATGTAAAGGAACAACCAGTAAAAGAAACATTGGGGCTATTTATGTCGACTGTCAGCCACCAGAAAAGGTCTTTCGTTTGTACAATTATTCTCCAAAAAGTGTTTAAAGGCATTGATTGTTTAATTATATCATTAGATTATTGAAATATGTAATAAAAATCTCCAAACTTATTTTAATTTTATTTTAGCACTATTAAAGGCTCGAAGGCTAAATGTGTTAGCATTTTGTCATGAATTTTTAGATTTAGAACATTTATAAAGCAAACATTATCCCTTAGGTCTAGCACAGCTTATAGTACATGTTGCTGAATGGTGATTCAATGGAGGTTAGCCATTAGTGATGGAGTTGACAAGCCAATGACAGAGTTGACAAATCCTCAAAACAGACTTGTTTTTGCCTCTAAAAACAAAAGTTCAATACAAACATTAGTAAAATATGGAAAAGTATTAATAAAAACATAACCATTTTATCAGATCTTTTAGCACTCTGACAGAGTTGATGTTTTACAGAGTTGGCAAAAACTTTAGCGCTTCTTAGTCGTAGTCTATGACCTACACGCCAAGTTAGCTCTAGTTATCTTGAGAACACCCTCACCGGTTCCGTCACTCTCCTTATCTCCTTCTAGGCTTGCCCTAGACCGTAATCCCAGCCAACCACCCACAGTTACTATCGGACACGTTATCATCCTACCCGACTTCTAAAGGAATATGAAGGAATAATAACCTGCATGATTTTTGCCACATTCAACATAAAGAACTCCACCCACAGGTCAATTAGGCATTGGAAAGATCTAAGGGCAGGTCTGTTTGTGACAGCCTGTTCACAGACTCTCCTTCACAACCAGACCACTAACCATTCCACTACTGAAGTATGCCCAGCATCATTCAGCCTGATATAACGTTCCAATTAGTCAATGGGCACACATGTCTTGTCACCTCAAAACAAGGGTAACTTATACGCAGGCGATTTTATTGAAATTGTATTGAAAATGAAATACAGAAATCTCATTTACATATGTTCACACCCCTGAGTCAAGACTTTGTAGAAGCACCTTAGGCAGCAGTTATAGTGAGGCAGCAGTTATAGTGAGTCTTTCTTGGTAAGTCTCTAAGAGCTTTTCACAAATGGATTGTGCAACATTTACCCATTTATTCATTTCTAAATTCTTCAAGCACTGTCAAATCGGTTGTTGATTATATAGACAACCATTTTCAAGTCTTGTCACAGATTAAGTCAAAACTGTAACCAGGCCACTAAGGAACATTCAATGTTGTCTTGGTAAGCAACTCCAGTGTTAATTTGGCATTGTGTTTTTGGTTATTGTCCTGCTGTAAGGTGAATTAATCTTCCAGTGTCTGGTGTAAACTGAACCAGGTTTTCCTCTGGGATTTTCTCCGTTGCTTAGTTCCATTCTGTTTCGTTTTTATCCTGAACAACTCCCCAGTCCTTAACGATTACAAGCATACCCATAACACGATGCAGCCACCACTATGCTTGAAAATATGGAGACTGGTACTCAGTAATGTATTGTTTTGTATTCTCCCCAAACATAATATTTTGTATTCATGACAAAAAGTGACATTTTTGAAATATTACTTTAGTGCCTGGTTGCAAACAGAATATTTTTATTCTCTAGTCTTTCTTTTCACTCTGTCAATTAGGTTAGTATTTTGGAATAACTACAATGTTATTGGTCCATCTTCAGTTTTCTCCTATCCCAGCCATTAAACTATGTAACTGTTTTAAGTCAAATCAAATCCAATTTTATTTGTCACATACACATGGTTAGCAGATGTTAATGCGAGTGTAGCGAAATGCTTGTGCTTCTAGTTCCGACAATGCAGTCATGGTGAAATCCCTGAGTGTGTCTTTGTGGTGACTGTGTGTATTGATACACCATCCAAAGTGTAATTAGTTACATCACCATGCTCAAAGGGGTATTCCATTTTTTTTTTACCCATCTACAAATATGTGACCTTCTTTGCGAAACATTGGGAAACCTCCCTGGTCTTTGTGGTTGAATTTGTGTTTGAAATTAACTAATTGACTGAGGGACCTTACAGATAATTGGACGTGTGATGTACAGAGATGAAGTAGTCATTCAAAAATCATGTTAACCACTATTATTGTACACAGAGTGAGTCCATACAACTTATTATGCGATTTGTTAAGCAACTTTTTTCTCCTGAGCTTATTTAGGCTTTGAATACTTATTGACTCAAGACATTTCAGCTTTTCCTTTTAAAATGAATTTGTAAACATTTCAGAAAAAAAAACATCTTTGACATTGTGGTATTGTGTGTAGAACAGTGACAATAAAAAAAATCTATAAATTGAATCCAGTTTAAATTCAGACTGTAACATAACAAAAATGTGGAAAAGGTCAAGTGGTGTGAGTGCATTCTGAAGTCACTGTAGATAGATCATTGGCTGACAGAGGATGGAATTCCCCCAATCTCAGTAATGATCGAGACAAAAACTGTTTTTTTGTAGAACAGTGAAAGAGTATGGAGTTGCTTAAACATCAGACTGTTACCATGGTTACTCCACGAATATCAGTCTGAAAGAAGTCGCTGTAAAAAAGATGAAATAGTCTCTACAAGGCAGAATGTTGAATAAAAGTATATTTATACTTACTTTGCCGGTGGAAAATGCTCTTGGTCCTTTTGACGGTAGGAGGTGGAGGTAGGGTATCCACAGGAAAGCGTTGTTTACTGTTTGTGGCGCAGGTAAATTCTGTCTCTTGCAGTTCAGTTAGGCTCAGCCATATTACACAAGTGTTTGTCACGTTTGATTTGCAACAGTATTGAAAATAAAAAACGGAAATGCAAACGCTATACAGACCAGCAGACTTAAGGTCAAGTTGATTACACTAATTTGTGGATATTTTGTCACACATTTCTACCTGTAAAAAGGAACAACCAAACAGACAACTGGTCAACTGTAATTTTATTCAGCATTCTGGCCTGCAGAGGTTGTGAGAAAATTTGTCCTAAAGTATCTTAACATTTGTAAATGAGATTACTTGATTTATGAAACTATTCTTAGTTTATTTTGTGAGATTTATGTATATAATTGCTGTCTCTGCTTCCTTCAGAACTGAAGATTGAGCTGCTGGGGACGAGACAAGTTGGGAAGAGACCATTCTCGGCAGAGAGGCTTTTAACACAGGCGCAACCTTTAACTCAAGGCCAACGCTTATGTGTGTGAAGAGAAAGGGAAGAGAAGCAGGGAGGCACGTCACTGTGAAAATAGACATTGCGTGCAGTGTGTCTCGGTGTACTCCAGGACTCCATACTTTCCTTCTATTCATTGATGTGAATTTAGAGAACTTCTATGAGAAATTCTGAAGAGTAGCAGAGGAGCACTTGGAGCTTCTCAGTGAGCGAGTCTGGTGTCACACAATAGTGCTGTACACTAAAGGAGACGAGCTGACATCCACTGAGCAGTACGTTGACAGTAAAGGGGAGGCTCTTCAGTGGCTCTAAAAGAAAAATGGGAAAAGGTGTCAGGTCTTCAACAATCAGAAAAGCGGTAATGGCACTCAAGTCACAAAGCTGCTCAAGAAGATAAAGAAGATGGTGGAAAGAAACAGAGGCCAACATTATGAAATCGACAGAATGATTTTACAGGAGGTTGAAGAGAAAAAGTAGGAAGAAAACAAAAGATCAAATGAGTGGTGGAAGAGGATGCAAACCAGATGAGGCGGTGAGATGTCAAAAATAGATTTTCATTTTATTGAATCAGATAAATATCTGACTGATACTGGTTTGCAAGTTATAGACTGGTTTCTCTGCTCCCGCACGGCAAGCAGTAGCAGAGCACCAGGTCTAGGACCAAAAGGCTCCTCAAAAGCTTCTACTCCCAAGCCATAAGTGTTATGCAGGTGAATGAGGACCCAAAAGCGACTTGGCGAAAACAGAGTCTTTAATCCAGTTTAAGGAAATAGCAATACTCCTAGACAAATCGGAGCGGTAAATAAAGCATAAAAAAACAATTCCACTCATAATCACGAGAACTGACTGGAGACTCGATAATAAACTGCAGGTTGCCTCGGGAAGGCACTTGACCGTAGCAGACTCAGACACCTGCTCACCACGCAGCATCTGAGGGAAACACGACACGACAGGGCGATACAAAGACACAGCACGGTGAACAATATACAAGGATCCGACAGGACAGAAACGGAAAACAAGGGGAGAAATAGGGACTCTAATCAGGGGAAAAGATAGGGAACAGGTGTGGGAAGACTAAATGATTGATTAGGGGAATAGGAACAGCTGGGAGCAGGAACGGAACGATAGAGAGAAGAGAGAGAGGAAGGGAGAGAGAAAAAGGGGAACGAACCTAAAAAGACCAGCAGGGGGAAAACGAACAGAAGGAAAAGCAAAATGACAAGACAATATAAGACAAAACATGACAGTACCCCCCCCACTCACCGAGCGCCTCCTGGCACACTCGAGGAGGAATCCTGGCGGCAACGGAGGAAATCATCAATCAGTGAACGGTCCAGCACGTCCCGAGACGGAACCCAACTCCTCTCCTCAGGACCGTAACCCTCCCAATCCACTAAGTATTGGTGACCCCGTCCCCGAGAACGCATGTCCATGATCCTACGTACCTTGTAAATAGGTGTGCTCTCGACAAGGACGGGAGGGGGAGGGAAGACGAACGGGGTGCGAAGAAAAGGCTTGACACAGGAGACATGGAAGACAGGATGGACGCGACGAAGATGTCGCGGAAGAAGCAGTCGCACAGCGACAGGATTGACGACCTGGGAGACACGGAACGGACCAATGAACCGCGGAGTCAACTTACGAGAAGCTGTCGTAAGAGGAAGGTTGCGAGTGGAAAGCCACACTCTCTGGCCGCAACAATACCTTGGACTCTTAATCCTACGTTTATTGGCGGCTCTCACAGTCTGTGCCCTGTAACGGCAAAGTGCAGACCTCACCCTCCTCCAGGTGCGCTCACAACGTTGGACAAACGCTTGAGCGGAGGGAACGCTGGACTCGGCAAGCTGGGATGAGAACAGAGGAGGCTGGTAACCCAGACTACTCTGAAACGTAGCAGACGAAGGAAGCGAGTTGTGAGCGTATTCTGCCCAGGGGAGCTGTTCTGCCCAAGACGCAGGGTTTCTGAAAGAAAGGCTGCGTAGTATGCGACCAATCGTCTGATTGGCCCTCTCTGCTTGACCATTAGACTGGGGATGAAACCCGGAAGAGAGACTGACGGACGCACCAATCAAACGACAGAACTCCCTCCAAAACTGTGACGTGAATTGCGGACCTCTGTCTGAAACGGCGTCTAACGGGAGGCCATTCCGATGATGATTTGTGCCGTCTCCTTAGCGGAAGGAAGTTTAGCGAGAGGAATGAAATGTGCCGCCTTAGAGAACCTATTGACAACCGTAAGAATCACAGTCTTCCCCGCAGACAAAGGCAGACCGGTAATGAAGTCCTAGGGCGATGTGAGACCATGGTCGAGAAGGAATGGGGAGCGGTCTGAGACGACCGGCAGGAGGAGAGTTACCTGACTTAGTCTGCGCGCAGTCCGAACAAGCAGCCACGAAACGGCGCGTGTCACGCTCCTGAGTCGGCCACCAAAAGCGCTGGCGAATAGAAGCAAGAGTGCCTCGAACACCGGGATGACCAGCTAACTTGGCAGAGTGAGCCCACTGAAGAACAGCCAGACGAGTGGAAACAGGAACGAAAAGAAGGTTACTAGGACAAGCGCGCGGCGACGCAGTGTGCGTGAGTGCTTGCTTAACCTGTCTTTCAATTCCCCAGACTGTCAACCCGACAACACGCCCATAAGGAAGAATCCCCTCGGGATCAGTAGAAGCCACAGAAGAACTAAAAAGACGGGATAAGGCATCAGGCTTGGTGTTCTTGCTATCCGGACGGTAAGAAATCACAAACTCGAAACGAGCGAAAAATAACGCCCAACGAGCTTGACGAGCATTAAGTCGTTTGGCAGAACGGATGTACTCAAGGTTCTTATGGTCTGTCCAAACGACAAAAGGAACGGTCGCCCCCTCCAACCACTGTCGCCATTCGCCTAGGGCTAAGCGGATGGCGAGCAGTTCATGCGGTTACCCACATCATAGTTGCGTTCAGATGGCGACAGGCGATGAGAAAAATAAGCGCAAGGATGAACCTTATCGTCAGACTGGAAGCGCTGGGATAGAATGGCTCCCACGCCTACCTCTGAAGCGTCAACCTCGACAATGAATTGTCTAGTGACGTCAGGAGTAACGAGGATAGGAGCGGACGTAAAACGTTCTTTTAGAAGATCAAAAGCTCCCTGGGCGGAACCGGACCACTTAAAACACGTCTTGACAGAAGTAAGAGCTGTGAGAGGGGCAGCAACTTGACCGAAATTACGAATGAAACGCCGATAGAAATTAGCGAAACCTAGAAAGCTCTGCAACTCGACACGTGACCTTGGAAGGGCCACTGACTGACAGCTTGGACCTTAGCGGAATCCATCTGAATGCCTTCAGCGGAAATAACGGAACCGAGAAAAGTAACAGAGGAGACATGAAAAGAGCACTTCTCAGCCTTCACGTAGAGACAATTCTCTAAAAGGCGCTGGAGAACACGTCGAACGTGCTGAACATGAATCTCGAGTGACGGTGAAAAAATCAGGATATCGTCAAGGTAGACAAACACAAAGATGTTCAGCATGTCTCTCAGAACATCATTAACTAATGCCTGAAAAACAGCTGGCGCATTGGCGAGACCAAACGGCAGAACCCGGTACTCAAAATGCCCTAACGGAGTGTTAAACGCCGTTTTCCACTCGTCCCCCTCTCTGATGCGCACGAGATGGTAAGCGTTACGAAGGTCCAACTTAGTAAAGCACCTGGCTCCCTGCAGAATCTCGAAGGCTGATGACATAAGGGGAAGCGGATAACGATTCTTAACCATTATGTCATTCAGCCCTCGATAATCCACGCAGGGGCGCAGAGTACCGTCCTTTTCTTAACAAAAAAAAAAACCCCGCCCCGGCAGGAGAGGAAGAAGGCACTATGGTACCGGCGTCAAGAGACACAGACAAATAATCCTCGAGAGCCTTACGTTCGGGAGCCGACAGAGAGTATAGTCTACCCCGAGGAGGAGTGGTCCCCGGAAGGAGATCAATACTACAATCATACGACCGGTGAGGAGGAAGGGAGTTGGCTCAGGACCGACTGAAGACCGTGCGCAGATCATGATATTCCTCCGGCACTCCTGTCAAATCGCCAGGTTCCTCCTGAGAAGTGGGGACAGAAGAAATGGGAGGGATGGCAGACATTAAACACTTCACATGACAAGAAACGTTCCAGGATAGGATAGAATTACTAGACCAATTAATAGAAGGATTATGACATACTAGTCAGGGATGACCCAAAACAACAGGTGTAAAAGGTGAACGAAAAATCAAAAAAGAAATAGTCTCACTGTGGTTACCAGATACTGTGAGGGTTAAAGGTAGTGTCTCAAATCTGATACAGGGAAGATGACTACCATCTAAGGCGAACATGGGCGTAGGCTTGTCTAACTGTCTGAAAGGAATGTCATGTTTCCGAACCCATGCTTCGTCCATGAAACAACCCTCAGCCCCAGAGTCTATCAAGGCACTGCATGTAGCACCCGAACCGGTCCAGCGTAGATGGACCGACATAGTAGTACAGGATCTAGATGGAGAGACCTGAGTAGTAGCGCTCACCAGTAGCCCTCCGCTTACTGATGAGCTCTGGCTTTTACTGGACATGAATTGACAAAATGTCCATCAAATCCGCAATAGAGGCACAGGCGGTTGGTGATCCTCCGTTCCCTCTCCTTAGTCGAGATGCGAATACCTCCCAGCTGCATGGGCTCAGTCTCTGAGCCAGAGGAGGGAGATGGTTGCGATGCGGAGCAGGGAAACACCGTTGACGCGAGCTCTCTTCCACGAGCTTGGTGACGAAGATCTACCCGTCGTTCTATGCGGATGGCGAGAGCAATCAAAGAGTCCACACTGGAAGGAACCTCCCGGGAGAGAATCTCATCTTTAACCACTGCGTGGAGTCCCTCCAGAAAACGAGCGAGCAGCGCCGGCTCGTTCCAGTCACTAGAGGCAGCAAGAGTGCGAAACTCTATAGAGTAATCCGTTATGGATCGATCACCTTGGCATAGGGAAGCCAGGGCCCTAGAAGCCTCCCTACCAAAAACTGAACGGTCAAAAACCCGAATCATCTCCTCTTTAAAGTTCTGGTAATTGTTTGAACAATCAGCCCTTGCCTCCCAGATAGCTGTGCCCCACTCTCGAGCCCGGCCAGTAAGGAGTGAAATGACGTAAGCAACCCGAGCTCTCTCTCTAGAGTATGTGTTGGGTTGGAGAGAGAACACAATATCACACTGGGTGAGAAAGGAGCGGCACTCCTTGGGCTGCCCGGAGTAGCAAGGTGGGTTATTAACCCTAGGTTCCGGAGGCTCGGCAGACCAGGAAGTAACAGGTGGCACGAGACGAAGACTCTGGAACTGTCCAGAGAGGTCAGAAACCTGAGCGGCCAGGTTCTCCACGGCATGACGAGCAGCAGACAATTCCTGCTCGTGTCTGCCGAGCATGGCTCCTTGGATCTAGACGGCAGTGTTACGAGCGTCTGTAGTCGCTGGGTCCATTCTTTGGTCGGATCCTTCTGTTATGCAGGTGAATGAGGACCCAAAAGCGACTTGGCGAAAACAGAGTCTTTAATCCAGTTAAAGGAAATAGCAATACTCCTAGACAAATCGGAGCGGTAAATAAAGCATAAAAAACAATACCACTCGTAATCACGAGAACTGACTGGAGACTCGATAATAAACTGCAGGTTGCCTCCGGGAAGGCACTTGACCGTAGCAGACTCAGACACCTGCTCACCACGCAGCATCTGAGGGAAACACGACACGACAGGGCGATACAAAGACACAGCACGGTGAACAATATACAAGGATCCGACAGGGCAGAAACGGAAAACAAGGGGAGAAATAGGGACTCTAATCAGGGGAAAAGATAGGGAACAGGTGTGGGAAGACTAAATGATTGATTAGGGGAATAGGAACAGCTGGGAGCAGGAACGGAACGATAGAGAGAAGAGAGAGAGGAAGGGAGAGAGAAAAAGGGGAACGAACCTAAAAAGACCAGCAGGGGGAAAACGAACAGAAGGAAAAGCGAAATGACAAGACAATATAAGACAAAACATGACACACCTCTGAGGGTCCCCAGTGATGAGGATTCAAATGACAGATGTGTTGTTGCCTACCCTTACCACCCGGGGGTGGCCCGTCAAGAAGTCCAGGATCCAGTTGCAGAGGGAGGTGTTTAGTCCCAGGGTCCTTAGCTTAGTGATGAGCTTCATAAGCACTATGGTGTTGAACGCTGACCTGTAGTCAATGAACAGCATTCTCACATAGGTGTTCCTCTTGCCTAGGTGGGAAAGGGCAGTGTGGAGTGCGATTGAGATTGCGTCATCTGTGGAACTGTTGGGGCGGTATGCGAATTGGAGTGGGTCTATCCCTTGTGTAGTCTTAACATTTTGTATACTCCCCTTGTCCTAAGGTTAAAAAATAACTCGCCTTCACTAAAACCCTCAAATAAAGCAGCTTAATTGGATTTTAACCCCCACATCTATTTTGCATGAAGAAAGAACATGTCATTCATCACAAACTTTGTAAATATTTGAGTTTTCCCTATTCACAATGCAGAAAGACTGCATTTAATCAGTGGACACCACTCTTTTTATTACAATACACCTGTCATAATTGTTTGCTTTACTAAAGTAGAGGTTTATTATTATTACTAAAGGTACTGCATAGGTGTAAACACTTTTTTTAGTAAGAGTTATCACTTGTATAGCCTTAGTAAGTAGCAGAAATGTGCAGAAAGTAGTTTTGAAGACATTTTGAGTCTTGAACTTTTTTGGCAACATAGTGATATATTCTTATATACTGTACAGTGAGGAATTCAACTACAAAATATTAGTCTTATAAATAACAACAATAAATAAGAATAAAATAAGACAGATACAAAACAAAAACATGAAGAACATAAATCAAGCAACTCTAATTAGCACATGTAGGACAGTATGCAAGTGTGTGTGCATGAACTTTGCAGATGTATTTCTCATATGTGCAGCACATATTATTTGTTTTACAGTTCTTCTTTGGGGGGGTAGAATTCACATCTCCTCCTCTTGCCTACCCCAGCTGCAGCCTCTGGTGAATCAGGACAAGATTCAGCCCCCTGAACAGCTTTCATAAGCGCTGCAGAGGCTGCTGTGCAGGGGAGGCGCTCCCTTCTTTGAATGTGTGGGATTACAAGTGCCTTTCCCAGCTGCTCCAGGAACACCCTCCTCTTGTGTTCAGGCATCCAGGTAGGGTTGGTCTTGTTCCATATCACAAAGGAATTGTATGAGGACACATCAATGATGTTATGGAAGATGACCAGGGCCAGGGGCCAGCGGGCAATCATCCTCCTGCACCTGTAAGTTCCAATCACCTTCTACAGGTTGTCTGTGCCCCCTTTGTTGAGGATGTGGTCGAGGATGATGGCTGGCTTCCTGACCTCACGATCACTGAACTCAGCCGCTTTGTGCAGTGCTCAGGAGGACCACATTCTTGTTCCTCTTTGGGAGGTAAGAAACTAGAGTGGTGGTGGGGGTGAAGGCTTTGATCCCCCTTGTTGCGAGGAGTGCAGGAGGGAGCTCAGGCTTGTTGTTTCTAACTGTGACAACTATGGTGATCTTCCTCTTCAGGAGCTGCTGGCTGAGTTCAATCAGTAGCACACATAATCTCAACTTTTCATTGTATGTGTGTGAGTCTGTGGTTTTTGTGGTGTGTAAATGATTGTATAACTGCCAGGTCAAAAATGACGCTAAGGCAATCTTTGTACCCTGGTGGTGTACAGCTTTAATGGAAATATGAACAAAGGCAATATTTCACTTTTTCTAATGTTGGGGTCACTCTAGGAAAAGTCAACAAATTGCAAGTTGAATTAAATATAATTTAGGGGGTTTTCTCTGCTGTTTAACATAGTGGCGGGTCAATGCCGTTGGATGAATCACGGAACATATTCCTTGCTTGTAAGCAGGAGTCAGGAGGATAGAATTGTCAGATTTGCCAAATGGAGAATTATTTTTCTTCTTTTTGCACATGTGACATGCTGGTAAAAATGTGGTAAAACTGATTCCTGCTTACAAGCAAAAACTAAAGCAGGAAGTACCATTGACTCGCTCAATACAGAAGTGGTCGGATGACACGGAGGCTATGCTACAGGACTATTTTGTTAGCACAGACCGGAATATGTTCCGTGATTCATCCAACGGCATTGAGGAGTATACCGCCTCAGGCATTGAGGAGTATACCGCCTCAGGCATCGAGGAGTATACCGCCTCAGGCATGAGGAGTATACCGCCTCAGGCATCGAGGAGTATACCGCCTCAGGCATCGAGGAGTATACCGCCTCAGGCATCGAGGAGTATGCCGCCTCAGGCATCGAGGAGTATGCCGCCTCAGGCATCGAGGAGTATGCCGCCTCAGGCATCGAGGAGTATGCCGCCTCAGGCATCGAGGAGTATGCCGCCTCAGGCATCGAGGAGTATACCGCCTCAGGCATCGAGGAGTATACCGCCTCAGGCATCGAGGAGTATACCGCCTCAGGCATCGAGGAGTATACCGCCTCAGGCATCGAGGAGTATACCGCCTCAGGCATCGAGGAGTATACCGCCTCAGGCATCGAGGAGTATACCGCCTCAGGCATCGAGGAGTATACCGCCTCAGGCATCGAGGAGTATACCGCCTCAGGCATCGAGGAGTATACCGCCTCAGGCATCGAGGAGTATACCGCCTCAGGCATCGAGGAGTATACCGCCTCAGGCATCGAGGAGTATACCGCCTCAGGCATCGAGGAGTATACCGCCTCAGGCATCGAGGAGTATACCGCCTCAGGCATCGAGGAGTATACCGCCTCAGGCATCGAGGAGTATAACTCCTCCGGCATCGAGGAGTATACCACCTCAGGCATCAGTATACCACCTCAGTCATCGAGGAGTATACCACCTCAGTCATCGAGGAGTATACCACCTCAGTCATCGAGGAGTATACCACCTCAGTCATCGAGGAGTATACCACCTCAGTCATCGAGGAGTATACCACCTCAGTCATCGAGGAGTATACCACCTCAGTCATCGAGGAGTATACCACCTCAGTCATCGAGGAGTATACCACCTCAGTCATCGAGGAGTATACCACCTCAGTCATCGAGGAGTATAGAGGAGTATACCACCTCAGTCATCGGCTCCTCACTGTAACGGTTTTGACTTGAGGTTATTATTTATAGGGGTGCCAGGTAGGTTGTGCCTACCAGAGAAAACATTGGTTTCTCCTTTTGGTTTGGGAGGGAACGAGTCCCATCTGGTCCGTCAAGTCTACACTAATACAAAGGACTTATGTAAAAGTCAGGATGGAAATAAACTTTTCATAAACCCTTAAAACATTGGAAAGAACTTCCAAAATAACTATATTATTTTGCGTGGATTGTATTAGCAACATCAATTACACACACATATAATAATATAACACAATGAGTTCTGGTTCCTCCAGAAATGTCCTGTACCTCGGGCCTAAAAAGAGTCCAGCCCGGTAAAGGAATTCAGTGAACTCAAGTGACTTTTGTCACGCAATGTTGTCCGTTTATCCCGTGTAGCGTAAACCCAGTATTAATCATACAATCAATGTAACAATTATTTTACCACAGAACTTTAAAGCATATCGACTCTTACTAAGTCCTCAACTACAACTAACTACATAAATCATCACCGTATACATGACATCAAAACAAATGAAATACCGTATACAAAAAGGTTGTAGTCGGTCAGTCAGACAATCCAACCTGCCAACAGATCTCAAGGCCACGAAGTACGGAGTGGGTGTAGTCCACGGACGCAAAGAGTGGATCCGATCCTGGGTAAACTCTATTAGGCTACAAAACACACGTTTAACGGCAACAAAACAAATGGAATAGAGAAGCTTCGGAACTGAGGGTTGAACACATCTTCATTCATGTCTCCATCACAAAACCCACTTTTGCGCAGCTGATGCTGGCTATTTAATTGGGAATTAAAGGGAAAGCGTCCTATTGGAAGGAAAAGCACTGAGACGGTTCAGAAAAATTCAGGGCCGTCACAGTTTGCCTGCATTAAAGTCCCTGGCCACTAGGAGTGCCACTTCTGGATGAGCATTTTCTTGTTTTCTTATTGTTTTCTTGTTTTCTTATGGAGTTGGTTATGTGCGGTCTTAGTGCCAGCATCGGTCTGTGGTGGTAAATACACAGCTACGAATAATATAGATGAGAACTCTCTTGGTAGGTCGTGTGGTCTACAGCTTATCATATGGTACTCAAACTCAGGCGGTCAATACCTCGAGACTTCTTTAATATTAGACATTGCGCAACAGCTGTTATTGACAAACAGACACACACCCCCACCCCTCGTCTTACCAGACGTAGCTTCTTCTCTGTTCGGCCGGTGCATGGAAAATCCCGTCAGCCCTATATTATCCATGTCGTCGTTCAGCCACGACTCTGTGGAACATAAGATATTACAGTTTTTAATGTCCTGTTGGTAGGATAATCGTAATCGTAGGTCATCAATTTGATTTTCCAATGATTGTATGCTAGCCATTTGAATGGATGGCAGTGGGAGTTTACTCGCTCGCCTACGGATTCTCAGAAGGAAGCCTGACCTTCACCCCCTTTTTCTTCGTCTTTTCTTCACACAAATGACGGGGATTTGGGCCTGTTTTCGGGAAAGTTACAAACAACACAAAAAACTAACAAAATAGCACAGTTGGTTAGGAGCATATAAACCGTCAGCCATCCTCTTCGGCCCCATCTTACTGTGAGTCACACCATAGTGTTGTTCACTTTTTCTAAGTGGCTGGGAGACAAAACTATTAAGCAGTACATTGAGAGTGAAGGGGAGGCCCTCCAGGGGCTTGTTGTGAAATGTGGGTGCAGGTAGCTTGCCTTATATATGTATTAATGGTGTAGTCAGGTCTGGTTTGTATGGAACAATGATAGAGACAAATCCATGCAGGTGTAGGAAAAATAAATGGGAGGAGATCTGTTGTGCACCTATCAGGAGTCGCCTGCATATCTTTCTTTATGAACATAGAGAAATTAGGTGAATGTAGCCAGATGAAGAAGGTATGAGACCTGTTTAGAAAACTAGAAGAGAAGATAGAAAAAGAAAGGGTGAACAGAGTAAGAGTGGAAGGGGAAACAGAGCAGAGACATGGGATGATACATTCCTCTATGCCCACATTGTGTGTGTGTACTGTATGTGCTGGTGTGTGCAATGGGCTTGCCCACCCAAGCCCCTCACCCAGGCTATGACATGGAGAAACTGGGAAGAAAGCGAGGATATTTCATGAGGAGGAGCAAATGAACTTGTTGATGCACTGTGTTTGTGTTTACTGTGTCTTCGGAAAGTATTCAGACCCCTTGACTTTTTCCACATTTTGTTACATTACAGCCTTGTTCTAAAATGGATTGAAAAATAAATAATCCTCAGCAATCTACACACAATACTCCATAATGACAAAGAAGAAACCGTTTTATTTTATTTTAGCAAATGTATAAAAATGTTTAAACATAAATAACTTATTTACATAAGTATTCAGACCCTTTGCTATTAGACTCGAAATTGAGCTCAGGTGCATCCTGTTTCCATTGATCATCCTTCAGGTGTTTCTACAACATGATTGGAGTCCACCTGTGGTAAATTCAATTGATTGGACATGACTTGGAAAGGCACACACATGTCAGAGCAAAAACCAAGCCATGAGGTCAAAGGAATTGTCCGTAGAGCTCCGAGACAGGATTGTTTTGAGGCATAGATCTGGGGAAGGTTACAAAAAAATGTCTGCAGCATTGAAGTTCCCCAAGAACACAGTGGCCTCCATCATTCTTAAATGGAAGAAGATTGGAACGACCAAGGCTCTTCCTAGAGCTGGCCTCCCGGCCAAACTGAGCAATCGGGGGAGAAAGGCCTTGGTCCGGGAGATGACCAGGAACCTGATGGTCACTCTGACAGAGCTCAAGAAACAAGATCCTCTGGTCTGATGAAACCAAGATTGAACTCTTTTGCTTGAATGCCAAATGTCACGTCTGGAGGAAACCTGCCACTATCCCTATGATGAAGCGTGGTGGTGGCAGCATCATGCTGTGGGGATGTTTTCAGCTGCAGGGACTGGGAGACTAGTCAGGATCGAGGCAAAGATGAACGGAGCAAAGTACAGAGAGATCCTTGATGAAAACCTGCTGAACAACACCGCTGGCCACAAGCCCAGCAGATAAGACTGACTTTACAGAGAGAGATGGACAGAGATTAAGGGAGGGAAGGAGTGAGAGGCGAGCACAAATTGAACACACAATACACCTACAAACAAGTAGATATACTAATAAGAATATAGCTCAAAAGTGTAAAAAATACACACATTCAGAAAATAATAAGCTTATCAGCATTGCAATACATGATGGGGTTCTGCTTACTGTACTACATAATTATTTAGGAAATTAGCCAAATGTACTAACACAGAGTCTCGGTGTTAGTAGTTCAGCAGAGAGACTTCACATGCTGTACCAGAAGATGGTAATGTTCATCACTAACACATCCTACAGCCAAATAAAGCCTATTTCAGTTTGGAGCTAAATAATGTTTTTATGAAGGAAAAGCTCAATTGACCAGTTAAGATTTCAGAGACATCCTAAAATTGTCAGTCAGGTCTTTTTTCTTTGTATTTAGTCAAAGAGAGAGGTAGATAGTGTAACAGTTTCTTTTTTTCCAGTTAGTGGTCTTGCTGTGTTTGTAACCCTAGATGTCAGATCAGAGGCATGTTCTCTGTCAGAGAAGTATAGAAGAGACAACTCAGGATAGGAACTCCTTTGCCACACGACATCATTCCTATTCTGAAACTCCAAAAGAAAGGGGGTTTCAGCAAAGTCAAAAGAGATCTAAGCAGTACCAAAATCCATGTTGTTGATTCATTTGTTTAAATGGATTATAGAAGTCAATGGACAGTATTATTCATATATATATATACACTGAACAAAAATATACAATGCAACATGTAACAACTTCAAAGATTTTACTGTGTTACAGTTCATATAAGGGACTCAGTCAATTGAAATAAACTCATTAGGCCCTAATCTATGGATTGCACAGATATGTTGGTCTGTTGGTCACAGATACTTTAAAAAATGGTAGGGGCATGGGTCCAAAAACCAGTCAGTACCAATCACCATTTGCCTCATGCAGTGCGACACATCTCCTTCGCATAGAGTTGATCAGGCTGTTGATTGTGGCATGTGGAATGTTGTCCCACTCCTCTTCAATGGCTGTCAAAAGTTTCTGGATATTAATAATAATAATAATAATAATATATGCCATTTAGCAGACGCTTTTATCCAAAGCGACTTACAGTCATGTGTGCATACATTCTACGTATGGGTGGTTCCGGGGATCGAACCCACTACCCTGGCGTTACATATTGGTGGGAACTGGAACACACTGTCGTACACATCGAACCAATGCATCCCAAACATGCTCAATGGGTGACATATCTGGAGAGTATGCAGGCCATGGAAAAACTGGGACATTTTCCGCTTCCAGGAATTGTGTACAGATTATTGCGACATGGGGCCGTGCGTTATCATGCTGAAGCATGAGGTGATAGAGGTGGATGAATGGCACGACAAGATCTCGTCACAGTATCTCTGTGCTTTCAAATTGCCATCGATAAAATGCAATTATGTTCGTTGTCTGTAGCTTATGCCTGCCCATACCATGACCCACCACCACCATGGGGCACTCTGTTCACAACGTTGGCATCAGTGAACCGCTCGCCCCCACACAAAGCCATACACGTGCTCTACCGTTTTGAGGCCGGTTGGACGTACTGCAAAATTATCTAAAACAACGTTGGAGGCGGCTTATGGTAGAGAAAGTAACACTACATCCCCTGGCAACAGCTCTGGTGGACATTCCTGCAGTCAGCATGCCAATTGCACACCCCCTCAAAACTTGAGACATCTGTGAAAAAATTGCACATTTTAGAGTGGCCTTATATTGTCTCCAGCACGAGGTGCACCTCTGTAATGATCATGCTGTTTAATCATGCTTATTGATATGCCACACCTGTCAGGTGGATGGATTATATTATTAAAGGATAAATGCTCACTAACAGGGATGTAAACTAATTGTTACATTTGAGAGAAATAAGCTGTTTGTGCATATGTGTATTTCAATTGACTGATTTCCTTATATGAACTATAACTCAGTAAAATCGTTGAAATTGTTGCATGTTGCATTTATATTTTTGTTCAGTATATTTATATTATTTTAGTTTATGGCTGGTTATAGGGACTGTGTACCAGAGCTTCTCTGGAACATGTACCTTGAGCTGAAGATGGAAACATAATTGTTCATGGTGTAACTGAATCTGTAAAATAAATGGTTGATGCTATATTGTTGCTTTATTCTCCACTCCCTGATTTTAGAACTTTTCCTGTGTTTTAGTTATCTCTGAAGATGTTACCGTCAGGTGCCAACAAGAGAGCAATTTCGACGTAATTCCTGTCCTACAGTGGAAATAAGGCTATGGCTGGTTCTGGATTTGTCACAGTTTACCATTTAGAGAAAACTTAACCATTTATTGTTATCTCCAAATTTTGGACATTTTCTATAAATTGCAGCCAGTTAAAGACCTGATTCTATCTCTGAAAGATTCTAAAAAGCTGTCAATTATTTAATGTCCGGTACCATCATTGTGCCGCAGGTATGAAAGATTGGCATTACAGACCTGGCTAAAAGATGCTACTGGCAGTAGCTAAATGCTACTGGCGTTACACACCTAGATAAAAGATTCTACTGGCAGTAGCTAAATGCTACTGGCATTACACACCTGGATAAAAGATGCTACTGGCATTACACACCTGGCTAAAAGATGCTACTGGCAGTAGCTAAATTCTACTGGCATTACACACCTGGCTAAAAGATGCTACTGACAGTAGCTAAATGCTACTGGCATTACACACCTGGCTAAAAGATGCTACTGGCAGTAGCTAAATGCTACTGGCATTACACACCTAGCTAAAAGATGCTACTGGCATTACACACCTGGCTAAAAGATGCTACTGGCATTACACACCTGGCTAAAATATGCTACTGGCAGTAGCTAAAAATGCTAAAAGATACTGGCATTACACACCTGGCTAAAAGACTACTGGCTAAAATACTGGCATTACACACCTGGCTAAAATATGCTACTGGCAGTAGCTGAACGCTACTGGCATTACACACCTGGCTAAAAGATGCTACTGGCAGTAGCTAAATGCTACTGGCATTACACACCTGGCTAAAATATGCTAGTGGCATTACACACATGGTTAAAAGATGCTACTGGCATTACACACCTGGCTAAAAGATGCTACTGGCATTACACACCTGGCTGAAAGATGCTACTGGCATTAAAAATCTGGCTAAAAGATTACTGTAGCTTTGTTGGAATATCCAAATCATCTTGGCTCCTGGACTCTGTCCACGCATTTCAAGGCTGCGTTGAGACAACTACTTATCAATGACCCAAGCCCAGCTCAGGTA
This sequence comes from Oncorhynchus gorbuscha, assembly GCF_021184085.1. NCBI lineage: Eukaryota > Metazoa > Chordata > Actinopteri > Salmoniformes > Salmonidae > Oncorhynchus > Oncorhynchus gorbuscha. The sequence goes on from NC_060190.1 coordinate 49,699,902, forward strand.
ATCCCTACCATTGTGTCGCTGAGTTGTCGTAATGCTGCAACAAATGTACATTATCCCAGGGGCGTTGGCAGTCACAATGTAAGTAACCTCATTTATGCCCCTTAAACTCCCCTGAATGCCTCTGTCGATCCTACAACTATCATGTGCCTATGAACCAGTTATACTGTTAGCACTGAGGCATTGTATCCTAGTAGGAAGTCCACTGTGTGCAGCTGACCCTACACTATCAGCTCAAACATAAATAACATTGGCATGTCTACTTCTGAAAAGCTTCCCAGTAAAGCTATAAAAACAATCAAGTCTCCCAGAAAACTTCTATAAATTGCCCACATTACCATACAGTGCATTTGGAAAGTATTCAGACCCCTTGTGATTATGTTACAGCCTTATGCTAAAATGGGTTAAAAAAAAATGTTTTACCGTATCAATCTACAGACAACACCCAGTGGAGATTTTAGCATGTAAATCTTGGTGGAGCAAAAAAGTTTAAACAAGTGGGATGCACACCGCAAACTGTTAGGGCCTACATAAAGCCGTCCCAACAGCAGTCCCAACATCTTACCACTGCTACACCTGGCTATCAGTGGAGCTTTGTCTGGCAGTGAAACAGTTCATTCAGCCTCATTTACTGCCTTTAAAAAAACATAGCTGTTATGGCTGACTTGCTTAAACAAATGTGGTTATTAATGACAACTGAGATGTACAAACTATGGCATAAGGGGACGACAAGCAGATAATTTTGATTAATTGACAGCTTCATTGACAGCATGCCCAATAATGTTTATCATTTTAAACTAGGAAAAGAGCCCCTTAATCCCAGTTTTGGACCACACAGCCACTGTCACTGATTCCTTCCAAACCACTCATTGTTGAATTTGCGATTTTCAACTTGTTGTGGAATGTTTATGTCCAATGGCCGATGAGCACCGATACGTTTTATCTATAATTTCTCTTCATTACTTCTCTTCATATGACAATGATTAAAAAGGATTTGCCAGTAGATTGTCGACTTGATTCATGATGATAACTGCTAGCTAAGATTTTGAAAGTATGATGTTGACTAAATTTGTCATAGTAAAGGTACTGTACATATAATGTGATTTGACATCATTTTATCTGTGGCTAATGACTTTGAGCCTTCTTGCATGGGCACTTCTAATGAAACTCGAATTTTTGAGGTCCTAACTTAGACATGGCGGTGACGTAGTATCCCAATGAGTGACAGAACACTGAGCCAATCACGGCGCAATGTTTCATATTTTCTGCTGGCTAGCCCCACCACCACAGAAAGCCTGAGCTAGGCTGAAACACCTGCAATTTGGAGCTGCCTTACTCAAGAAAACTAAAAAGAAACCATGTTTGTATACGGCTTTATTAATACGTTGTTTTCAAACTGATATGTGACACGTATTAATACCAAAATAACATGCAAAACAGGCAAGCCCTGTGGGACTCAAAACAGGTTGGGCCCTGTGGGACTCAAAACAGGTTGGGCCCTGAATGGCGGGTCGCCACTGACAATACCTCATAATGACAAAGCGAAACACGTTTTTAGAAACGTTTGCAAATGTATTAAAAACAAAAAACTGAAATACCTTATCTACATAAGTATTCAGACCCTTCGCTATAATACTCAAAATTGAGCTCAGGTGCATCCTATTTCCATTGATCATCTCTGGAGGGACCTGAAAATAGCTGGGCAGCGATGCTCCCCATCCAACCTGACAGAGCTTGAATGGCTCTGCAGAGAACAATGGGATAAACCTTCTGAATACAGGGGTGCCAATCTTGTAGCGTCATACCCAAGAAGCTTGAGGCTCTAATCGCTGCCAAAGGTGCAAAGTACTGAGCAAAGGCTCTGAATGCTTATGTAAATGTGATATTTCTGTTTGTTTTTTAAAATCTAAAGCCTGTTTTTGCTTTGTTGTTATGTGGTATTGTGTGTAGATTGATGAGGAAGAAACAAGGTTCATGAAATCGATAACCTGTGACATAGTAACCGGTGATATTCATATTCTGATTATCTCTGAAACTCACTTAGATAATACCTTTGATGATACAGTGGTAGCAATACATGGTTAAATACCTATAGGGGCAATGTTACAGTCTATATTCAGAGAAACATTCCTGTTAAATACTGTTGAAGTAATATGCCTACAGGTTCACCTACCTCACCTAAAGCCCATTCTTGTGGGAAGCTGCTATAGACCACCAAGTGCTAACAGTCAGTTTCTGGATAATACTTCTGAAATACTTGACATTGTACACTACTGTTCAAAAGTTTGCGGTCACTGCCAAATGTCCTTGTTTTTGAAACAAAAGCACATGTTTTGTCCATTAAAATAACATAAAATGGATCATACATACAGTGTAGACATTGTTAATGTTGTAAATGACTATTGTAGTTGGAAATGTTTTATGGAATTTCTACATAGGCGTACAGAGGCCCATTATCAGCAACTATCACTCCTGTGTTCCAATGGCAAGTTGTGTTAGCTAATCAAACTTTATAATTTTAAAAGGCTAATTGATCATTACAAAACCCTTTTGCAATTATGTTAGCACAGCTGATAACTGTTGTTCTGATTAAAGAATCAATAAAACTGGCCTTCTTTAGAGTAGTTGAGTATCTGGAGCATCAGCATTTGTGGGTTCGATTACAGGCTCATAATGAAACAAATAACTTTCTTCTGAAACTCGTCAGTCTATTCTTGTTCTGAGAAATGAAGGCTATTCCATGAAAGCATTTGCCAAAAAACTGAAGATCTCATATAGCGCTGTGTACTACTCCCTTCACAGAACAGCACAAACTGGCTTTAACCAGAATAGAAAGAGAAGTGGTAGGCCCCGGTGCTCAACTGAGCAAGAGAACAAGTACATTAGAGTGTCTAGTTTGAGAAACAGACGCCTCATAAGTCCTCAGCTGGCAGCTTCATTAAATAGTACCCGCAAAAGACCATTCTCAATGTCAACAGTGAAGAGGCGACTCCGGGATGCTGGCCTTCTAGGCAGAGTTCCTCTGTCCAGTCTCATTGTCAGCAGTGAAGAGTTGACTCCGGGATGCTGGCCTTCTCGGCAGAGTTCCTCTGTCCAGTCTCAATGTCAACAGTGAAGGGGTGACTCTAGGATGCTGGCCTTCTAGGCAGAGTTCCTCTGTCCAGTGTCTGTGTTCTTTTGCCCATCTTAGCCTTTTATTTTTATTGGTCAGTCTGAGATATGGCTTTTTCTTTGCAACTCTGCTTCAGATCCTGAGCTACAGTCAATTCGATTTGGGTATCATTTTAGGCAAAAATGGAGATTTAAGTTCAGATTTAAGAAAAATAAATAATTATCTCAGATTCTAGAGTCTGAGATTGTCACCCTAATGTACACCTTAAAAGCATGCCAAATCATGTCTGGGGACAGCTTTTCTCTGTCCTCTATGTCTACATTTGTAATGAGAAAGGTTTTTATATTTTTGTTTACATATTTAATTTTGGGTCTTGAAGATGCGCTCTGTTTATTTCTCATATTCTGTCACTAAGTGTATTTTGTATTGGTGTAATTAAGCATGATACAGGAGAATGATCCTATATCACTATAACATGGATTTTAGAACCCAGTATATTGTTGAGTGCATTTTTGGAAATAAATTGTAGTCAATTCTTGAACAGTTTTTCTTACTTTGAGAGAAGAAGGAGTACTATTTTGTAGTTGGGAATAATAATCTCCATGTGTCCTGTAAAATATTTGTAGAGATTAAATATTTCAGCCTCTTTGGAGGTTCCTTGAATTTTTGTTTTTTATTGCCTGTCTGTCTGTCTAACTTTCTGAACGCTTGATTTAGGACACCTGATAAAATAATAGTTCCTGTCTGGGATTGATCTAATATACAGTAGCTCGAATTCTATCTAAGAAGGCCAGGTTTGTCCCTGGGGGTTTATACAATTAAATCAATGTATATGTTTGCCCATGTAAGGTACAATTCTAAATGAGAAAACACCCTTCTTGATCTGTAAGCTGGGATATAATGCAAAAAGGGTGTATTCTTTTGATCAGGCTGCCTAATCCTCAGCTGTTACTTGTATAGAATCAAAGTTAAACATGTCTGTTCCATCTGTCATTGAAGAGCCAGATAGATTTGTTTAACTCCCAATCACATCCGGATGTGATGTGATACAGCCGCGGGTGCTTTTTCATTAAAGAATAGACACTTGTGGTTTTTAGCTGCTCCAATCAAAACAGCAGAGCATGTAGTGGCCAAAAGCATTCATCTTGGGCTGACAGGGGAGCGGGGTTGCAAAATGCAATCATATCAAGCAAATAAACCATTTATAAAATGGTGAGATATTTTTTGATACAGACAAGCTAAAATATAAGTGGAACTATAATTTTGGGTTACAAATGTGGAGGTGCAAAGACATAAGTTTGCCCCCTCTATTTGAATTTGTTCCATGGCTCAGGCAAGTGGATGCTGAAAGGCTGTTGGCTCATCTCAGTCACGATTTGGTCAGTGCTATCTGGGATCCCTGGGACATCCCTACCCAATTGAAGTTGAAATGTAAAATGGTTATTATTATTATTTATTTTATTTAACCTTTATTAACTATGCAAGTCAGTTATGAACAAATTCTTATTCACAAAGACTCTGCAAGGTGGCGAAAGCGTTCCACAGGGATGCTGGCCGATGTTGACTCCAGTGCTTCCCACAGTTATTTCAAGATGGTTGAATGTCCTTTGAATGGTGGACCATTCTTGATACAAACAAGAAACTGTTGAGTGTGAAAAACACAGCAGCATTGCAGTTCTTGACACAAATGGTTGTGCCTGGCACCTACTACCATACCCCATTGAAAGGCACATACATTTTTTGTCTTTCCCATTCACCCTCTGAATGGCACACATACACAATCCATGTCTCAATTGTTTCAATGCTTACAAATCTTTCTTTAACCTGTTTCCTCCTCTTCGTCTACACGGATTGAAGTGAATTTGACAAATGGCATCAATAAGGGATCATAGCTTTCACCTGGTCAGTCTGTCATGGAAAGAGCAGGTGTTCCTAATGTTTCATACACTCAGTGTATACTTTCAGTGTCTCAAAGTTGTTATCTCAGAGTCCTGGCAGCCTGTGTGTAAATCTATTTTAAGATGTAAAATGTGCTGAGTGAATGAGGGAATGGTTGTGTGCATTTTTGTTTGTCCTCTTCTGTGTTGGTTTGCTGACTACATTATTAGCCCAAATTCTTGTTGGTTTAGTTTGCGAGCTAATTCAGAAAAACTTGCCATCAATTTAAAGATGAACTAAAAACAGTATTTGTTCACTATGAACATTATCTTAAAGCTAAAAAATGTGTGATTTGGGTGGGCATTCTATGCTTTCTATTTCTTTGTTTTTGGCCGAGTGTGGTTCCCAATCAGAGGCAGCTGTCTATCGTTGTCTCTGATTGGGAATCATACTTAGGCAGCCTTGTTCCCACCTAATGTTGTGGGTAATTATTTATTTTCTGTGTGTGTTTGTGCGCCACGGTTGCGTCACGTTTGGTTTCTGTTTACTTGTTTTTTTTTGTGGAAGTTTCACTTTATTAAAAGATGTGGACTTACATGCATGCTGTGCCATCTATGACAGGGAGTTTGAAGACAGTGAACGTGACACTAAAACAATTGAATATAGACATTATTGTGGACAATATTTCAAATAATAATTATTCTAAAGAGCTTTTATGAATTGATATAGTTTCACATGGTTGCTAAGCCATTTGTCCCGCACTTCCTTCTAGAGTTAGGGTGAGACAAAAAACTGCTCTGTAATAAGCATTCAAAGTCTAACGCTCAGCCTCGCCGCCCTGTTTGATGTACAGTACAACCACGAAACTTGGAATATCAGTGTTTATCATCATAAGGAACACATTTGCCTCCAGGACCCATTAGGTCCGCCACATTAGATTTTCTGCCATGTTGGATTTCAAAATAATCTTCTTCATGAACCACAAGTCTGATTCACTGGAGATGTGGCCAGTACAGTGTTTATTACTGTAGTCCCTATGCAGTTTGCAAAATAATAATTGCTAAGTAAAACATTCCCATTATAAAAGCCCCTTCTGTCCTATCTTTGGTTAGTTATCATTCCCATTGTAAAAACCCCTTCTGTCCTATCTTTGGTTAGTTATCATTCCCATTGTAAAAGCCCCTTCTGTCCTATCTATGGTTAGTTATCATTCCCATTGTAAAGGCCCCTTCTGTCCTATCTTTGGTTAGTTATCATTCCCATTGTAAAAGCCCCTTCTGTCCTATCTTTGGTTTCATTTACATTTACATTTACATTTAAGTCATTTAGCAGACGCTCTTATCCAGAGCGACTTACAAATCGGTGCATTCACCTTATGACATCCAGTGGAACAGTCACTTTACAATAGTGCATCTAAATCTTAAAGGGGGGTGAGAGGGATTACTTATCCTATCCTAGGTATTCCTTAAAGAGGTGGGGTTTCAGGTGTCTCCGGAAGGTGGTGATTGACTCCGCTGTCCTGGCGTCGTGAGGGAGTTTGTTCCACCATTGGGGGGCCAGAGCAGCGAACAGTTTTGACTGGGCTGAGCGGGAGCTGTACTTCCTCAGTGGTAGGGAGGCGAGCAGGCCAGAGGTGGATGAACGCAGTGCCCTTGTTTGGGTGTAGAGCCTGATCAGAGCCTGGAGGTACTGAGGTGCCGTTCCCCTCACAGCTCCGTAGGCAAGCACCATGGTCTTGTAGCGGATGCGAGCTTCAACTGGAAGCCAGTGGAGAGAACGGAGGAGCGGGGTGACGTGAGAGAACTTGGGAGGGTTGAACTGACGGGCTGCGGCGTTCTGGATGAGTTGAAGGGGTTTAATGGCACAGGCAGGGAGCCCAGCCAACAGCGAGTTGCAGTAATCCAGACGGGAGATGACAAGTGCCTGGATTAGGACCTGCGCCGCTTCCTGTGTGAGGCAGGGTCGTACTCTGCGGATGTTGTAGAGCATGAACCTACAGGAACGGGCCACCGCCTTGATGTTGGTTGAGAACGACAGGGTGTTGTCCAGGATCACGCCAAGGTTCTTAGCGCTCTGGGAGGAGGACACAATGGAGTTGTCAACCGTGATGGCGAGATCATGGAACGGGCAGTCCTTCCCCGGGAGGAAGAGCAGCTCCGTCATGCACATAAAGGGTTTTGAATTGTTGCATGTACAAGAGGGATTTCTCTTTCAGCCTGATCATAAGCCAACACCTAGTTTCATTGCTGTTAAAAGCTACAGATGTATTATTCTGCTTGTGAAGAGCCCTTACCGGTCAGGTGTCTTTTGTATTCGTCTTGTCGTGTTCCGTCTATATATCTTTATGTATATCTTTTTATATATTTTTTCTTTGCATATATCTTTGTTAAATATTTTTCTTAACCCCAACTTCAACATACTCTCCTGCAACCCGCCTCACCCAATGTGGTATGGATCTGCTGTTTTCTTTAATTTAGAACCGGAACCCCCAAGCCAGTAGTCAGCTAGCCACTGTTAGCAGTCATCAGCTAAGCTTTAGCCCGGACAAATCCTGCCAGTCTGCACAGCGTGATTCAACCCGGAGCTTATCGGACTCCGCAAGCTCTGAACCTCTTCTCCTGGATCATCGCAGCTAGCTAGCTGCTATCTGATTGGCTTCTCCTGGCTAATGTCTCTGTCCCGAAGCAAGCACCAATTAGCCTGGAGCTAGCCTATGCTAGGCCCATCTCACAGCTAGCTGAAGAGGTCCATCAGCCACTCCTTGGGCTACAATACCTATTTTGCCAATTGGCCTGGACTCCTTTTATTGCCGATACAGAGCCCTGCCGATCCATCACGACTGGACTACTGATGTAAACAGCCTCCTTCGACGTCCCCTGAATGCCCATCTGCTAGCCTGCTAGTCGTGGCCCGCTAGCTGTCTAGAGCATAGAGGACTGTTATCTGAAGCGGTCACCATAGCAGCACCCACACGTAGCACGCGCTCCAGCAGGTGTATTTCACTGGTCACCCCCAAAGCCAATTCCTCCTTTGGCCGCCTTTCCTTCCAGTTCTCTGCTGCCAATGACTGGATCGAATTGCAAAAATCTCTGAAACTGGATACCCATATCTCCCTCACTAACTTTAAGCTCCAGCTGTCAGAGCAGCTCACAGATCACTGCACCTGTACATAGCCCATCTGTAAATAGCCCATCCAACCACCTCATCCCCAAACTGTTTTTTTTCTTTCTCCTTTGCACCCCAGTGTGACTCTACTTGCACATTCATCTTCTGCACATCTATCACTCCAGTGTTTAATTGCTAAATTGTAATTATTTCACCCTATTGCCTATTTATTGCTTTACCTCCCTTATCTTACCTCATTTGCACACAATGTATATAGACTTTTTTCTCTATTGTGTCATTGACTTTATGTTTGTTTATTCCATGTGTAACTCTGTGTTGTTGTTTGTGTCGCACTGCTTTGCTTTAACTTGGCCAGGTCGCAGTTGTAAATTAGAATTTGTTCTCAACCAGCCTACCTGGTTAAATAAAGGTGAAAATAAATCAAAATAAATAAAACTACATGGTGAGGCTTTTGCAAATGTCTTTCTCATTGCTCATCATGCTAAAATTGTCTGTCTGTCAGTCTTTCTGCCTATCATGAACCCACCTCACCTTTCTCTATGAATTTGAAACTGGTAATTGAGTTTAGATGGCTTGCCTTGTGTGTGTCTTTGTCTATGTGTCTATCAGCAGCAAGAAAATCATGATTATAAGGTTTTCTTGTGAAAATATCTTAATACTAATGACCTTTGTCTGACTAGCTACCTGTATGTCTGCCTGTCTATGCCTAGGAACCTGCATTGCGGCATGCGGCTACATTGAGTGTTATTGCTTATACTCATTAATAATATTTGGAAAATTGCATTAACAAACACGAAAACAGAGGGTGCATGTCTATCATCATATGTTTTTATGGTAATATCTCAAAATGTACTTTAAAGAGCAACTACCACTAAAAAGCAACATATCTTTTTGAGAACAGCCTATATGACATCGATATGAGTGAGGAATATAGATGCTTGTGTCAAAAATGTACTACAAAGTGCAAATAGGATAATTTGGGTAATAAAGTCAGTCTCATCCAAAACAGAGATTGGCGAGATGAAGAGAATGAAGGGAACCATAATTGTTTTCCTTGGGTTGCTGGGTTTATTTCAATCCTACCCACAGCCGGCAGTACCCAAGTAACCATCAATTCAGAGCGCAGCTGCACTCGGCCTGATCGTAATGCCCACGGTCAATTTGGTTTGACATTTTCTATCCCTATGGGGAAAGTTAGGAATCATCAGTAAATTACACAATGTACATGGGACAATATTTTTAAATGTCAATAGCTCCAAATTACATTGACTTAAAAACCTCAAACCAATTATAAATTGTAGAAATTCATATACAATATTGAAAAGCATTTAATGAGACACCTAAAAGATGTGCAACATGAAAATATTGTCCCATTTACATTGTGTAATTTATTGACTTCAAGACACAAGACCTGGTTAGACTGTTTCAGATCACGTAGAAGGTTGAGTGACTGTAACTGTGTACTGTTTTGTCAGAGTGAATGTACAAACTCTTGCCATGTGCAAACACACAAGGGACACACACATTAACCCCTCTCCAAGACTACTCTCGTTTGGCTTCAGTCATGACCAGCCCCCCCCCCCCCCCCCCCTTTAACCTCTTGAACCTCAGGGGGCAGTATTTCATTTTTGGATGAAAAACGTTCCCGTTTTAAACAAGATATTTTGTCACGAAAAGATGCTCGACTATGCATATAATTGACAGCTTTGCAAAGAAAACACTCTGACGTTTCCAAAAGTGCAAAGATATTGTCTGTGAGTGCCACAGAACTAATGCTACAGGCGAAACCAAGATGAAATTTCATACAGGAAGTGAGCCAGATTTTTGAGGCGCTGTGTTCCAATGTCTCCTTATATGGCTGTGAATGCGCAAGGAGAGAGCCTACACTTTCTGTCATTTCCCCAGGGTGTTTGCAGCATTGTGACGTATTTGTAGGCATATCATTGGAAAATTGAACATAAGAGACTACATTTACCAGGTGTCCGCTCGGTGTCCTCCGTCGAAACTATTGCGTAATCTCCAGGTGCATGACTTATCTTCGAATAGATATGTGAAAAACACCTTGAGGATTGATTCTAAACAACGTTTGCCATGTTTCTGCCGATATTATGGAGTTAATGTGGAAAAAGGTTTGCGATGTAATGACTGAATTTTCTGGTTTTTTTCTTAGCCAAACGTGATGAACAAAACGGAGCGATTTCTCCTACACAAATAATATTTTTGGAAAAACTGAACATTTGCTATGTAACTGAGAGTCTCCTCATTGAAAACATCCGAAGTTCTTCAAAGGTAAATTCTTTTATTTGAATGCTTTTCTTGTTTTTGTGAAAATGTTGCCTGCTGAATGCTAGGATTAATGCTATGCTAGCTATCAATACTCTTACACAAATGCTTGTGTAGCTATGGTTGAAAAGCATTTTTTTGAAAATCTGAGATGACAGTGTTGTTAACAAAAGGCTAAGCTTGTGAGCCAATATATTTATTTAATTTAATTTGCAATTTTCATGAATAGTTAACGTTGCGTTATGGTAATGAACTTGAGGCTATAATTACGCTCCCGGATACGGGATTGCTCGTCGCAACAGGTTAAATTTGAAACAACAACTTAAATAGCAATGAGTTATAACAAAAACCTACTGAAGCTATTTAAATCATTGCCCATTCCTGATTTTGATTTCAGTTTGTCTTTAAGAAGTTGTTTTTCTAACAACTACTGCATTCAGTGTCACAAAAATTCAAATTTGATGAAACTGTAAAAATTAAAAAATGATGAATCCATTTATATTTTCATATCATGCCACAATGAAATTGCAAAGATAAAATTAAAATAGAAAATTCTGACTGGGCACAGACGTCAATTCAACATCTATTACGCGTTGGTTCCACAGAGCACAACATACAGTCTCCTTGCCTGAAGAGTTGCATTGGCTACAGGCTTTAGCTTAGCGGACTAATGTGCTCTTCTGACATGCAAAATACCCTTTTTTCAAATCCTGTCAGTCATATTTGTGCCATGGCTCAGATTGGTCTCTGTGAGGAGGAGGAGGAGGTCAAAGGATGGGGAATTGTAACTGAGGTAGTTCAGTAACCAGTAATGCATAATGAGTATGCCTAACCTTCCCTGAAACCTGAATAGTTGCATTGGGTAAATGCCAATGCTTCAGCTTAGTGGGGTATCCAGGGTACATTCAAGTGCCCTTTCAACCTCTCCAAAGTGTCCAAATGTGGTAATTGCAATGTTTTTGCACACTGGATTTCAAGGTCCTGGAGTGGCCTAGTCAGTCTCCAGATCTCAACCCCATAGAAAATCTTTGGAGGGAGTTGAAAGTCCGTGTTGCCCAGCAACAGCCCCAAAACATCACTGCTCTAGAGGAGATCTGCATGGAGGAATGGGCCAAAATACCAGCAACAGTGTGTGAAAACCTTGTGAAAACTTACAGAAAACGTTTGACCTCTGTCATTGCCAACAAAGGGTATATAACAAAGTATTGAGATAAACTTTTGTTATTGGCCAAATAGTTATTTTCCACCATAATATGCAAATAAATTCATTAAAAATCCTACAATGTGATTTTCAGGATTTTTTTTTCTCATTTTGTCTGTCATAGTTGACGTGTACCTATGATGAAAATTACAGGCCTCTCTCATCTTTTTGTGGGAGAACTTGCACAATTGGTGGCTGACTAAATACTTTTTTGCCCCACTGTACATGTAATTACCATTACCATTCATGAGATCCCCACATTGTAGCCTGTACATTTACAATTATACACTAAAACAATGTTTACCAATCTTCATCCTGGGACATCAATGGTTACACATTATAACTAATAGACTAGAAACAGGATTTCACTAGTTAAAGGCTGATTTGTAATTAATATATACAGAAATATATATTTTTTAAACAGTACATTCCACTTCCTATGCATCATGTAAGTACTCTAAAACCAGCTCATCTCAATATCTAATGCCCTTCATCTACATTGATCTGATAAATAATAATAATAATAATAATATATGCCATTTAGCAGATGCTTTTATCCAAAGCGACTTACAGTCATGTGTGCATACATTCTACGTATGGGTGGTCCCGGGGGATCGAACCCACTACCCTGGCATTACAAGCGCCATGCTCTACCAACTGAGCTACAGAATAGGTGTAGTATTTCATTAAATGAGGGATTTAATTTTACCCAGTAGATAATGTGAAATGCTTTATTGAAATAAGTTAATTATCCAAGTATTATAAATACATGCATTATAAATATACGTGTAATATTTTAAATACAAGTTCAATCTGTACTTCAATGCACATCTGTTGTGGATTATAAAAACAGAGGAAGAAAGAGGAAGTGAGAGGTGTGAAAGACAAAGGTGGTCCTTCTGTAGCTCAGTTGTTAGAGCATGGTGCTTGTAACGCCAGGATAGTGGGTTCAATCCCCGGGACCACCCATATGTAGAATGTATGCACACATGACTGTAAGTCGCTTCCGATAAAAGCGTCTGCTAAATGGCATATATTATTATTATTATATTACAAAGGAAAAGAGGTAAGAACTTAGGAGCAGGGAAGGCAGCATTAATGAATTATTAATGAATTAATTCATTGATTAATGAATCAGTGCTACCCAAATATTCTCTCAGTTCATCACAATTACACAAGTGTCTCTAGTCGGCCCGAAGGTTATCTTAAGAGCGGGTGAGGTGGTGATGATGGGACTGGGGGTTGGCATCCTCCCACTTATCAAAACATATCTACAGACGAGAGACAGATGGAGAGAGCGAGAGTATGTTTAAGCCTTGTGTTTTTATTTTTTATTCTAACATTGTTGGTCATCATAATCATCAGGAGGTGACATTCAAAACTGACCTGGGATCATTAACTCTGGGACAACTGCCTTTTTATCTGTATTTCAATGCAAAGCATCTCCTTAATAATACTTCCTGTTGATCTGACCAAGTGACCTCTCACCTCTGATCATGCTGTGCCCTCTATGTAGCCAGTTCAGATGCGGGAGGGGTTCCCCGACACAGCTGAAATCAAATCAAATCAAATCAAATCAAATTTATTTATATAGCCCTTCGTACATCAGCTGATATCTCAAAGTGCTGTACAGAAACCCAGCCTAAAACCCCAAACAGCAAACAATGCAGGTGTAAAAGCACGGTGGCTAGGAAAAACTCCCTAGAAAGGCCAAAACCTAGGAAGAAACCTAGAGAGGAACCGGGCTATGTGGGGTGGCCAGTCCTCTTCTGGCTGTGCCGGGTAGAGATTATAACAGAACATGACCAAGATGTTCAAATGTTCATAAATGACCAGCATGGTCAAATAATAATAAGGCAGAACAGTTGAAACTGGAGCAGCAGCACATTCAGGTGGACTGGGGACAGCAAGGAGCCATCATGTCAGGTAGTCCTGGGGCACGGTCCTAGGGCTCAGGTCCTCCGAGAGAGAGAAAGAAAGAGAGAATTAGAGAGAGCATATGTGGGGTGGCCAGTCCTCTTCTGGCTGTGCCAGGTGGAGATTATAACAGAACGTGGCCAAGATGTTCAAATGTTCATAAATGACCAGCATGGTTGAATAATAGTAAGGCAGAACAGTTGAAACTGGAGCAGGAGCATGGCCAGGTGGACTGGGGACAGCAAGGAGTCCTCATGTCAGGTAGTCCTGGGACATGGTCCTAGGGCCCAGGCCAGTTGAAACTGGAGCAGCAGCATGGCCAGGTGGACTGGGGACAGCAAGGAGTCATCATGTCAGGTAGTCCTGGGGCATGGTTCTAGGGCTCAGGTCCTCCGAGAGAGAGAAAGAAAGAGAGAAGGAGAGAATTAGAGAACGCACACTTAGATTTACACAGGACACCGAATAGGACAGGAGAAGTACTCCAGATAAACAAACTGACCCTAGCCCCCCGACACATAAACTACTGCAGCATAAATACTGGAGGCTGAGACAGGAGGGGTCAGGAGACAAGCGGATTTAGGGAGAAGCGGAAATAACCTAGAGGATTTAGGGAGAAGAGGAGAGAGGGTAGAAGTGAAGGAGAGAGACTGTTATGGAGAAAATAAGGTAGTTAAAGACACACTGTTCAACAGGAATCTGTGTGTGTGGCCTCATCTGGTGTCCACACCACACTAAGTGGCTGCAGAGTACTTTATGCTGAAAAACATGAACAGACACACAAAGACAAACAATATAGCGTAGTTATAGAAATAATGAAGTGTCTTACTATTCTCCATGGTTGGCCCTCTTGCCGATTCTTTGAAGGTGGAAGGAGCCACAGTTATACACCTGAGCCTGCACAACACAATCCATCAATCATATTGATATATGAGTGTGTAGGTGTGGGTTTTTGGGTGTCTAATTTTTTCAATGTGGGTGATTTAACTTTTTGATGCACCCATCCCGTTAGAATGAATCGATTACCTTTGATGATCTTCAGATGTTTGCACTCACGAGACTCCCAGCTACACAATAAATGTTCCTTTTGTTCCATAAAGATGATTTTTATATCCAAAATACCTCCATTTGGTTGGCGTGTTATGTTCAGAAATCCACAAGCTTGAGTGGTCACGACCGGGCAGAAGAAAATTCCAAATAGTATCCGTAAAGTTCGTAGAAACATGTCAAAAGTTTCTTATAATCAATCCTCAGGTTGTTTTTACAATATATAATCGATAATATTTCAACCTGACTGTAGCTTCTTCAATAGGAGAGAGAAAATGTCTGCTCCAAGCTGTTGCGCATGCAAAACGCTGCTGGAACCCAGCCATCCAATGACGCGATGTGATCTTTCTCGCTCATTTTTTCAAAATAAAAGCCTGAAACTATGTCTAAAGACTGTTCACAACACGTGGAAGCCATAGGAAAAGGAATCTGGTTGATATCCCTTTAAATGGAGTGAAGGCAGGCAATGGAACAGAGAGCTTTCAGGAAAAACAGCACTTCCGGTTTGGAAGTATAACAGAATATCAGTTCTGTTATACTCACAGACAATATTTTGACAGTTTTCTATCCTAATCTAATTATATGCATATTCTAGATTCTGGACCTGAGAAATAGGCAGTTTCATTTGGGTATGTTTTTCATCCAAACATCAAAATACTGCCCCCTACACTCAACAGGTTAAAATGGCCTGTTTTGTTTTTATACAGACATCACACCCTTACCTAAACAGCACCCTCACCTGAGAATTAGGAATCAAAGGGAGAGAAACTGGGAATTGAATAACTGCAGTTGACATAGCTAAGTAAATTGAAGAATACTCTTATTGCAATGTGAATGGCTCTAAAAAAAGAGACTTTGGTTGTGCATTGTATAGTCTATGATGTTGCCAGGGAACAGCACCCTCTTCGAAGAAGTAGGAGGTGAAGAGCTCCCGCACACGGATTGCCTCTCTTGCTGCGTGGTTAGACCCCACCCTTGAAACATCCTGCAGAACAGCAGACTTCTCCTCTGACGCATGGTGGTGAGCTACAGATCCTCTTGTGTCCATCCTCATGAAGTTATTCACACACCTGAATTCCTCCAGGAGGCAGTCCCAGATGGCCCTGGTCACCCAACCTTGCAGTTCTCTACACGTTAACTGTAGGCAATCGTTTTGAAGGAATCTCCAGTTACAAGGTATCTGTAGGAATATGGAGAACAATGTCATTATTAGACTTTAACATCACCAGGTCATTGTGGATTACTAAAGTATAATATTGGATTGATAGATGCATGGGCACACATATGTTCATGTGTAGATGTAACAATAACAGGATCATATCAAGGATAGCATCGCAAATTAATACATACTGTAAATACCACTTGAAACTTGATATGCTGAATTCTTGATGCACAATCGAACATGCTGCTATATGCTGCCAGCACGCCCACAAGCGAGTCGCAATGGTCGGCCTAAGCGGCACGCGGCAATTTATCGCTATCTATTGTACATTCACCGTTATGCCCCCCCCCCACTTCCAAAACCAAATTTCCACCCCTGGACGGATGCATTTACATTTCCAATATGGATGGAGGACTTATTTTTGCAAATTGAGGTTTGAATCCCAGAGCCAACTAGTGAAAAACCTGCCAGTGTGCCTTTGAGCAAGGCACTTAAGTGTAATTGCTCCTGTAAGTCGCTCTGGATAAGAGCGTCGACTAAAATGTAAAAATGTAAATGCATTTCAAGGTGTCTTTTCAGAAGTTATAAATGTTAAATCAATTGATAATGGTCTGTGTATTTAGAGTTAAATTTAAGCAATTTTTTGCCAGTTATAAATATTGGTAACGTATTAATAAATGTTAATAGGTCTGCTCCTTTAAAATAATGTATCCTTTTGAGCAGTTTTAAATGATGATAATGTATTTATAAGTGTTCATATGTCTGCCACTTTAACAGTTATACATGTTGGTAACGCATGTTGGTGACTTAAATGTAAAATGTAAATGTATGTGAGCACTTATTGGAGTGTATACAGTGTCTTCCATAGGAAACCGTACAATCATAAAAGTATAGATAATAGAATAGACATTTCCATTGAAGTTGCAATTTTCAAGTTTTGCACTTAACACACAGAAACAGCACATCGTCCACGTAATTCATCTCATAGGCCTAATAGTACTGTAGAGCTCTTTTTACTTCACGCAATATAGCTGGGTCACCCCATTCTGTCCTTAGGGGTCCACCACCCTGTAGCGCCCCAACCCAAAACACCCCACTCAGCTTTAGGATCTTAGTGAAACATTCATTATTGGTTGCGGGTGTGTTAGGCCAAGGCCAGAGTGACAACCCACAGGACAGCAGGCACCCAGGGTGCTAGCAATTGCCTAAATAGATATCTCCTCTGACATGGGCATGTTTTCAGTACAGACTAATCGTACTGTATTTCATATAAATCATCCAGACCTTATGAAAGTTGCCCAGTATACCCTTAATCTTGTAATAGATCAAATCTAGTGATACATAACTTGACATTTCTACCGTCCATTGTGACATTGTGGGAGGATAACCAACCCTCTAATTAATGGCAATGCATTTCTTAGACGCTATAAATGCTTGGTTACACATTTTCCAGTATCAACATTTCCAAGCAAACAAAAACAGTGAGAAGGGAGAATATGTAGACATGTTAATATAAAGCAACATACTTTTTGCCGGAATTCAGCCGACCTTCTTCACAAGGTCATAACATAAAAAGATGTCTCCTTTTGTGTGTTACACCTCCAGCAGAGAAATTACATTTCTGAGTGCATGTTATTCAGTTTCACTGGCATATAGAACCGTCTATTGATGTCTGAGATGATATGAACATGACTGGACATTCAAACATACCTGTATCCATTCATCATCATCTATAGCTTCTATCTGGAAGCTATAGCCTCCATAGCCTCTATAGCCTTCTAGCCTCCATCAACCCTTGATACGGTTTGGAAATCAACTTTGGAGGTTTATCAGACTGCCTTAAAATAGTTTCAATCTGTGAAGCCTCTGGCTTGTCCAGTGTTTGCTGCACAGAGAGAATAAAGTTTTTTATCTGCAAAAATTCACCTCAGCTCCGTCACAGACTGGCTGCCTGAACCTGCTGAGACCCCTGTCCCCATCTGATCCTTCTAAGATGAGGTATGACAAAGAATTATCTTGGTGTACATCTATACAATATATTATCCAATAATAGAATCAAAGGTTCAATAATTGAATTGACCATTATTCCCAGACCCCAGAATGTAGCTTTAAGATCAACTCAAGATGGAACTTTGTATCATTCACTGATATTGTTAATATCACCTGAGCTCTGTAGACTGGTCTTCCCTAGCATTCTAACCCTGCTGGGACACCTGTCACCATCTGGTGGTTTCATCAGAAATTGTATTTGCATTTCCTAATTTTTCATTTTTATTAGAATCTGTAATTCTGAATGTAATATTTTTGAATTTGCAATGCACAAATTGAAGTTGTAAATAGTTGAAAAGTTGCTAAAAAGCTTTTGTTTTTGCATGAAGTGACCATGTGTCTTATGAAACCATACCAAATGAGTTTCCCGGATTTATGTTTAATATGTTACGTTTAGTCCATGAGACCAGGCTGCTCAACTAAAGAATAGCCAGTTGCTGCTCTGCTTGCTTTGCAACTTGGAGAAAAAGCACAACACTTACACACTGTCAGCAGCTGAATCTGTTCAACTCTCTCGTGCTAGTCCAGCCAGCCTTTCAGAAAAGAAAGCTAGACTGGTGCAGGGGTGCAGAGCCAGACACACAGAATCACAATGGACTCAAATAGCCATTACTTCTATAAGAACATGCCATTGCCTTCTGTCTGAATATTCCTCGCACTTGCAGGCGTTATGGTAAGTAATAGAATTGCTTATTGCATCTTTTGATTTTCAAACTTCTCTAACACTAGCATGTGTTGGCCTGATCCAGCGTGACAATGGATAAGTGCCTAATGGGTAAATATCAATAATTGAAATGACCCAGATCCCAGAGTCTACTTTAAGAAAAGCTAAGTTGATTTTAATGTGGAGTCGTTTACTAGGCCTGACACAAGACCGCTAATCCATGTCGTTTTCTTTTTGACTCTCCTTCCCTCTCCATTTTAGATTGTCCTCTTCACCGTCACATAAAGATTGTGCTGCTGGGGTGCAGGTTTAGTGGAAAGAATGCAGTAGGGAACACCATTCCGGCCAGATTAAAATGGAGCTATTCCTTGTTGAAGAGAGCTATACTGTGTGTGAAGAAACAAGGGAAAGTAGAAGGGTGGAAGGTCACTGGGGTTGATACGCCAGGCTGGTGGAATTCCTGAAGAGAAAACTTCTGTGCTGGTTAAAAAGCAGATAAAAGCGAGTGCATCTTTGTGTCCTCCAGGACCCCATGCAATCCTCCTGGTCATAAAGGCATTCCACTCATTTACAGAGGAACGTAGAAGAGCAGTGGAGGATCACATTGAGCTTCTCAGTGATAACGTCTGGAGTCACACTATAGTGCTGTTCATCAATGGAGAATGTCTGGGAAAGGCAGGCATCGAGGAGTACTTCTGAGTGAAGGGGAGGCCCTCCAGTGACTGGTTGAGAAATGTGGGAACAGGTATCACGTCTTCAACTTTCAACGGGTCCCAGAGCTTCTGTGGAAAATAGACAACATGGTGGCAGACAAAGATGGTAAACATTTTGAAATAGGTGGAGTAGTTGTAAAGAAGACAGAATGGAAAAGGCTGTAAAACAGAGACTGAAAAAGGTGAAGGAAGAGAGAAAAATCCCCAGGTCATTGAAAGGTCTCGAATTAAAGTCTCAAATGAAAATCAATGCACTGTGGTAGGCATAAAAAATAACAGAAACGTTTATCTAGGGGAGTGTTTGTGTATCAACCAATCTCAATAACAAGAGGGGCCACTCCACATCTAAAATGTGCAAATAAGCAGTATGTGTGTACTTTGTTACTTTCGTGTTTGTTTATCAGTTGCCATTTAAGTTCTTCACTCATTGAAAGCGCTGATTCGAAAACATTTCGGTAATTTCTTGAAAACACTGTCAGTGAGGTGAGTTATATAAATGGAGCTAAAATGAAAGACTGACATGGTATACTTTTTGTTATTGTTGCAATTGCAACATCACTAGCCCATAAAAATATGAGCTTACATAAATGTTCATTTGGCATGCCGCATAATCTCTGTCAATTATCTAAAATACATAGCCATGGGTTATGCCAAAATAGTTTTCCAGCCCACATCGCTTTGGCATAAATGTATCAAATCCATGATAAAATCTGCAGGCACGGTTAAAAACAGAATGAACACAATAATCAATTCTGTGCCCCCATACTGCTGCAGCATAAGTAATGATACGTAGCACCAATGAATCAAACAGTTTAGTCAAACATTGGAAATGTAGGCCACCCATGGCTTTACACTTTGCAATTACGGCACCAAGGGCAAAATTTGCAAAGTTAGAAAGGTACTTAACCCTCCTGTTGTGTTCGCTTCATGTTGATTCATTCTGTGTTCCCGGTCCAAAATGAGCACCCCATTATAGCTGATTATAAATCCATAATAATACATGTATTATCATCTAATATTGTGTTAGATCTTTTTATCAACTTATGTTCTTGTGAACATTAAACGTTTTCAACTTCTATTTGCTAGTTATGGCCTGTAGGCCTCATTGACCTGAGCTCATACAACTTGTTTTCAACTATAACAAATACCCAGATGAAACATATTGTGCTATTTATCACAGACTACTTTGTGTCAAAGTTTAACAAGGACATTTGTTTTGAAACCATTTCAAATGTTTAAATAGTGGTAGGATTTTATGTCATTAACCCGGGATATGGTATATCGCCGTTGGCCCTGGGGTCATCCTGATAACATTTCCAGCCGACAGCTGACCTCTCCTCTCAGGTAGGGATAAAGACCAGGACAAATTCCCATTCTTTGACCGGAATGTAACAGCAACCTCAGCAGGGCCCTCTTCCTCATCACTGGGTTGTTCCACATCGGTTGTCTGTTGGTCTGGATCATATTCTGTGTTGTCTTCAACTTCTGACACTTCCTCCTCTAATGCATCTTCACTCTCAGTTTCCTGGACTCTCTCCTCCTCACCAGTGTC
The DNA here is from genome assembly GCF_021184085.1 of Oncorhynchus gorbuscha. Classification (NCBI taxonomy): domain Eukaryota; kingdom Metazoa; phylum Chordata; class Actinopteri; order Salmoniformes; family Salmonidae; genus Oncorhynchus; species Oncorhynchus gorbuscha. Next base: position 49,720,600 of record NC_060190.1, read on the forward strand.
ATGATCAAAGATATGAGCAAGAGCCTCACATACAGAATATCGTTTGGTCATTGTGTTGCCACAGAATGAATTGTGAGCAAGGCCTCAAAAAAGCTTTATATACCAGAGCTGCGAGAAAAGTTCTATATATTATTGAAACAATGTTGCGATTGTTTGTGAGAATGCCAACAGGTGTGATACTCGTGGTGGAAATATTCTACTGGGTAAAGGTTCTGTGGGGGTTGCCATGGAAGCCAAGAAGGGGAGTGAGGTGTGTGTGTGTGCTCAGACACACATGCATGTGGGGGTCTGGGAGAGGAAGTGTGTCCGTCTGATGAATTGGCATGTGCTTGAACTCAATTATATACACTAATTGTACTGTAGTCTCACCAAAAGGCTCCTCAACAGCTTCTAGCCCCAAGCCATAAGACTGCTGAACAATTCATAAAATCGCCAACGGACAATTTACATTGACCCCCCCCCCCAACCTGCCTGAACCCCCGCACACTGCCTGGGTACCGCGGACCCCTGTATATAGCCTCCACACTGCCAAGGTACCGGGACCCCTGTATACAGCCACCACACTGCCTCGGTACCGGGGCCCCCTGTATATAGCCTCCACACTGCCTGGGTACCAGGGCCCCCTGTATATAACCTCCACCCTGCCTGGGTACCAGGGCCCCCTGTATATAACCTCCACACTGCCTGGGTACCAGGGCCCCCTGTATATAGCCACCACACTGCCTGGGTACCAGGGCCCCCTGTATATAACCTCCACCCTGCCTGGGTACCAGGGCCCCCTGTATATAGCCACCACACTGCCTGGGTACCAGGGCCCCCTGTATATAACCTCCACCCTGCCTGGGTACCAGGGCCCCCTGTATATAACCTCCACACTGCCTGGGTACCAGGGCCCCCTGTATATAGCCACCACACTGCCTGGGTACCAGGGCCCCCTGTATATAACCTCCACCCTGCCTGGGTACCAGGGCCCCCTGTATATAACCTCCACCCTGCCTGGGTACCAGAGCCCCCTGTATATAACCTCCACACTGCTTGGGTACCAGGGCCCCCTGTATATAGCCACATAGTCCTTCTGTAGCTCAGTTGGTAGAGCATGGCACTTGTAACGCCAGGGTAGTGGGTTCGATCCCCGGGACCACCCATACATAGAATGTATGCACACATGACTGTAAGTCGCTTTGGATAAAAGCGTCTGCTAAATGGCATATATTATTATATTATTATTATATTACACTGCCTGGGTACCAGGGCCCCCTGTATATAACCTCCACCCTGCCTGGGTACCAGGGCCCCCTGTATATAACCACCATACTGCCTGGGTACCAGGGCCCCCTGTATATAACCTCCACCCTGCCTGGGTACCAGGGCCCCCTGTATATAGCCACCACACTGCCTGGGTACCAGGGCCCCCTGTATATAACCTCCACCCTGCCTGGGTACCAGGGCCCCCTGTATATAACCTCCACACTGCCTAGGTACCAGGGCCCCCTGTATATAGCCACATAGTCCTTCTGTAGCTCAGTTGGTAGAGCATGGCACTTGTAACGCCAGGGTAGTGGGTTCGATCCCCGGGACCACCCATACATAGAATGTATGCACACATGACTGTAAGTCGCTTTGGATAAAAGCGTCTGCTAAATGGCATATATTAATATATTATTATTATATTACACTGCCTGGGTACCAGGGCCCCCTGTATATAACCTCCACCCTGCCTGGGTACCAGGGCCCCCTGTATATAACCTCCACACTGCCTGGGTACCAGGGCCCCCTGTATATAACCTCCACCCTGCCTGGGTACCAGGGCCCCCTGTATATAACCTCCACACTGCCTGGGTACCAGGGCCCCCTGTATATAACCTCCACCCTGCCTGGGTACCAGGGCCCCCTGTATATAACCTCCACCCTGCCTGGGTACCAGGGCCCCCTGTATATAACCTCCACACTGCCTGGGTACCAGGGCCCCCTGTATATAACCTCCACACTGCCTGGGTATCCAGGGCCCCCTGTATATAACCTCCACCCTGCCTGGGTACCAGGGCCCCCTGTATATAACCTCCACACTGCCTGGGTACCAGGGCCCCCTGTATATAACCTCCACCCTGCCTGGGTACCAGGACCCCCTGTATATAACCTCCACCCTGCCTGGGTACCAGGGCCCCCTGTATATAACCTCCACACTGCCTGGGTATCCAGGGCCCCCTGTATATAGTCTCGTTATCGTTATTCTTATTGTGTTACTTTTTATTATTACTTTTTATTTCAGTCTACTTGGTAAATATTTATTCTTCTTGAACTGCACTGTTGGTTAAGGGCTTGTAAGGAACATCTCATGTAAAGTCTACACTATTCAGCGCATTTGACAAATAACAGTTGATTTGATTTGACCCATTCATTTCTAATGACCGGCCATTTTTGACTGGGAACACCAGAGGTGTATAAAAGTTAAATAAAACACCCAAAATGTAATGCAAATGATCAAAATGCATTTTGTGTGTTCAGATGACCTGTGTGGACAAAGTCATGGAACCTTGTGACAATCAGATTAAATTAACTAAATTTTTCAGAGAGGAAACGTGTAAATCGGTCCAATTTGACCAGAACACAGCAGGAGGGTTGAGACACAGTATAAACATTTTAAAATACATTAATAATCAACCTCAGATACTTGTACTCACTGACAACAAATGTGGCAGGACCACAGGTCAACATAGAATGTGTTCTAGGCACTGAGAAATTCCTTGTGTACTACCTTAGTTTTGTATACATGGATATTCAAAACAATATTTATATATACCAATATAAAACAATATAGAAACTTTGTATTTTTGGTGTATGTAAAGTATTACAGTGCACTGCGCTATAATGTGCCTTGAAATGAATCCCAACCTAAATGGTGGAAGCCCTCAATGCCTCTGTCCATGCTAAAGCAGGCTTTGTGGCAAATACAGTATTATCTTTATATGATCATATATTAAATATACCATTATGTTGTTCTCTCTTTATGTGATTCCAAACAACTGTTAGAGTTCAAGTTTGTGCTACTGTTGTACAGAGAAGCTGGGAAAACTTCAGAAGGAGACACCATCTTTGGCACAAGGTGTGATCCATTCCCACCATTGCCTGTTCAGTGTGTAAAGAGACATAGAAGAGTGGCGGGGAGACAAGTCACTGTGGTTGACACACCAGCCTGGTGGAGGGAATTTCTGAAGAAAGCTCCTGTGCAAGAGTTGGATAAACAGGGAATAGTGTGTGTGTCACTGTGTTCCCAGCAACCCATGTTTGCTTCCTGGTCCTAAAGATGGACTATACGTTCACTGAGGAAGAAAGAATGGCAGTAGAGGAGCACATGTAACTTCTTGGCAAGACCGTCGGGAATGAACAACACTATAGTGCTCTCCACTAATGGAGAGTGGCTGGGAGATGCAACCATTGAGCAATACATTGAGTGTGAAGTGGAGGCCCTTCAGTGGCTTGTTGAGAAGTGTGAGAACAGTTATCATGTCTTCAAAAACCTTGGCAGAGATGATGTCCTGGAGCTGCTGGAGGAGATAGAAGACATGGTGGCAAGAAACATGGAAGATCAGTTTTACACTTAAAATGGTATACTTGGAAGTACGATCATTGAGTAGAGCATCATTGCCTAGTTTCTGTATGTATTACAAATTAAGATTATATTGTCAAATTGTTTATATTGAAAACACCTGTGACGTGATCTATGAACGAACAATGTTAAATTGTACTGATTTATGTTGTCATTTGTGGGACAACTATGCAGTAGAACGCAAAGCGCAGTAACTACGTAATTGTTTTTCAGTGAAATCTGACTTAGTATTTTTCTGTCCAGACAGACAGCAATTTCTGATACTGCATGGTATATTCTGATCAACTGGCTTGTTCTTGTGTCAGGAAAATAAATACCACATTAATCAGCTATTATACCACAGCATTGTATAATACTTGAATACAAACTGAAATTGCGTACAATGTCAACGCAAGTCCAACACAGAATTTATGTAACTAGCTAGCTAGCATGCATTGATTTGTTTTTGCAGAAACATATTTTGTTGGAGCATCTGATGACCTAATATTGAGAGTGATGAACATGGTTTGCTAGCAACAAACTATATATTTAGCTAGCTTCTAGCCTGGTGTTTGATATGCAATAGGATGTTCTCGTAATTAACAGTGAGTGTTGACAAGTGTCCTGACGAGAAGGCAAACTTTTCTAGCTATGCCAGGCAAAATCGGGCATTATCAGCTCATTGTTATGGATGTATCCAAATGAATGTCAGCAGATAACAGGGGTTGCGCCCATGTATATAACCTTATAACTAATCCAATGAGCGACTGGGCCGTGTCTATAGCAACCAAAAGATGAGAAAGTATGAATTTGCTCATAAAAATGAAAATGTCAACTAAATGATTTTATTTCTACCGGTAAATATGTGCTTAGTATTGTTTTCTTTGGCAATTGTGGTTTAAGTGGGATAAACATCTTATACAAATGTAATGCAGTAAACTGATATTCTGGCTGCAGTGGTTGAGACTCTGTAGCCATAACTAGTTGGCTAACTAGCAGCAAGCAAAGGATAAGACGTAGCCATGGAACATAAAGAACGATTAGGTCCCATCCGTAATTATCAAACTATTATCAAACTCTAGCAACCAAAAGAGTTTGAATTCGCTTATAAAAATTAAAATATCGACTTAAAAGATAACATTTTGAAAGGTAAATGTGTGCTTTCAAATTGTTTACTTTGACAACTGTGGTATAAGCAGGATAAACACCTTCGCTGGAAAATTGTACTACGCAAAGGGACTCGGCTCCGTCTCGTCCCGCTGTGTCATCTACTATTGGGGGGGCAGGGTAGCCTAGTGGTTAGAGCGTTGGACTAATAATCAAAAGATTTGAAGTTTGAATCCCCGAGCTGACAAGGTACAAATCTGTTGTTCTTTCCCTGAACAAGGCAGTTAACCCACTGTTCCTAGGCTGTCATTGAAAATAAGAATTTGTTCTTTAACTGACCTGCATAGTTGAATAAAGGTTAAAAAAAAGTTTTTTAAATTCAAAGTTAATGTACAAAATGTCGGCGTTTATCCCATACATAAACCTGATCTTTATAACAAAGGTCTAAGACTTTAGACTAAATTCATAGTTACTGTATTTTGGCTTTGTAGGTCAGTGTGGACACATCCCTTGACAAAAAAGTATCTGTTCCAGACAGTACTCTCACAGGCACAGCCCAAGGCTGGATATACTTCCATGGTACAAACTAGAGAAAAGGAGAAGAGCTCTGAGACACACCTTCACACCCCTCTCTCTTCCTCCCCAGACTCCTGTCTAAAACAAGGTCATCAAAAACTCATTACCCTCCACAGCCTGCCCATGATACCTACCAGCCAAGTGGAGCTATTCCTCATTTTATATCACTCTTTATGGAACAGTATGATGACACAAGCAGAGGGAATCTGCACTAGTAACTCATCACTCACCACGTTTTATATGTGTAATTGATTGGTTGATTGATTTTGATGATAAAATTGCATATACAGGGATCACATCTCAATTATTTTGTTAAAATATTAACAGAAGTGAATTTATGTTAATATCAAGTGGCATAGCATGGTTATGTTATTGTAAATAAATACAGAATTCATGGTTGGGCAACTCCAGTCCTCAGGGGTCTGATTGGTTTCACACTTTTCCCCCTGCCCTATAGCTAACGCACCTGATGAAAGCTGATTATTGGAGTCAGCTGTGGCTGGCGCAAAAGTGTGACACCAGTCAGGCCCCGAGGACTGGAGTTGGCCTTCCCTGGTTCATATCATGCATTTATTGGGCTTGTGTTCCTATCAACACAGTTAACCGTGGGACAGCACAGTGTACCTCCCAAACAGAACTGCATGATACTGCTTATTTCTACAGTGCAATGCAATCAGACTTATATTGAACTCCTGTATTCAGTGGAAAACTGAAATGTCATTGCCCATTAGGTTTTATGCTCATGTATTTATGGCGTAATCATGTCTGGTTTGTACGGTGGCCTGTAAGGACAAGATGCCAGTGTGTGATAATAGTAATACAACTCTAATCTGAACTGTCTGTGCTGTCTGGATATCTGAAAGAGGAGAACGAGAGCAACACAAAAAGAGATTGTGTGTACTGTCTTGTGAATATATATACTGTCTTGTGAATATATATACTTTATCTTGTATTTGGTGACTACTCTTTTTCATATGATTATTGTTGCTATTGTTAACTGTAATGATATTGTTTGTTGTTGTTGTTAATGCCATCATTTGTTTGGCGATGTACTATAAGTTCCCTTACTTTTTATACCGATAAAGGTTTTTAGAACAGATTTGAACTGAATGCAGTTGAATTGAATTGATTAGAATGGACAGAGGGAGAGATAAGGACAGACTGTTCCGTGCTCATTCCTATTCCCTTATACAGGAACAACGATAAAGAGACAAATCCACACAGGTGCAGGAATAACCCTAACGGGGAGGAGGCATGTGCGAGTGAGATAGAGATGGAGACGTGCCGAGCTATCTGTTGCAGGCGTTGGAACCAAAATTATTTTTCTGAACAGAACCATTATTTTTTCTCGTTCCACAGTTCCGACAATGCAAAATAAAGTTACGAACGGTTCGAACCCAATAAAAGTATGGGTTAATATCGTTCCTTTCTGTTCCTTTTTAAACCTCTGATCGATATTAAATGACTTCACCAATCCATACGGATGGAGCAGCATGCTGTGGAGCAGGCAAGTTGTAGTTGTTTTAATCTAGGCAGCATATTTAGTTATTTTCCGGTTTTCTGTTTCCAACCCCTGACCTGTTGTGCATTTATCAGTGGTTGCCTGCCTTTCTGTCTTCATGAACACAGAGAAATGAGGTAAATGTCGCCAGATAAAGAAGAAGGTATGTGACGTGTTCAGAAAACTACGAGAGAAGATACTGCAGAGTAAGAGTGGAAGGGGAAACAGAGCAGGGACATGGGGTGATACATTCCGCTATGCCCACATTGTGTGTGTGTACTGTATGTGCTGGTGTGTGGAATGGGCTTGCCCACCCAAGCCCCTCACCCAGGCTATGACACAGACAAAGTGGACATAATGTGATGACATTTTGTGTGGAGCAGAAAGGGAACTTATCAATGCACTGTGTTTGTGTGCCTACGTTAATGTGTGTGTGTGTGTGTGTGTGTGTGTGTGTGTGTGTGTGTGTGTGTGTGTGTGTGTGTGTGTGTGTGTGTGTGTGTGTGTGTGTGTGTGTGTGTGTGTGTGTGTGTGTGTGTGTGTGTGTGTGTGTGTGTGTGTGTGTGTGTGTGTGTGTGGGCGTGATGGTGAAGACGATATTGTGTGACAGGATGGGGTGGGGGTGAAATTTTGTATTAGGGTTTGTTGGAAACTGACTAATTGACTTGAACATGTTTTAGTATGTTTATAACTATATAAGTGGCCTAGCAGTAGTGATTAAAATGTTATGGGTTAGACAGAATGGTGTATATGCAAAAGCATTTGTGGCTGGCGGCAAACTACATAGAGGGGGCCTGTCTCTGAGACAGTATGTTTCCATAAGACTGAGATAGGTGGCATATGATAGAGTTAATACTACAGATGAACTGTGAACTATTGAACTAACCTCTTGTAAAACCTGCAGACTGAGGAGAAAGGGTACAAGCATGAGGAAGTGTATAGTCTTCATTTTTATAGACCCCAGCAGAACAGTATCCCTAAGGTATAAAGTATTGATTGGTTTTTGCCATTTATGTTTATCCATAGCTTAACGCATTACTAATAATTATCATATCTTGTGTTTTATTTTTATTTTCAAGTTTTTTTTCTATCACTCTCTTAGGATGCTGAAGGAGGAAGAGAAAGTCAAAAGCCCCAGATGAAATGTTATTATCAGGAAGGGGAAGAAGAATCCCATTTAGTGTGATTAGAGGTCAGAGGCCTTGGAGGTGTAAACACAAAAATCAACTGAGAAAATGGATCATGTTTTCTTTTCTGTTCATTTATAAGTCATTTCAAAGTTCATATAATGTTGTACAGTATGGAGTTACTGTTCAAAAAGGAGGGACTGTTGGGTTCTAGCTTGAAATATATTTATTCATGTTACCATACTAGAACTTATTGATTACTGTACAAGTATATAAGCTGGGGTCAATGGAGTGTGGATAATAACTAGGTGTATGGAATGTTCCTGAGTGAGACAAGGGGGGGTGCAGAAAGTTTACATTCTGTAAAAACATGTTAGTGTTAAATGCCTGCTAAAGAGGGAGGCAAAAGGCAACCGTCTGGTTTCAGCCACTGTTAAGGTATGACATTCGTGGATCAGGGAGGAGCGAGGAATTCGGACCGAGGTCAGATAAGATGAAGTGAGAAGGAACACACATATAATTCCATGCCCACGAAGATTCTAGCATGAGACTACACCAGTGAGAAGAACAAATTAAGTTCCTGACCAGCAACAGAGATGTATTGGCTGTCTAGATGTGCAAGGAGTTGACACCAGCTAGTAGGAGGGTATAAATATATGTGCTTGTGTAAACATGTCTTTGTCTTTTTCAGCTGTTTGACCCAGTGGGTGAATAAACTTGGTTTAAGCTTTTTCTAGTTGTCCATGAGTTTTTACTCTGTTTGTTCCGAACCTAACAGATTTGAAAATGTGTGGGGCTTTGAAGTGTGATGACGATAGCCTAATTCTGTCCACTCTACACTCCCACACCCAACTGACCTCATCCAATCATAATTCTCTCTGTCACTTGTTTGTGTGTGTGTGTGCGCTTGCACACGTGCTTGTTTTTTTATTTTAAAATATATACATATATTAACCCTTCCCCTTGGAGGACAAATATCTTTTCGTTTTTTTACAGCCTTTTTGCTACATATACATACATTTTACATACACATTTTTTGATTCTATTGCATTTTTTCGATAAATTTAAATTAAAAAAATGAATTACTATATTTGAGTTTAAAAATAACATTTGTTGTAATAATTGTTCTATCTTTTCTGGAGGATAAATCTGAAGTAGTTTAAGAAAGGGCAGTACTTTAAACAAAATTGCATTTTCAATTAGTCTGAAATGAGAAGTTGTCATCTGTATAAAGGCAAAAAGGCAATTTTTGAACAAAGGACGAGCCTTTCTTAATAATCTACTGGAGAAGCATTTTAGGTTTAAGTATAACTTATGTATCATTGAAGCTTTTAGTGAGAGGTTTAAAGCTTTAATATTTAATAATTTTAGCTTCCCAAACATTAGTCATTATATAAATAGGCAGCTTTAAATTTTGTCTGGCTTAGCATTCCAAATAAAATTATATATTTTTTGCTCATTTGACTTAAAAAACTAGTGATCTGGAGTAGGCAGTGCCATTAGTAAGTAAGTAAACTGTGACAGGACCAAAGAGTATTTACCTCTCCATGGTTGCAGAATCGTATCTATTTTTGCTAACTTTCTATTGAAATTAATTGTGGTAAGTTAATTTATATTTATTGAGATGTGAATACCAAGTATGTATTCTTCAACATCTGTCCATTATATTGGTAAACTACAAGGTAGTGTAAACACTGTATTTTTAAATGAGCCAATATGCAATATTGTGCACTTGTCATAACTAGGTTTTAATCCAGAGAAGCTAGAAAAGTGATAAAGATCTTCAATGCGACTGTGCAGTGATCCAGATTGCAGCCTTAAGAAAAAACTTGAGTCACCGGCATACATTGACACTTTAGTTTTTATCCCCTGGATTTCTAACCCCTTGATGTTCTTGTTGGATCTAATTTAATAGCAGCATTTCAATGGCCATTATAAATAGATATGGAGACAACGGACAGCCTTGTTTTTTCCTCTTAAAGCTCAGTACTTTCTGAGAAGTAACCATTATTTACTATTTTACATCTGGGGTTGCTGTACATAACTTAACCCATTGTAAAAGAGATTCACATAAATTAAAGTAATCAAGGCATTTATATATAAATTCTAGTTGTACTTTATCAAGCGCCTTTTCAAAATCTGCTATGAAGACCAGGCCTGATATCTTCAATGTTTCATAATGTTCAATTATGAAACATTGTGTGTGTGTTATACTAACAGCGTGGAACCTGGATGGTGTAACTCAAAGTGCTTGCCTACTCTGAAATGTTTCTGTGTGGTGTGGGTACGATTGAGCTCTCGTGTGTGTCATCCCTGAATTAGATGCTTTTCCTGGCTGCAAAACCATTCACTTGTGCCAATTACACCCTAGACAGCACCATTCATGTGTAGCATGAAACAGACTAGTGAGGACAGGAGGGAATGGGCTATACGCTCTTAGAAAAAAGGGTTCCAAAAAAGGTTCTTCAGCTGTCCCCATAGGAGAACCCTTTTTGGTTCCAGGTAGAATCATTTTGGGTTCCATGTAGAACCCTCAATGGAAAAGGTTCTACATGGAACCCAAAATGGTTCTACCTGGAACCAAAAAGGTTCTACTTGGAACCAAAAAGGGTTCTTCAAAGGGTTCTCCTATGGGGACAGCCAAAGAACCCTTTTAGTTTCTAGATAGCACCTTTTTTTCCTAGGAGTGTAGGAGGAGAGGAAAGCGGAGAGATGAGACTAAGGAAGACAGTAGAAGAGAGGGGGAAGGATGAGAGTTGATAGGGTGAGAATAGGAGTAGAGGAGAGGAGCAGAAGAAGAGAGGTGACTCATGCATCTTAATTAGCCACTAACCAGCAGCGTGTCAGTGTTAGCGAGGAGAGGAGAGGCTGCCACAATGTATTAGCACCAGTGTTGGAATAAGTTACTTGAAATCTATTACATATTACTTGTTACATATCGCAAAGGTAACACTTTCTTTAACAATATTATTTTGCATGGAAAGTAATGTGTTATATTACTTTGAGTTACTTTCATGAAAAAAAATCTCAAACCCTCTGTCACGGCTGTCGAAAGAACTGGACCAAGGGGCAGCGTGGTGAGTGTACATATTTATTTTATTTATATGACACCAACAAAAATGATAAACAATCCAAAAACCAACCGTGAAGCTTAAGGCTATAGTGCCAACAATTAAAGACAACTTCCCACAAAGAAAGGAGGGAAAAGGGCTACCTAAGTATGGTTCCCAATCAGAGACAATGATAGACAGCTGTCCCTGATTGAGAACGATACCCGGCCAAAACATAGAAACACAAAATCATAGAACACACAACATAGAGTGACCACCCCAAATCACACCCTGACCAAACCAAATAGAGACATTAAAAGGCTCTTCACAGTCAGGGCGTGACACCCTCACTGTTTTTTTGGAATGTCGGAGGGAGCGTGCTCTACCAAAGGCTACTTAACACAGGTATCATTAGTTTCTCCTGTCATCTGTGGCAGTATACTATCCTGTGCTAGTAAACAAGTGCTGTGCTTTCATCTGGGTTTAGTTAGCCTAATATATTTTAAGCTAAACATCTGTACAGATTTCCTTACTTTTCAAAATCTTTCTCTCCAGCCGCCAGTGCTGTATATACCGCTGCATAGAGATGTAGATTGGGCACACCTGCCACTAGACCGTGAAGCCCTCTATTGGCTCTGCTATTACATAAATGATCAATGGCAAAGATCAGAGGTGCCCCCTTTATACATATTTACGGACAGCAGAACAAAATGAGGAAGTCAAGATCGGATCATGGAAACACTCGCCCGGTAGAAATATTATTCTGAAAGTAACTATAATTATTTTACCCAGTTTAAAAAAAGTAATGGGGTACATTACTAGTTACTCATAATAAGTCATATTATTATGCAGTGCAATACTTTTGTGACGCATTAACCCCAACACTGATCAGCACAGAGTGCACACCTGGAGCTGAAAGCCCAATTAGCGCAAAAATATTTGAGGCTGGAAAGAGAGAAGGAGAGTATGTGCATATGCTTGTGTTTGCCATATGGTTGTGTTTGCCATATGCTTGTGTTTGCCATATGCTTGTGTTTGCCATATGCTTGTGTTTGCCTTATGCCTGTGTTTGCCATATGCTTGTGTTTGCCATATGCTTGTGTTTGCTATATGGTTGTGTTTGCCATATGCTTGTGTTTGCCATATGCTTGTGTTTGCCATATGCTTGTGTTTGCCAAATGGTTGTGTTTGCCAAATGGTTGTGTTTGCCATATGCTTGTGTTTGCCATATGCTTGTGTTTGCCATATGCTTGTGTTTGCCATATGCTTGTGTTTGCCATATGCTTGTGTTTGCCATATGCTTGTGTTTGCCAAATGGTTGTGTTTGCCATATGCTTGTGTTTGCCATGTTATGCAGGTGAATGAGGACCCAAAAGCGAAAAGCGACTTTATTCCAGTAAAGGAAATAGGCAATACTCCTAGACAAATCGGAGCAGAAAACAAAACATAAAAAACTAATTCCACTCGTAGTGACGAGGACAGACTGGAGACTTGACCATAAACTGTAGGTTGCCTCGGGAAGGCACCGACCGTAGCAGACTCAGACACCTGCTCACACGCAGCATCTGAGGGAAACAAGACACGACAGGGCGAGACAAAGACACAGCACGGTGAACAATATACAAGGATCCGACAGGACAGAAACGGAAGACAAGGGGAGAAATAGGGACTCTAATCAGAGGGCAAGATACTTAACAGGTGTGAAAAGATTAGATGATTGATTAGGGGAATAGGAACAGCTGGGAGCAGGAACGGAACGATAGAGAGAAGAGAGAGAGGGAGGGAGAGAGAAAAAAGGGAACGAACCTAATAAGACCAGCAGGGGGAAAACGAACAGAAGGGAAAGCAAAATGACAAGACAATATAAGACAAAACATGACAGTACCCCCCCACTCACCGAGCGCCTCCTGGCGCACTCGAGGAGGAATCCTGGCGGCAACGGAGGAAATCATCAATCAGCGAACGGTCCAGCACGTCCCGAGACGGAACCCAACTCCTCTCCTCAGGACCGTAACCCTCCCAATCCACTAAGTATTGGTGACCCCGTCCCCGAGAACGCATGTCCATGATCCTACGTACCTTGTAAATAGGTGCGCTCTCGACAAGGATGGGGGGAGGGAAGACGAACGGGGGTGCGAAGAAAGGGCTTGACACAGGAGACATGGAAGACAGGATGGACGCGACGAAGATGTCGCGGAAGAAGCAGTCGCACAGCGACAGGATTGACGACCTGGGAGACACGGAACGGACCAATGAACCGCGGAGTCAACTTACGAGAAGCTGTCGTAAGGGGAAGGTTGCGAGTGGAAAGCCACACTCTCTGGCCGCAACAATACCTAGGACTCTTAATCCTACGTTTATTGGCGGCTCTCACAGTCTGTGCCCTGTAACGGCAAAGTGCAGACCTCACCCTCGTCCAGGTGCGCTCACAACGTTGGACAAACGCTTGAGCGGAGGGAACGCTGGACTCGGCAAGCTGGGATGAGAACAGAGGAGGCTGGTAACCCAGACTACTCTGAAACGGAGATAACCCGGTAGCAGACGAAGGAAGCGAGTTGTGAGCGTATTCTGCCCAGGGGAGTTGTTCTGCCCAAGACGCAGGGTTTCTGAAAGAAAGGCTGCGTAGTATGCGACCAATCGTCTGATTGGCCCTCTCTGCTTGACCGTTAGACTGGGGATGAAACCCGGAAGAGAGACTGACGGACGCACCAATCAAACGACAGAACTCCCTCCAAAACTGTGACGTGAATTGCGGGCCTCTGTCTGAAACGGCGTCTAACGGGAGGCCATGAATTCTGAACACATTCTCGATGATGATTTGTGCCGTCTCCTTAGCGGAAGGAAGTTTAGCGAGGGGAATGAAATGTGCCGCCTTAGAGAACCTATCGACCACCGTAAGAATCACAGTCTTCCCCGCAGACAAAGGCAGACCGGTAATGAAGTCTAAGGCGATGTGAGACCATGGTCGAGAAGGAATGGGAAGCGGTCTGAGACGACCGGCAGGAGGAGAGTTACCTGACTTAGTCTGCGCGCAGTCCGAACAAGCAGCCACGAAACGGCGCGTGTCACGCTCCTGAGTAGGCCACCAAAAGCGCTGGCGAATAGAAGCAAGAGTACCTCGAACGCCGGGATGACCAGCTAACTTGGCAGAGTGAGCCCACTGAAGAACAGCCAGACGAGTAGAAACAGGAACGAAAAGAAGGTTACTAGGACAAGCGCGCGGCGACGCAGTGTGCGTGAGTGCTTGCTTAACCTGTCTTTCAATTCCCCAGACTGTCAACCCGACAACACGCCCATAAGGAAGAATCCCCTCGGGATCAGTAGAAGCCACAGAAGAACTAAAGAGACGGGATAAGGCATCAGGCTTGGTGTTCTTACTACCCGGACGGTAAGAAATCACAAACTCGAAACGAGCGAAAAACAACGCCCAACGAGCTTGACGTGCATTAAGTCGTTTGGCAGAACGGATGTACTCAAGGTTCTTATGGTCTGTCCAAACGACAAAGGAACGGTCGCCCCCTCCAACCACTGTCGCCATTCGCCTAGGGCTAAGCGGATGGCGAGCAGTTCGCGGTTACCCACATCATAGTTGCGTTCCGATGGCGACAGGCGATGAGAAAAATAAGCGCAAGGATGAACCTTATCGTCAGACTGGAAGCGCTGGGATAGAATGGCTCCCACGCCTACCTCTGAAGCGTCAACCTCGACAATGAATTGTCTAGTGACGTCAGGAGTAACGAGGATAGGAGCGGACGTAAAACGTTCTTTGAGAAGATCAAAAGCTCCCTGGGCGGAACCGGACCACTTAAAACACGTCTTGACAGAAGTAAGAGCTGTGAGAGGGGCAGCAACTTGACCGAAATTACGAATGAAACGCCGATAGAAATTAGCGAAACCTAGAAAGCGCTGCAACTCGACACGTGACCTTGGAACGGGCCACTCACTGACAGCTTGGACCTTAGCGGGATCCATCTGAATGCCTTCAGCGGAAATAACAGAACCGAGAAAAGTAACGGAGGAGACATGAAAAGAGCACTTCTCAGCCTTCACGTAGAGACAATTCTCTAAAAGGCGCTGGAGTACACGTCGAACGTGCTGAACATGAATCTCGAGTGACGGTGAAAAAATCAGGATATCGTCAAGGTAGACAAAAACAAAGATGTTCAGCATGTCTCTCAGAACATCATTAACTCATGCCTGAAAAACAGCTGGCGCATTGGCGAGACCAAACGGCAGAACCCGGTACTCAAAATGCCCTAACGGAGTGTTAAACGCCGTTTTCCACTCGTCCCCCTCTCTGATGCGCACGAGATGGTAAGCGTTACGAAGGTCCAACTTAGTAAAGCACCTGGCTCCCTGCAGAATCTCGAAGGCTGATGACATAAGGGGAAGCGGATAACGATTCTTAACCGTTATGTCATTCAGCCCTCGATAATCCACGCAGGGGCGCAGAGTACCGTCCTTCTTCTTAACAAAAAAAAAACCCCGCCCCGGCAGGAGAGGAAGAAGGCACTACGGTGCCGGCGTCAAGAGACACAGACAAATAATCCTCGAGAGCCTTACGTTCGGGAGCCGACAGAGAGTATAGTCTACCCCGAGGAGGAGTGATCCCCGGAAGGAGATTAATAATACAGTCAAACGACCGGTGAGGAGGAAGGGAGTTGGCTCTGGACCGACTGAAGACCGTGCGCAGATCATGATATTCCTCCGGCACTCCTGTCAAATCGCCAGGTTCCTCCTGAGAAGTGGGGACAGAAGAAACGGGAGGGATAGCAGACATTAAACACTTCACATGACAAGAAATGTTCCAGGATAGGATAGAATTACTAGACCAATTAATAGAAGGATTATGACATACTAGCCAGGGATGACCCAAAACAACAGGTGTAAAAGGTGAACGAAAAATCAAAAAGGAAATAGTCTCACTGTGGTTACTAGATACTGTGAGGGTTAAAGGTAGTGTCTCATATCTGATACTGGGGAGATGACTACCATCTAAGGCGAACATGGGCGTAGGCTTGTCTAACTCTCTGAAAGGAATGTCATGTTTCCGAGCCCATGCTTCGTCCATGAAACAACCCTCAGCCCCAGAGTCTATCAAGGCACTGCATGTAGCACCCGAACCGGTCCAGCGTAGATGGACCGACATAGTAGTACAGGATCTTGATGGAGAGACCTGAGTAGTAGCGCTCACCAGTAGCCCTCCGCTTACTGATGAGCTCTGGCTTTTACTGGACATGAATTGACAAAATGTCCAGCAAGTCCGCAATAGAGGCACAGGCGGTTGGTGATCCTCCGTTCCCTCTCCTTAGTCGAGATGCGAATACCTCCCAGCTGCATGGGCTCAGTCTCTGAGCCAGAGGAGGGAGATGGTTGCGATGCGGAGCGGGGAAACACCGTTAACGCGAGCTCTCTTTCACGATTTTGGTGACGAAGATCTACCCGTCGTTCTATGCGGATGGCGAGAGCAATCAAAGAGTCCACACTGGAAGGAACCTCCCGGGAGAGAATCTCCTCTTTAACCTCTGCGTGGAGTCCCTCCAGAAAACGAGCGAGCAGCGCCGGCTCGTTCCAGTCACTAGAGGCAGCAAGAGTGCGAAACTCTATAGAGTAATCCGTTATGGATCGATCACCTTGACATAGGGAAGCCAGGGCCCTAGAAGCCTCCCTACCAAAAACTGAACGGTCAAAAACCCGAATCATCTCCTCTTTAAAGTTCTGGTAATTGTTAGAACAATCAGCCCTTGCCTCCCAGATAGCTGTGCCCCACTCTCGAGCCCGGCCAGTAAGGAGTGATATGACGTAAGCAACCCGAGCTCTCTCTCTAGAGTATGTGTTGGGTTGGAGAGAGAACACAATATCACACTGGGTGAGAAAGGAGCGGCACTCCGTGGGCTGCCCGGAGTAGCAAGGTGGGTTATTAACCCTAGGTTCCGGAGGCTCGGCAGACCAGGAAGTAACAGTTGGCACGAGACGAAGACTCTGGAACTGTCCAGAGAGGTCGGAAACCTGAGCGGCCAGGTTCTCCACGGCATGACGAGCAGCAGACAATTCCTGCTCGTGTCTGCCGAGCATGTCTCCTTGGATCTCGACGGCAGTGTTACGAGCGTCTGTAGTCGCTGGGTCCATTCTTGGGTCGGATCCTTCTGTTATGCAGGTGAATGAGGACCCAAAAGCGACTTGGCGAAAACAGAGTCTTTATTCCAGTAAAGGAAATAGGCAATACTCCTAGACAAATCGGAGCAGAAAACAAAACATAAAAAACTAATTCCACTCGTAGTGACGAGGACAGACTGGAGACTTGACCATAAACTGTAGGTTGCCTCGGGAAGGCACCGACCGTAGCAGACTCAGACACCTGCTCACACGCAGCATCTGAGGGAAACAAGACACGACAGGGCGAGACAAAGACACAGCACGGTGAACAATATACAAGGATCCGACAGGACAGAAACGGAAGACAAGGGGAGAAATAGGGACTCTAATCAGAGGGCAAGATACGGAACAGGTGTGAAAAGATTAGATGATTGATTAGGGGAATAGGAACAGCTGGGAGCAGGAACGGAACGATAGAGAGAAGAGAGAGAGGGAGGGAGAGAGAAAAAAGGGAACGAACCTAATAAGACCAGCAGGGGGAAAACGAACAGAAGGGAAAGCAAAATGACAAGACAATATAAGACAAAACATGACATGCCATATGCTTGTGTTTGCCATATGCTTGTGTTTGCCATATGGTTGTGTTTGCCATATGGTTGTGTTTGCCATATGGTTGTGTTTGCCATATGCTTGTGTTTGCCATATGGTTGTGTTTGCCATATGGTTGTGTTTGCCATATGCTTGTGTTTGCCATATGGTTGTGTTTGCCATATGGTTGTGTTTGCCATATGCTTGTGTTTGCCATATGGTTGTGTTTGCCATATAGTTGTGTTTGCCATATGCTTGTGTTTGCCATATGGTTGTGTTTGCCATATGGTTGTGTTTGCCATATGCTTGTGTTTGCCATATGGTTGTGTTTGCCATATGGTTGTGTTTGCCAAATGGTTGTGTTTGCCAAATGCCTGTGTTTGCCATATGCTTGTGTTTGCCATATGCTTGTGTTTGCCATATGCTTGTGTTTGCCATATGGTTGTGTTTGCCATATGGTTGTGTTTGCCTTATGCCTGTGTTTGCCATATGCTTGTGTTTGCCATATGGTTGTGTTTGCCTTATGCCTGTGTTTGCCATATGCTTGTGTTTGCCATATGCTTGTGTTTGCCATATGCTTGTGTTTGCCATATGGTTGTGTTTGCCATATGGTTGTGTTTGCCTTATGCCTGTGTTTGCCATATGCTTGTGTTTGCCATATGCTTGTGTATGCTTGTGTTTGCCATATGCTTGTGTTTGCCATATGCTTGTGTTTGCCATATGCTTGTGTTTGCCATATGCTTGTGTTTGCCATATGCTTGTGTTTGCCATATGCTTGTGTTTGCCATATGCTTGTTTTCCTCTGTGTACTGTATGTGTCAAGTAGAAGACTCATACCTGCTCCTCCAAAGCCTTCATCTGAACAATACCACTCTGAGTGCAGCAAGAGGAATTTCCAATCTAACTACCTGTTAACTGTGTGTGTGTGTGTGTGTGTGTGTGTGTGTGTGTGTGTGTGTGTGTGTGTGTGTGTGTGTGTGTGTGTGTGAGAGAGAGAGAGAGAGAGAGAGAGAGAGAGAGAGAGAGAGAGAGAGAGAGAGAGAGAGAGAGAGAGAGAGAGAGAGAGAGAGAGAGAGAGAGAGAGAGAGAGAGAGAGAGAGAGAGAGAGAGAGAGAGAGAGAGAGAGAGAGAAAATAGTCTTTCTGCTTTGTGTTCCCTGGTCGCCTACTGTGTATGTTTGTGTGTATGAGTGAGTATATGGGGGTACAATCTTATTTTGTATCTGTGTCTGTGTGTGCTCTACCTCAGTTTCCAATTAAGGGTACCTATATTCTCCAGTGCCATTACTGCCCAACTCATCTATCCAATGTTTGTCATCCAAATGGATGTTTGTGTCTCTCCGGTGTTAACCAGCCCAGTCACACCTGATGCATTGGATATTAGACTACTGACGTTTGGTTTAGCTTGTCTCCACGGTAACAACCTGGCCGTTTTCCTTGTGTTGGCGGTCAGTGGCATTTGGGGATGATGTTAATGCCACAGGGACAACATGACCTTAACAGCGCTCGGAGGGGAGGGGGGTTGGGGGAATTGGAGGGAGGCTGGGGGAGGGCGGTCCCTGTGTGATATAGACTGACCCATCACCTCACCTTAGCATCAGCCTGACACACACACACCAAGGGAACACACACCCAAAGGCATAGCCGCGGGAAGTAGTTTGGGGGTGGGGGTGCTGCAGAAGAAAATGCTGTTTTTTTCCCTCCCCACAGGCCAGGTGCACTACTTTTGTGATAAATATTTAAGCAACGTCTTTGAGTTTTTACCAGCATTTGTAACTTGACTTTCATAATTAAAGTTGAAGTCGGAAGTTTACATACACCTTAGGGAAATACATTTAAACTCAGTTTTTCACAATTCCTGACATTTAATCCCAGTAAAAATTCCCTGTTTTAGGTCAGTTAGGATCACCACTTTATTTTAAGAATGTGAAATGTCAGAATAATAGTGGAGAGAATGATTTATTTCAGCTTTTATTTCCTTCATCACATTCCCAGTGGGTCAGAAGTTTACATACACTCAATTAGTATTTGGTAGCATTGCTTTAAATTGTTTAACTTGCGTCAAACATTTCAGGTAGCCTTCCACAAGCTTCCCACAATAAGTTGAGTACATTTTGGCCCATTCCTCCTGACAGAGCTGGTGTAACCGAGTCAGGTTTGTAGGCCTCCTTGCCTGCACACACTTTTACAGTTCTGCCCACAAATTATCTATAGGATTGAGGTCAGGGCTTTTTGACGGCCACTCCAATACCTTGACTTTGTCGTCCTTAAGCCTTAAGCTTGCAAGCCTCCCCCTTTTCCCTCCAAACATAACGATGGTCATTATGGCCAAACAGTTCTATTTTTGTTTCATCAGAACAGAGGAAATTTATTTAAAAAAATCTTTTAAAAATTCTCCATGTGCAGTTGCAAACCGTAGTCTGGCTTTTTTATGGCTGGTTTGCAGCAGTGGCTTCTTCCTTGCTGAGCGGCCTTTCACGTTATGTCAATATAGGACTCGTTTTACTGTGGATATAGATACTTTGTACCTGTTTCCTCCAGCTTCCTCACAAGGTCCTTTGCTGTTGTTTTGGGATTGACTTGCACTTTTCGCACCAAAGTCCATTAATCTCTTGGAGACAGAACACGTCTCCTTCCTGAGCGGTATGACGGCTGCGTGGTCCCATGGTGTTCATAATTGCATACTATTGTTTGTACAGATGAACGTGGTACCTTCAGGCATTTGGAAATTGCTCCCAAGGATGAACCAGATTTGTGGAGGTCTACTATTTGTTTTCTGAGGTCTTGGCTGACTTCCCTATTATGTCAAGCAAAGAGGCACTGAGTTTGAAGGTAGGCCTTGAAATACATCCACAGGTACACCTCCAACTGACTCAAATGATGTCAATTAGCCTATCAGAAGCTTCAAAAACAGTGACATAATTTTATGGACTTTTTCAAGCTGTTTAAAGGCACAGTCAACTTAATGTATGTAAACTTCTGACCCACTGGAATTGTGATACAGTGAATTATAAGTGAATTAATCTGTATGTAAACAATTGTTGAAAAAAGTACTTGTGTCATGCACAAAGTAGTTTCCTAACAGACTTGCCAAAACTATAGTTTGTTAACAAGAAATTTGTGGAGTGGTTGAAAACCAAATTTTAATGACCACCCTAAGTGTATGTAAACTTCCGACTTCAACTGTAGATGACCAGCCTATGTACAATACAGTAGTGCATATTTACATTACGTGGTTTGTAAAGATGGTAAATTAATACTGCACACAAGTGGTTGTTTTCCATGTTATTTGATCAAGACAAATGAATTAATTTGATGTGTATGTTTTGTGTCTTTGCCCATAACTTTGCACCTTTTGATGTAAATGTTTGAGGACAGGGTTTTCTTCTTTCTGGATGCTATTAGCATGACAATCACAGAGAAATGGACAGGGCAACAACAACAACTTACAATTACAACTATGGAATCCTGCAAGATACTGTTCTTAATTATATAACTACATTTCTTGCCAAAGCAGAGATGCTGAAATTGTTTTAGGCCTGCGTTACAGACGTCTATAACGGTCCACCAATACTAGTAAAGGTCCATTACTATGTTATGTTTGATTTATTTCTATTTTTCAGCACCCCTACTTCCCGCGGCTATGCCCAAAGGGAACACGCACACACACACACACACACACACACACACACACACACACACACACACACACACACACACACACACACACACACACACACACACACACACACACACACACACACACACACACACACACACACACACACACACACACACACACACACACACACACACACACACACACACACACACACACACACACTAATACCAAGGAAAAACACGCATACAAGAAACAAAAGACATACTGCACATAGAGCCTCATCTAACCAAGCCTTGTAAACCCCATCTGGGAAGAATCAACACGAGCTTGGAATACAGCACCATCGCCGACTCTCTATACCTTCTCCTTTCCCTTCCTCCCATCCCTACCACACTCTCTTTCTCTATGCTTTCTTACCTTCCTCATTCACCTCTCCTCCTTTCCGCTCACCCCTCTCCTTTTCCAGCTCACCGCTCTCCTTCCCCGTTCACCCCTCTCCTTCCCTGCTCACCCCTCTCCTTCCCGGCTCACCCCTCTCCTTCCCCGCTCACCCCTCTCCTTCCCTGCTCACCCCTCTCCTTTTCCAGCTCACCGCTCTCCTTCCCCGCTCACCCCTCTCCTTCCCTGCTCACCCCTCTCCTTTTCCAGCTCACCGCTCTCCTTCCCCGCTCACCCCTCTCCTTCCCCGCTCACCCCTCTCCTTCCCGGCTCACCCCTCTCCTTCCCCGCTCACCCCTCTCCTTCCCTGCTCACCCCTCTCCTTCCCCGCTCACCCTCTCTCCTTCCCTGCTCACCCCTCTCCTTCCCCGCTCACCCCTCTCCTTCCCTGCTCACCCCTCTCCTTCCCCGCTCACCCCTCTCCTTCCCTGCTCACCCCTCTCCTTCCCCGCTCACCCCTCTCCTTCCCGGCTCACCCCTCTCCTTCCCCGCTCACCCCTCTCCTTCCCCGCTCACCCCTCTCCTTCCCGGCTCACCCCTCTCCTTCCCGGCTCACCCCTCTCCTTCCCCGCTCACCCCTCTCCTTCCCTGCTCACCCCTCTCCTTCCCCGCTCACCCCTCTCCTTCCCGGCTCACCCCTCTCCTTCCCCGCTCACCCCTCTCCTTCCCGGCTCACCCCTCTCCTTCCCTGCTCACCCCTCTCCTTTTCCAGCTCACCGCTCTCCTTCCCCGCTCACCCCTCTCCTTCCCCGCTCACCCCTCTCCTTCCCGGCTCACCCCTCTCCTTCCCCGCTCACCCCTCTCCTTCCCGGCTCACCCCTCTCCTTCCCGGCTCACCCCTCTCCTTCCCCGCTCACCCCTCTCCTTCCCCGCTCACCCCTCTCCTTCCCTGCTCACCCCTCTCCTTCCCCGCTCACCCCTCTCCTTCCCCGCTCACCCCTCTCCTTCCCGCTCACCCCTCTCCTTCCCCGCTCACCCCTCTCCTTCCCCGCTCACCCCTCTCCTTCCCCGCTCACCCCTCTCCTTCCCCGCTCACCCCTCCTTCCCCGCTCACCCCTCTCCTTCCCTGCTCACCCCTCTCCTTCCCCGCTCACCCCTCTCCTTCCCCGCTCACCCCTCTCCTTCCCCGCTCACCCTCTCCTTCCCCGCTCACCCCTCTCCTTCCCCGCTCACCCCTCTCCTTCCCCGCTCACCCCTCTCCTTCCCCGCTCACCCCTCTCCTTCCCCGCTCACCCCTCTCCTTCCCTGCTCACCCCTCTCCTTCCCCGCTCACCCCTCTCCTTCCCCGCTCACCCCTCTCCTTCCCTGCTCACCCCTCTCCTTCCCCGCTCCCTTTTTCTGTCCCTTCTTACCTGTCTTCCTATCCCCTGTCTCTATGACTGATGAGCTGAGATGTAGACCCCTCAACCTCCGTTACCCCTTCAACCTCCGTTACCCCTTCAACCTCCGCTACCCCTCAACCTCCGCTTCCCCCTCAACCTCCGCTTCCCCCTCAATCTCCCTTCCCCCTCAACCTCTGCTCCCTGCTTCCCCCTCAACCTCCGCTTCCCCCTCAACCTCTGCTCCGTGCTTCCCGCTCAATCTCCGCTTCCCCCACAACCTCCGCTTCCCCCTCAACCTCCGCTTCCCCGCTCAACCTCCGCTTCACCTTTCAACCTCCGCTTCCCCGCTCAACCTCCACTTTCCCGCTCAACCTCCGCTTCCCCCTCAACCCCCTTAATCTCCGTTTCCCCCCTCAACCTCCGCTTCCCCGCTCAAACCCCGCTTCCCCCTCAACCTCCGCTTCCCCCTCATCCCCCCTCAACTTCCGCTTCCCCCTCAACCTCCGCTTCCCCCCTCATCCCCCTCAACCTCCGCTTCCTCCCTCAATCTCCACTTCCCCCTCAACCTCCGCTTCCCTACTCAACCTCGTCAACCTCCGCTTCCCCGCTCAAACTCCGCTTCCCAGCTCAACCTCCGCTTCCCCCTCAACCTCCGCTTCCTCGTCAACCTCCGCTTCCCCCTCATCCCTCCTCAACCTCCGCTTCCCCCTCAACCTCCGCTTCCCCCTCATCCCCATCAACCTGTGTAGCTCAGTTGGTAGAGCATGGTGCTTGTAACGCCAGGGTAGTGGGTTCGATCCCCGGGACCACCCATACGTAGAATGTATGCACACATGACTGTAAGTCGCTTTGGATAAAAGCGTCTGCTAAATGGCATATATAAATATATAAACCTCCGCTTCCCCCTCAACCTCCGCTTCCTCGCTCAACCTCTGCTTCCCCCTCATCCCCATCAAACTCCGCTTCCCACCTCAACCTCCGCTTCCCCCTCATCCCCCTCAACCTCCGCTTCCCCCCTCAACCTCCGCTTCCCCCTCATCCCCATCAACCTCCGCTTCCCTGCTCAACCTCCGTTTCCCCCTCAACCTCCGCTTCCCCGCTCAATCTCCGCTTCCCCCTCATCCCACTCAATCTCCGCTTCCCCCTCAACCTCCGCTACCCCCTCATCCACCCTCAACCCCGCCTCCCCCTCAACCTCCGCTTCCCTACTCAACCCCCTCAACCTCCGCTTCCCCGCTCAACCTCCGCTTCCCCCTCAACCTCCGCTTTCCCCCTCAACCTCCGCTTCCACGCTCAACCTCCACTTCCCTGCTCAATCTCCGCTTCCCCCTCATCCCCCTCAACCCCCCGCTTCCCTGCTCAACCTCCGCTTTCCCCTTCAACCTCCGCTTCCCCCTCAATCTCTGCTTCCCCCTCACCCCCCTCAACCTCCGCTTCCCCCTCAATCTCTGCTTCCCCCTCACCCCCTCAACCTCCGCTTCCCCCCTCAACCTCCGCTTCCCTGCTCAACCTCCTCAACCTCCCCTTCCCCCTTCAAACTCCGCTTCCCACCTCAATCTCCGCTTCCACCCTCAACCTCCGCTTCCCCCTCATCCCCATCAACCTCTGCTTCCCCCTCAACCCCGCCTCCCCCTCAACCTCCGCTTCCCCCTCAACCTCAGCTTCACTACTCAACCTCAACCTCCGCTTCCCTGCTCAACCTCCGCTTCCCTGCTCAACCTCCGCTTCCCCGCTCAACCTCCGCTTCCCCCCTCCCTCCCTGAATGCCTCTCTCCTCGCTTGTAGAAATGATCTGACGATCCAATCTGCGGTTATTACCCTGCTAGACGCATCACCACACACACATTAACACACAGCCCCAGCATGTTCCCACATACCACCCTATTACAGGACCCAAATGAAAACTGCAATTGTATTTTATCCTGCCGCTTGTCGAAGTATAGGATATATTCTAGGAATGTGCATCTATAAGCACCTACCCTCTTCAAAAAAGTTCCAATGGGTTCTTCAGCTGTCCCCAAAGGAGAACCCTTTTTGGCTCCAGTTAAAGCGCTTTACGGTTCCAGGTAGAACCTTCTGTGGAAAGGGTAAGTAATCCCTCTCACCCCCCCCCCCCCTTTAAGATTTAGATGCACTATTGTAAAGTGACTGTTCCACTGGATGTCATAAGGTGAATGCACCAATTTGTAAGTCGCTCTGGATAAGAGCGTCTGCTAAATGACTTAAATGTAAATGTAAATGGTTCTACATGGAACCCAAAATGGTTCTACTTGGAACCAAAAGTGTTCTACCTGGAACCTACAAGGATTCTTCAAAGGGTTCTCATATGGGAACAGCCAAAGAACCCTTTTAGGTTCCAGATAGCACCTATTTCTAAGAGTGTAGATACATGGGCTCCGATACGATACAGGAATGATACTTTTAGTTTGAAATGATTCGGTGCGATTCGATTTGATTAGTGGAACGAATCAATGTGATTCAGTTGGATTCAATACAATACGATGAACTAACAATTGTTGCATGAACATTTAATTTTCCATTCTAAATGAATATCTGATAGTGATGGAGCTCAGGGGCTGAGCTGGATCTGTCTGAGCTGACTTCTCTGCGCTGAGTGGCCCTGTGTGTGTGCTTAGGTGTGTAGGTGTGTGTATTGTAGGTGCGTGTGTGTGTGTGTCGTTGGTGAGAGCAGCTGCGTGTGTGCCTTAAAATGCTTTATATTGTGTCACTGCTTGCTTCTCCATCCTTTTCACTCCTCCTTTCTCAACTCCCCTCCTCCTCCCCCTCCCCCTTCTCCTACCCTCTCCTCCCCACTGCCAAGGTCGTTGCCCTCCCTCCTGGTTTTAGCATTCCCCTCGTATCCCCCATAATCCTTAGTGTTTGAGCAGCCGATACAAACACATTCTATTCAGCCCCTGCCAGGGGTACTCTAATACCCAGCAGTGTGTGTGTGTATGTGTGTGTAAGTGTACGTGTGTGTATGAGTGTGTGTGTGTGTGTGTGTGTGTGTGTGTGTGTGTGTGTGTGTGTGTGTGTGTGTGTGTGTGTGTGTGTGTGTGTGTGTGTGTGTGTGTGTGTGTGTGTGTGTGTGTGTGTGTGTGTGTGTGTGTGTGTGTGTGTACACGTGTGTAAGTGTACGTGTGTGTCTGTTTGTTTGTGTGTGTGTGTACAGGCCTTTGTGTCTGAGAACCCTCAGAGTGTTTAGTATTCTCTACGACATGCGTCCTTGCATCCCTGTTCTCCTCTCTGCTCTTTGGGAGGAAAACACCAACATTTGATAGCCCAATAGTTTAAAAAAAGGAGAGGAGAGGGGAAAGAGAATAGAAAATGTAAAAATGTAATTCGTTCCACTTTTCCAGAGGGACTGTTATCTTCCATGCTGTCCAATTAGCCCCCGTTCATCCACAGTGTTTAACAGTTGCCCAGCTCCCCAGGTCTCCAGTTCTCCAGATCCCCAGGTTTCCAGAGTCTCCAGATCCCCAGGTCTCCAGATCCCCAGGTCTCCAGATCCCCAGGTCTCCAGATCCCCAGGTCTCCAGATCCCCAGGTCTCCAGATCCCCAGGTCTCCAAGTCTCCAGATCCCCAGGTCTCCAGATCCCCAGGTCTCCAGATCCCCAGGTCTCCAGATCCCCAGGTCTCCAGATCCCCAGGTTTCCAGATGTTCAGGTCTCCAGATCCCCAGGTCTCCAAGTCTCCAGATCCCCAGGTCTCCAGATCCCCAGGTCTCCAGATCCCCAGGTTTCCAGATGTTCAGGTCTCCAGATCCCCAGGTCTCCAGATCCCCAGGTTTCCAGATCCCCAGGTCCTCAGATCTTCAGATCCCCAGGTTTCCAGATCCCCAGGTCCTCAGATCTTCAGATCCCCAGGTCTCCAGATCTTCAGGTCTCCAGATCCCCAGGTCTCCAGATCCCCAGGTCCTCAGATCTTCAGATCCCCAGGTCCCCAGATCTTCAGATCCCCAGGTCTCCAGATCTTCAGATCGCCAGGTCTCCAGATCTTCAGATCCCCAGGTCTCCAGATCTTCAGATCCCCAGGTCTCCAGATCTTCAGATCCCCACGTCTCCAGATCTTCAGATCCCCACGTCTCCAGATCTTCAGATCCCCAGGTCTCCAGATCTCCAGGTTTCCAGATCTTCAGATCCCCAGGTCCTCAGATCTTCAGATCCCCAGGTCTCCAGATCTTCAGATCCCCAGGTCTCCAGATCTCCAGGTTTCCAGATCTTCAGATCCCCAGGTCCCCAGATCTTCAGATCCCCAGGTCCCCAGATCTTCAGATCCCCAGGTCCCCAGATCTTCAGATCCCCAGGTCCCCAGATCTTCAGATCCCCAGGTCCCCAGATCTTCAGATCCCCAAGTCTCCAGACTGAACTGTCTGATACACCAAATAGCTATTGGGCTGTTTGGTTTGGTAAGACTGGGTCATTTGGTTAATGGACTGTGGCAGGCTTAGTTGTAATAAATGTGGAAATGGGATATGGTTCATAGACTAGATATGGGGTTGGGTTTATAGGGTATTGATATGGGAGTTAGTTCTCAGAACAAATGGTATGGGATATGGGTATGGTTTGGTGAATATTGATACAGTATTGCAGAGTGAGAATAGGAATTTGTATTTAAAGTACATTCATCTCGGGCATCTCGTTTTGCCTCTGTGTGTATGTGCGTGTGTGTGAGTGCGAGCGTGTGAGTGTGTGTGTCTGCTGTGTGTGCTTTGTGTGGCTGTGCCGCAGGCTACCATAGTGTGAAATCGTGTGGCGGTTCCTCCATTCCGCTTCATTTAGCCACGCATCACCCATCTCTCATTCCTGACAAGTTTCTTAACTGCTCCAAAACGCAAGCGCCTCGGGGTAGGGTGGCGTGGCATGTGTGGTACTCCAAGTGGGACACTAATAAAGCTAGACGCTGCCATGGCAACAGGGTGGAGGCTAACTTATCCTCTGTGTCTGGGGGTCGAACACCGCTCGGCTATGACACACACACACACACACACACACACACACACACACACACACACACACACACACACACACACACACACACACACACACACACACACACACACACACACACACACACACACACACACACACACACACACACACACACAAAGACCGTGAAAAAGGCACAGGCTCTCAAAGAAAGAAAGGGAAGCTCACTGACTGTTCCCTTATTGAAGAAACGACACTCACTCATACTGTACTGTATAGCCGTGTCCACATCCTACTGTCCAACACACACGTAGCTAGACAGTTGGGGGCGGGGGGGCATATACGGTTGCATGATAGTGACAGTGTAACAGGCACATTCTCTTTTTGAGAGATTTATTGCATTTCAGAGATCAGAGGAAGGATACCCACACACAATCCTTCAAACCACCCCCAACATTCTTTCCCAGGACCCCCTCACTTCTGTCAGTCATAGCAGTGGAAAAGGGCACTGGCTTCTCAGCAGCCAATCACCATGATCTTTAATAAAAGTATTACCCTTGAGCTTCCTGAGGTATGGGGGAGGGATGGGGACGCCTGTGCTCTACCTGACATTTAAGAAAAGCAGTTTTCACACACACACACAAACACAGGGTTTTTCATAACCACAGAGATGATGACAAACATCTTGTAATAAAGAATGGTTATTATTATCAAGAACAACTACAGTTTCTTTGTGTTTCATAGGTAATGTAATTACATCAGTGAGTAAAGGAACCTATGAGATTGAAGTTATAATAGACTGTGAAACCTGGAGACAATATGAATTGAGTCAGAAAGTCAGTGATGAAAGGTGAGCCAACACCAAACCTACAGGTATTGGGTTCTATTGAGAGAAATGAGATTATGAATATTTAGGGAAAAATCACATTTTTCTTTCCCATCTGCCATTCAGCTCAGTACCTAGCTATCCCCATGAGTGCAGCTTAGAACGACACACACACACACAAACACACACAGAACAATGCAAACTGGTTTAGAAGGACAGTCTATTCACTGACAGAATCAGACAGAGGACACCTGCTAGTCTGATACACCCCCCTCCTCTTACTCCCTCCACTGTTCTTTCACTCTCTCTCCCTATCCTTCTCTTCTCCCTCCCTCAGTACTTTCCTCTCCCTTCCTCTTTCACAACCTCTCTCTTTCTCACCTCCCTCTATTAAAATTCTACTCCTTGCTCAGCCCCGACTCTGAGAGTGGGTTAGCCAAGCGTGTCACAGTGAGAACCAGTGCATGTTAATGAACTGTGTGTGTGTGTCAGGGAAGGAGGGAGTATTCTGTGAATATGAGACATTTCTGTTCTTTGAGGGCAGAGCAAGCGGAGAGAGGAAGAGCGGAGAGAGGTAGTAGAGCTGAGAGAGGGAGGAGAGCAGAGAGAGGGAGTAGAGCAGAGAGAGGGAGAACGGAGAGAGGGGAGAGAGCGGTGCAAGGGAGGAGAGCGGAGAGAGGGAGGAGAGTGGAGAGAGGGAGGAGAGCAGAGAGCGGGAGGAGAGCGGAGAGCGGGAGGAGAGCAGAGAGCGGGAGGAGAGCAGAGAGCGGGAGGAGAGCAGAGAGCGGGAGGAGAGCAGAGAGCGGGAGGAGAGCAGAGAGCGGGAGGAGAGCAGAGAGCGGGAGGAGAGCAGAGAGCGGGAGGAGAGCAGAGAGCGGGAGGAGAGCAGAGAGCGGGAGGAGAGAGCGGGAGGAGAGCAGAGAGCGGGAGCGGAGAGCGGGAGGAGAGAGCGGGAGGAGAGAGCGGGAGGAGAGCAGAGAGCGGGAGGAGAGCAGAGAGCGGGAGGAGAGAGCGGGAGGAGAGCAGAGAGCGGGAGGAGAGCAGAGAGCGGGAGTGGAGAGCGGGAGGAGAGCAGAGAGCGGGAGGAGAGCAGAGAGCGGGAGTGGAGAGCGGGAGGAGAGCAGAGAGCGGGAGGAGAGCAGAGAGCGGGAGCGGAGAGCGGGAGGAGAGCAGAGAGCGGGAGTGGAGAGCGGGAGCGGAGAGCGGG
Organism: Oncorhynchus gorbuscha; assembly: GCF_021184085.1. Lineage (NCBI taxonomy): Eukaryota > Metazoa > Chordata > Actinopteri > Salmoniformes > Salmonidae > Oncorhynchus > Oncorhynchus gorbuscha. The sequence continues at coordinate 49,750,574 of NC_060190.1, forward strand.
AGGAGAGCAGAGAGCGGGAGCGGAGAGCGGGAGCGGAGAGCGGGAGTGGAGAGTGGAGAGCGGGAGGAGAGCGGGATGAGAGCAGAGAGCGGGAGGAGAGCAGAGAGCGGAGAGCGCACAGTGGGAGCGGAGAGCGGGAGCGGAGAGCGGGAGCGGAGAGCGGGAGCGGAGAGTGGAGAGCGGGAGGAGAGCAGAGAGCAGAGAGCAGAGAGCGGAGAGCGGAGAGTGGAGAGTGGACAGCGGAGAGCGGGAGGAGAGCAGAGAGCGGAGAGCGCACAGTGGGAGCGGAGAGCGGGAGCGGAGAGCGGGAGCGGAGAGCGGGAGCGGAGAGCGGGAGCGGAGAGCGGGAGGAGAGCAGAGAGCGGGAGGAGAGCAGAGAGCGGAGAGCGCACAGTGGGAGCGGAGAGCGGGAGCGGAGAGCGGGAGCGGAGAGCGGGAGCGGAGAGCGGGAGGAGAGCAGAGAGCAGAGAGCAGAGAGCGGAGAGCGGAGAGTGGAGAGTGGACAGCGGAGAGCGGGAGGAGAGCAGAGAGCGGAGAGCGGAGAGCGGGAGGAGAGCAGAGAGCGGAGAGCGGAGAGCGGGAGGAGAGCAGAGAGCGGAGAGCGGAGAGCGGGAGGAGAGCAGAGAGCGGAGAGCGGAGAGCGGGAGGAGAGCAGAGAGCGGGAGGAGAGCAGAGAGCGGGAGGAGAGCAGAGAGCGGAGAGCGGAGAGCGGAGAGCGGAGAGCGGAGAGCGGAGAGCAGAGAGCGGGAGGAGAGCGGAGAGCGGGAGGAGAGCAGAGAGCGGGAGGAGAGCAGAGAGCGGGAGGAGAGCAGAGAGCGGGAGGAGAGCAGAGAGCGGGAGGAGAGCAGAGAGCGGAGAGCGGAGAGCGGAGAGCGGAGAGCGGAGAGCGGAGAGCAGAGAGCGGGAGGAGAGCGGAGAGCGGGAGGAGAGCAGAGAGCGGGAGGAGAGCAGAGAGCGGAGAGCGGAGAGCGGGAGGAGAGCAGAGAGCGGGAGGAGAGCAGAGAGCGGAGAGCGGAGAGCGGGAGGAGAGCAGAGAGCGGAGAGCGCACAGTGGGAGCGGAGAGCGGGAGCGGAGAGCGGGAGCGGAGAGCGGGAGCGGAGAGCGGGAGCGGAGAGTGGAGAGCGGGAGGAGAGCAGAGAGCAGAGAGCAGAGAGCGGAGAGCGGAGAGTGGAGAGTGGACAGCGGAGAGCGGGAGGAGAGCAGAGAGCGGAGAGCGGAGAGCGGAGAGCGGGAGGAGAGCAGAGAGCGGAGAGCGGAGAGAGCGGAGAGCGGGATTGGAGAGCGGGAGGAGAGCGGGAGGAGAGCAGAGAGCGGGAGCGGAGAGCGGAGAGCGGAGAGCGGGAGGAGAGTGGAGAGAGAGAGTACAGTGGAGAGCGGGTGGAGAGCAGAGAGCGGAGAGCGGAGAGCGGAGAGCGGAGAGCGGGAGGAGAGCAGAGAGCGGAGAGCGGAGAGAGCGGAGAGTGGAGAGAGCGGAGAGTGGACAGCGGAGAGCGGGAGGAGAGCAGAGAGCAGGAGCGGAGAGCAGAGAGCGGGATTGGAGAGCGGGAGGAGAGCGGGAGGAGAGCAGAGAGCGGAGAGCGGGATTGGAGAGCGGGAGGAGAGCGGGAGGAGAGCAGAGAGCGGGAGCGGAGAGCGGAGAGCGGAGAGCGGGAGGAGAGTGGAGAGAGAGAGTACAGTGGAGAGCGGGTGGAGCTGAGAGAGGGAGGAGAATGGAGAGCGGGAGGAGAGCCGAGAGCAAAGAGAGGTAGGAGAGCAGAAAGCGGGAGGGAAGTGGAGAGTGGGAGGAGAGTGGAGAGCGGGAGGAGAGTGGAGAGAGGGAGGAGAGCGGAGAGAAAAGTAACGAGGCAGTCGGCTGATTCACCACCACCCCATCCATCCATCCATCCCTCCTTTCTCTTTATTGTTTTCTGCTTCAGTGATGGGGTGGTGGAGGTGTGTGGGAAAGGATCCCCCCTCCACACACACACACACACACACACACACACACACACACACACACACACACACACACACACACACACACACACACACACACACACACACACACACACACACACACACACACACACACACACACACACACACACACACACACACAGACTGCTGCTCTTCATCCCTTCCACCTGCCTCCATCTCTCCTATTTCTCCCAGTATCATCACTACCTCCACCAGTATCTTATTCCCTCTCACTCCATCCATCCAGCCATCCTTCTTTTTTTCTCTCCAGTCCCCACGCCCTTCTAACCCACACACTCTGTTACCACCGTGGTCAAGAAAATGATCAGCCAACAAGCTGGAAGAGGTAGAGGAGAGGAAAAAGAGTGGAGAAAGAGAGAAAGAGTGAACTCTGTCCATTTAAGATACTCCAGACGTTCCAGTTTCCTCTATGGATTATGCAGAGCCCCATGGACGGATGGAGGAGTGGAGGAGAAAAGAGGAAGAGGAAGAGAGAAGAAAGGATTTGCACTCCGGACAGCCAGTCCGTGTGACGGGTATATATATATAAAAACTCTAATCATTTCCTAACAACTTCTGCTTCTAAATGTCCCTTTGGCATTTTTCATTTCGGTTTCATCTCTTTCCCTCTCTTTCTCTATCTCTTTTCCCTCCTTCCCTCTCTCCTGTCTCCAGCCCTGCAGGCTGTGTTTGGGACTCTGGCTAATTGTGGAGTATTCTCAGGACTCCAGCAGAGGAACGAGAGAGACTCACTCTATCTTTCTTTCCATTCTAATTAATTCCCCTCTGTGCAGACACTCAAAGAGATTTTCTCTCCTTCCTTCGCTCTCTCTCTCTCCTTCTCTCCATCCGGCGACTTGAGAGCAGAATAATTGGGAGTGGAGATTGGCTTTTCTGTGCCTCTGCCAGAGGAGAGAGCTCTCCCAATCCTTCACACACCTGGTTGTGTGCGAGTGTGTGCGTGGATGAGTGTGTGTGGAATCTCTGACTTATCCCTAGGGGCTTTGGGGGGGGGGTGTACCACACCAGTGTGAACTGGGCGTGCATGACAGAAAAATGAGAAAAGGAAAGAGGGAGTGAGAGAAAAAGGTAGTACATTTACATTTAAGTCATTTAGCAGACGCTCTTATCCAGAGTAGTACAGTAGAGCACTAATCCGGTAGAAGTATTTCCCTGTGGAGGGGTGTGAGGGTGGAAATGAAGGAAAGTACTGCTTTCACTTGAAGCCCAACCAGTGATGTGGATGGACAGAGTGAGCAAATAAACGACAAGACAGAGAAGAGGAGAGAAGAGACGAGGAGAAGAGACATCGGCCCCTTCACAACATCAGCAAGTCACCCCGACTGAGAAGAGGAGAGAAGAGACAAGGAGAAGAGACATCGGCCCCTTCACAACATCAGCAAGTCACTCCGACTGAGAAGAGGAGAGAAGAGACGAGGAGAAGAGACATCGGCCCCTTCACAACATCAGCAAGTCACTCCGACTGAGAAGAGGAGAGAAGAGACGAGGAGAAGAGACATCGGCCCCTTCACAACATCAGCAAGTCACCCCGACTGAGAAGAATGCACAAGACAGAAGTCAATTGACAAACAAACAAATTCTCATACTGTCAGCCCCTTCAACCTCTTTGCTTTCTGGTCTGTCTCTCTCTTAGGGCAAAGAGCCAAATACACACACACACACACACACACACACGCACACGCACACGCACACGCACACGCACACGCACACGCACACACACACACACGCACACTCACACACAAAAGAACAGAATGAGAGAAACCTGGCTTCGTCTGGGACCCTTTTTTCAGGATTTTTTGTTTTTAGCACCCATTTATTTTTTCCCTCTTTGCCCTCTTCACTCTCCTCCATCTCTCCTCCATCTCTCCTCCATCTCTTCATCTCTCCTCCATCTCTTCATCTCTCCTCCATCTCTCCTCCATCTCTTCATCTCTCCTCCATCTCTCCTCCATCTCTTCATCTCTCCTCCATCTCTCCTCCATCTCTCCTCCATCTCTTCATCTCTCCTCCATCTCTCCTCCATCTCTTCATCTCTCCTCCATCTCTCCTCCATCTCTTCATCTCTCCTCCATCTCTCCTCCATCTCTTCACTCTCCTCAATCTCTCCTCCATCTCTTCACTCTCCTCCATCTCTCCTCCACCTCTTCAATCTCATCAATCTCTCCTTTACTCCATCTCTCCTCTCCTCCATCTCTCCATCTCTCCACATAGGCTCTAAGAACACCATATATCTTCCACACAAACCCTTCTCTCTCTCTCTCTCTCTCTCTCTCTCTCTCTCTCTCTCTCTCTCTCTCTCTCTCTCTCTCTCTCTCTCTCTCTCTCTCTCTCTCTCTCTCTCTCTCTCTCTCTCTCTCTCTCTCTCTCTCTCTATCACTCTATCACTCTCTCCAATCCCCCCTCCTCACACCTCCCTTCTTTTTCTCTTTGCCTACTGCTCCCTCACTTGCCCGGTCTCATTGTCTTCACACACAGCCGGAGTGCTTTAGTGCGAGTGTGTGTACGGCGTAACCAACCCATTCTGCAGTGGAGCCGCGGAGCACAGGGGGAGTCTGAGGTGAGTACTCACCGATTCTTTCCCATACCAAATCCTCCTCTGTTTGGTGTCACATGAGGACTGTGTTTGTGTGTCGGGCTATTTTGTCTCTGTGTGTCTGGCTGTTTTTTCTCTGTGTGTCTGAGTGCTTGCGTGTGTTTTTGTGTGTCTATGTGTAGTATCAGTAAGAGGAGTGTGTCAAAGGGGTTAATTATGTCAGGTTTCTGTAATCCCCATGGAATGGTATGTGGAGTACGAGATATGACTGTGGCAGACTGGATGTTCAGATATCTCAAGAATCACCCGGTTCCCTGTGCCAATGTGTGGGTATGTGCCAATGTGTGTACGTGCCAATGTTGGTGTGTGTGTTCATGTGTGTGTTGGTGTGTTTATGGAGCCCCAGGGTGAGACTGGCTTGGACTATAATGCTCTGGTTATGAATTACTGACCATGGCTTCAGCCTCACTCCCTGCTATTTCGCATTAAGCATGTAGACACACACACACACACACACACACACACACACACACACACACACACACACACACACACACACACACACACACACACACACACACACACACACACACACACACACACACACACACACACACACACACACACACACACACACACACACACACACACACACACACACACACACACACACACATCACATTCCATGGCAGATTTGAGTATTTCCCGGGGGTGAACAGAAATAGATCTAATTCTAAATCAGGACTGAGCAGAGGGCTAGTGCTCAAACTACCCCCATAACACTTGCAGTCCTGCAACACACACACACGCAGACAAACACATTGCAGCTCAGCTGCACAATATCATATTTGATTGTTCACTTTGTGCTTGAATCATTCAGACAGAATGTGCTTTACAAGTTTACATTTGGTGTTTGAGATATCCTAGTATCTTCAGAAGCTCAGTGAGAGCCTGCTCCTGTAGTCCATCTGAGATCAGGATGAGATCTGAAATCAAAACTAGGATTCAGATGAGGATTAGAACAGGGGATTACCATCTGACTCCGGTTTGGTTTTACAAAGCTGGGGAGGTTGAGGGGGAGAGATTAGGAGAAGCAGTGAAGGTCAGATCCAAACCAACACCTGTTTGTTACAACTAAATGGGATAACGACAAAGGAGTGTAGTGAAGAAGGAGACAGGAGGAGGAGAACAGGAAGAAGAAGTGAAGTGGGAAAGCAAGAAAGGATGAAAAGGGTGAAAGAGAAAAAGGAAAGAAACAGAGGGGGAAGGGTGCAAACCAATCTCCAAATAATACACCAACCTGTGGCGTAGCAGCAGGAACAGAATTACACCATGGCTCGACGTTTAATTACGCCATGGCTCGACGTTTAATTACACCATGGCTCGACGTTTAATTACACCATGGCTGACGTTTAATTACACCATGGCTCGACATTTAATTACACCATGGCTCGACGTTTAATTACACCATGGCTCAACGTTTAATTACACCATGGCTCGATGTTTAATTACACCATGGCTCGACGTTTAATTACACCATGGCTCGACGTTTAATTACACAATGGCTCAATGTTTAATTACACCATGGCTCGATGTTAAATTACACCATGGCTCGACGTTAAATTACACCATGGCTCGACGTTAAATTACACCATGGCTCGATGTTTAATTACACCATGGCTCGATGTTTAATTACACCATGGCTCGATGTTTAATTACACCATGGCTCGACGTTTAATTACACCATGGCTCGATGTTTAATTACGCCATGGCTCGACGTTTAATTACACCATGGCTCGACGTTTAATTACACCATGGCTCGACGTTTAATTACACCATGGCTCGATGTTTAATTACACCATTGCTCGATGTTTAATTACACCATGGCTCGACGTTTAATTACACCATGGCTCGACGTTTAATTACACCATGGCTCGACGTTTAATTACGCCATGGCTCGACTTTAAATTACACCATGGCTCGACTTTAAATTACGCCATGGCTCGACTTTAAATTACGCCATGGCTTGACTTTAAATTACGCCATGGCTCGACTTTAAATTACATCATAGCTTGAGGTTTAATTACACCATGGCTTGACGTTTAATTACCTCATGGCTGGACGTTTAATTACGCCATGGCTCGATGTTTAATTATGCCATGGCTTCACGTTTAATTACGCCGTGGCTCGACGTTTAATTACGCTGTGGCTTGACGTTTAATTATGGCTCAACGTTTAAATACGTCATGGCTCAAAGTTTAATTACGCCATGGCTCGACGTTTAATTACGCCATGGCTTCACGTTTAATTACGCCATGGCTCAACGTTTAATTACGCCATGGCTCAAAGTTTAATTACGCCATGGCTCGACGTTTAATTACGCCATGGCTGAACGTTTAATTACGCCATGGCTCGACGTTTAATTACGCCATGGCTCGACGTTTAATTACGCCATGGCTCGACATTTAATTACGCCATGGCTGAACGTTTAATTATGCCATGGCTCAACGTTTAATTACGCCATGGCTCGACGTTTAATTACGCCATGGCTCGACGTTTAGTTACGCCATGGCTCAACGTTTAATTACGCCATGGCTCGACGTTTATTACGCCATGGCTCGACATTTAATTACGCCATGTGTTGCCATACCTTAGGTGTTAGTTAAACTCCACAAAAGTGAAACTTCAACTTAAGTTCAGGCATTCATTCCTACTGGTTAAGTTAATGGTAAAGGTTTGGGAAAGGCTTAAAACAAACACTAAAAAACAAGTGCCTAGCATTGGGATTGAACATGTGACCCTCAGAGCCAGAGGCTGCGGCTTAAACTTGAGTGAAGTCAAGCCAAAACTCATCCGTTCAAACTCTTCCCTTCTTTCTGTCTTTCATCGCAGCCAGGAAGTGAGCAGAGAGGGAGAGAACGAGGACCAGAGGAAAATCCATGAATTCACACAATTTCTCTCTCTATCACTGCAGCCAGGTAAAGAGAGGGAGGAAGGGAGAGACAGATCTCTGGCAGTGTACTGACCGTCTGGGTTTAGTTATTCTCTCTTTATGATCAGTATTGATTTTTGCGTCATCTTACACAGACACACAGACACATCAAGATCCATTTCGAAATCCGACGTTTGTCCAGGTACCCAGCACGTCGGGAGATGCCTTCATAACCGACCACTAGGGGCAACGGTGAGCACTATTACCATCAAGTAGGCTTGGGTTTTGTTCGGGTGTTGTGGTCAGGCTGGTGTAAACCGTGAGTTTGAGCTCTGAGGATAGCGTGTATAATCCCAGTCATAGGCACTTATTTTTTATTTTACCCTATTCCAAATCTTAACCCTTAACTTAACCATTTGGAATTGATGCCTAAACTTGATCGTGAAGTTGCTTTTGTTTTAACCCTACCTAAACCTTATATTTTTACTTAACCCTGCGGAATTAATGTCCAATCCAGCCGCGAAGAGCAACCCAGGGTATCCAAAACACCTCAAAAACGTAAAATTTGACATTTAGAGAAACGTGGACAAACGTCAGAATCTGAAATCAAATTGGTCAAACGGTGAGAATTTGTTGCAGACAGACACACGCACAGTATTAATTTCAGCTCTGTCCCTCCTTCCCTCCCCTCCTCTTCCTCCTTCTCCTCAGGTAAGGGACTGCGTAATATGTTGCAAGGGCGGTGTTGTCACGGATAAAGCTGGTATAGCAGGATGAAATACACACACACGCACGCACCCCCCCCACACACACACACACATACACTGGGATGAGATTATAGGTAGCGCTTAGCCCCTCTGCAGGTGCAGCATCAAGATTAATGAGCCGTCATCAGCCAATCAGGTCAGCCGAATTCCAAAAAGCTGCGTGGGCCAGTGTAGGTCAGGGCTGTGTGTGTGTGCACCCTCGCGCATGTGTGTGTGCACCCTCGCGTGTGTGTGTGTTTGTGGTAGTAGGTGTGTGATTGCGTGGACAAGGTTGCTGTGAGAGATTGAGAGGGAGGATGCCCTGATTAGCAGTGAACATTTTAAAGTCTCTCCTCCTCCTCACTCTGCAAGTGTGTTCCCTCTCCCTCCCTATCTATTTCATCATCTCGCTCAACTTTTTTCTCTCTCTATCCTTCTCCATCCCTCTCCCCTCAAGTCCTCATTTGGGGTGCAGAGCAGGTCAGTTCCAGCAGCAGAAGGGTGTGTGAGACGAATTAAACATCAGGTCAGGTAAAGGCCATTTGGAAGACGAAGAGGAATGTTCTATCCGGGGGTGGAGTCTAATGATCAGAACAGTGTGGTTGGTGGCGTGCATGTGTAAGAGGTCAGGAACTACCCGTCCACATCCTTTGTTCACTAATCCTTTCTCTAGCCAGCATTTCTATCCCTCTTTCTTCTTGTTATGTCCATCTCCTCTCCTCTCTTCTCTCGTTCTGCATGGCCCATTGCCACTTCTACTTTGTGAGCAGCTTACAGAGAGCTATCTAGGGCAGGCTGCCCTCTCTCTCCCTCGGTCTAGCTCCCTGGTCTCCTTTTCTCTCTTGTCTTGCCTGCTTGAAGAGATCTATGCTGAGCTGACATCAATTCCTCATTCAATAGTCATTTTCTTTTCCCAGACTCCTCCCTCCCTGTCTTCCCCTGCCTTCCTCACTCACGTCCCTTTCTGAGATTACTGTGACCTTTCTCTCTTTCCCTCTCTTCCCAGACTCAGGTAATCCCTCCAGCCCCATACTTAGCTCAGACACTGGTTCTCTATCTTTCTGCTCTTTTTTACACATTCCTCTCTTAGTTCTTGCCCTTTCCTCTGCGGCTGGTGTCTGGGAGTTGAGCTGAGTGACGGAGACTCTGAGAAAGGGTTGGATTAATCTATAGCCTCCCAGTCATCCCTGGTATCAGCATCATATGCACTATCCTACCAGCTATAGATTGTATTGTACATGTTTAGACGGGGTGAGACAGCTTATAGCTGCTCTAAGGCCCCTTGTATAATACTCTTTGATAGCTTAATCCTCTGTAATTGAGGGTAGAACAGCTCCTGTTCCCGGTGTTTCTTTCCTTTACCCACAAGAGGGAAGAGTTGAGCCAGTCTATGGTGTATGTAGGATGCAGTTAAATTGTCACTGAATGTGGGAGGGTGCATGTGTGTCTAGCAGAGAGAGAAAGCCCCTGTGTGGATATTTGAATAGGGTCTTTGTTACCAGGGCTGAGAGACAGTGAGCTGTGAGAGAGACTCGGACACACCGCAATACCTGACAACCCCCCCCCCTCGTCCAAGCAACCCTGGGCCCCCAATACACACATACACTCTCATCCCGAAATACCTCATCCTGAAATACCTCATCCTGAAATACTTCATCCTGAAATACCTCATCCTGAAATAGCTCATCCTGAAATACCTCATCCTGAAAGCCTGTACTATAATACTCTTCCCCCTCTCTCTATACCGCCTCTCTATGTCGCTACTTCTTTGGCTCTTCCTCTCTAGATCTTTACCTCCCCCCTCCATCTCCGCCTCCCTCTCTCTCTTTCTGTCTTTGAACAACTGAAACTGTTTCCTTGTTCCTGGCCTTCTGCTTTATCTGGCCAGGAGGAGGGGAGAGGGGGGGGGCTGTTGACTTACCTGTGGCTAATACACAGAGAGCACTGTGTGTGAGAAGAGAGGGGGTGGGAGAAAAAGGGGAGGGAGGGAGATAGATAGAGCAAAAACAGGTGCATACACATGGATGGGTTCAGGCTAGTAGGAGACCCATTGATGTTTTATTGAGTAGTCTCAACTAAATGAACATAGGAATGGGAATGCAAACTCTCAGACAGTCACAATACTTCCTTTACCATCTCCTGTAGAAGAACATGGAGAATAAGGGTGAGTACAGCATGAGATATGGAGAGGTAGAGGAGAGGGTGTGGTCTGTTACGTTAGTATTTTCAGTTGCATTGACTGATTGGCTTATGGAATGTGGGGCTTTGAGTATGAATCCGATGGTAGATTTAGTGTGCAGAAGACATCATGCTATGGGTGTATTATCTGTGGTGTGTTGCAATGCTTTGAGTGGCTGAGGCAGCGAGTAGGGAAAGCAGTGAAATACATACCTCTCACTCCTCTGCTCCCCCTTGCCTCTTCCTACCTATATATCCTCGTTTCATCTCCTATTCTTTCCCCGAACCTACCCTCTATCTCCCTCTCCTTTCCTCTCCCTACCTATATATCCTCGTTTCATCTCCTATTCTCTCTCCGAACCTACCCTCTATCTCCCTCTCCTTGCCTCTCCCTACCTATATATCCTCGTTTCATCTCCTATTCTCTCCCCGAACCTACCCTCTATCTCCCTCTCCTTGCCTCTCCCTACCTATATATCCTCGTTTCATCTCCTATTCTCTCCCCGAACCTACCCTCTATCTCCCTCTCCTTGCCTCTCCCTTCTCCGTGCTTCTGTCTTTGAAATTCTGTTGTAGTTTATTCATTGAGTACTGAGTTATACCAAAATGCTTATTGTTCTGATATAGAGTTAGGAGATATACCGAGATACTTATTGTTTTGTTGTAGTTTTATCATACAGTAGAGTTAGGAGATATACCCAGATACCTATTGTTCTGATGTAGTTTTACCATAGAGTTAGGAGATATACCAATATACTTATTGTTCTGTTGTAGTTTTACCATATAGTAGAGTTAGGAGATATACCAAGATACTTATTGTTCTGATGTAGTTTTACCATATAGTAGAGTTAGGAGATATACCAAGATACTTATTGTTCTGATGTAGTTTTACCATATAGTAGAGTTAGGAGATATACCAAGATACTTATTGTTCTGATGTAGTTTTACCATATAGTAGAGTTAGGAGATATACCAAGATACTTATTGTTCTGTTGTAGTTTTACCATATAGTAGGGTTATGAGTTATACCAATATACTTATTGCTCTGATGTAGTTTTACCATATAGTAGAGTTAGGAGATATACCAAGATACTTATTGCTCTGTTGTAGTTTTACCATATAGTTGAGTTAGGAGATATACCAAGATACTTATTGTTCTGTTGTAGTTTTATCATAGAGTTAGGAGTTATACCAAGATACTTATTGTTCTGTTGTAGTTTTACCATATAGTAGAGTTAGGAGATATACCAAGATACTTATTGTTCTGATGTAGTTTTACCATATAGTAGAGTTAGGAGATATACCAATATACTTATTGTTCTGTTGTAGTTTTACCATATAGTAGAGTTAGGAGATATACCAAGATACTTATTGTTCTGTTGTAGTTTTACCATATAGTAGAGTTAGGAGATATACCAAGATACTTATTGTTCTGATGTAGTTTTACCATATAGTAGAGTTAGGAGATATACCAAGATACTTATTGTTCTGATGTAGTTTTACCATATAGTAGAGTTAGGAGATATACCAAGATACTTATTGTTCTGTTGTAGTTTTACCATATAGTAGAGTTAGGAGATATACCAAGATACTTATTGTTCTGATGTAGTTTTACCATATAGTAGAGTTAGGAGATATACCAAGATACTTATTGTTCTGTTGTAGTTTTACCATATAGTAGAGTTAGGAGATATACCAAGATACTTATTGTTCTGTTGTAGTTTTACCATATAGTAGAGTTAGGAGATATACCAAGATACTTATTGTTCTGTTGTAGTTTTACCATATAGTAGAGTTAGGAGATATACCAAGATACTTATTGTTCTGTTGTAGTTTTTATAGTAGAGTTAGGAGATATACCAAGATACTTATTGTTCTGTTGTAGTTTTACCATATAGTAGAGTTAGGAGATATACCAAGATACTTATTGTTCTGTTGTAGTTAGGAGATATTATACTTATTGTTCTGTTGTAGTTTTACCATATAGAGTTAGGAGATATACCAAGATACTTATTGTTCTGATGTAGTTTTACCATATAGTAGAGTTAGGAGATATACCAAGATACTTATTGTTCTGTTGTAGTTTTACCATATAGTAGAGTTAGGAGATATACCAAGATACTTATTGTTCTGATGTAGTTTTACCATATAGTAGAGTTAGGAGATATACCAAGATACTTATTGTTCTGTTGTAGTTTTACCATATAGTAGAGTTAGGAGATATACCAAGATACTTATTGTTCTGATGTAGTTTTACCATATAGTAGAGTTAGGAGATATACCAAGATACTTATTGTTCTGTTGTAGTTTTACCATACTTATTGTTCTGTTGTAGAGTTAGGAGATATACCAAGATACTTATTGTTCTGTTGTAGTTTTACCATATAGTAGAGTTAGGAGATATACCAAGATACTTATTGTTCTGATGTAGTTTTACCATATAGTAGAGTTAGGAGATATACCAAGATACTTATTGTTCTGTTGTAGTTTTACCATATAGTAGAGTTAGGAGATATACCAAGATACTTATTGTTCTGATGTAGTTTTACCATATAGTAGAGTTAGGAGATATACCAAGATACTTATTGTTCTGTTGTAGTTTTACCATATAGTAGAGTTAGGAGATATACCAAGATACTTATTGTTCTGATGTAGTTTTACCATATAGTAGAGTTAGGAGATATACCAAGATACTTATTGTTTATTGTTCTGATGTAGTTTTACCATATAGTAGAGTTAGGAGATATACCAAGATACTTATTGTTTTCTGTTGTAGTTTTACCATATAGTAGAGTTAGGAGATATACCAAGATACTTATTGTTCTGATGTAGTTTTACCATATAGTAGAGTTAGGAGATATACCAAGATACTTATTGTTCTGATGTAGTTTTATACCAAGATACTTATTGTTCTGTTGTAGTTTTACCATATAGAGTTAGGAGATATACCAAGATACTTATTGTTCTGATGTAGTTTTACCATATAGTAGAGTTAGGAGATATACCAAGATACTTATTGTTCTGTTGTAGTTTTACCATTGTAGTTTTACTTATTGTTCATATAGTAGAGTTAGGAGATATACCAAGATACTTATTGTTCTGATGTAGTTTTACCATATAGTAGAGTTAGGAGATATACCAAGATACTTATTGTTCTGATGTAGTTTTACCATATAGTAGAGTTAGGAGATATACCAAGATACTTATTGTTCTGTTGTAGTTTTACCATATAGTAGAGTTAGGAGATATACCAAGATACTTATTGTTCTGTTGTAGTTTTACCATATAGTAGAGTTAGGAGATATACCAAGATACTTATTGTTCTGTTGTAGTTTTACCATATAGTAGAGTTAGGAGATATACCAATATACTTATTGTTCTGTTGTAGTTTTACCATATAGTAGAGTTAGGAGATATACCAAGATACTTATTGTTCTGATGTAGTTTTACCATATAGTAGAGTTAGGAGATATACCAAGATACTTATTGTTCTGTTGTAGTTTTACCATATAGTAGAGTTAGGAGATATACCAAGTTATTGTTCTGTTGAGATATACCAAGATACTTATTGTTCTGATGTAGTTTTACCATATAGTAGAGTTAGGAGATATACCAAGATACTTATTGTTCTGTTGTAGTTTTACCATATAGTAGAGTTAGGAGATATACCAAGATACTTATTGTTCTGTTGTAGTTTTACCATATAGTAGAGTTAGGAGATATACCAAGATACTTATTGTTCTGTTGTAGTTTTACCATATATAGAGTTAGGAGATATACCAAGATACTTATTGTTCTGTTGTAGTTTTACCATATAGTAGAGTTAGGAGATATACCAAGATACTTATTGTTCTGATGTAGTTTTTACCATTGTTCTATAGTAGAGTTAGGAGATATACCAAGATACTTATTGTTCTGATGTAGTTTTACCATATAGTAGAGTTAGGAGATATACCAAGATACTTATTGTTCTGTTGTAGTTTTACCATATAGTAGAGTTAGGAGATATACCAAGATACTTATTGTTCTGATGTAGTTTTACCATATAGTAGAGTTAGGAGATATACCAAAGATACTTATTGTTTTCTGTTGTAGTTTTACCATATAGTAGAGTTAGGAGATATACCAAGATACTTATTGTTCTGTTGTAGTTTTACCAAGATATAGAGTTAGGAGATATACCAAGATACTTATTGTTCTGTTGTAGTTTTACCATATAGTAGAGTTAGGAGATATACCAAGATACTTATTGTTCTGTTGTAGTTTTACCAGTAGAGTTAGGAGATATACCAAGATACTTAGAGTTAGAGTTAGATATACCAAGATACTTATTGTTCTGATGTAGTTTTACCATATAGTAGAGTTAGGAGATATACCAAGATACTTATTGTTCTGTTGTAGTTTTACCATATAGTAGAGTTAGGAGATATACCAAGATACTTATTGTTCTGATGTAGTTTTACCATATAGTAGAGTTAGGAGATATACCAAGATACTTATTGTTCTGATGTAGTTTTACCATATAGTAGAGTTAGGAGATATACCAAGATACTTATTGTTCTGTTGTAGTTTTACCATATAGTAGAGTTAGGAGATATACCAATATACTTATTGTTCTGATGTAGTTTTACCATATAGTAGAGTTAGGAGATATACCAAGATACTTATTGCTCTGTTGTAGTTTTACCATATAGTAGAGTTAGGAGATATACCAAGATACTTATTGTTCTGTTGTAGTTTTATCATAGAGTTAGGAGATATACCAAGATACTTATTGTTCTGTTGTAGTTTTACCATATAGTAGAGTTAGGAGATATACCAAGATACTTATTGTTCTGTTGTAGTTTTATATAGTAGAGTTAGGAGATATACCAAGATACTTATTGTTCTGTTGTAGTTTTACCATATAGTAGAGTTAGGAGATATACCAAGATACTTATTGTTCTGATGTAGTTTTACCATATAGTAGAGTTAGGAGATATACCAAGATACTTATTGTTCTGTTGTAGTTTTACCATATAGTAGAGTTAGGAGATATACCAAGATACTTATTGTTCTGTTGTAGTTTTACCATATAGTAGAGTTAGGAGATATACCAAGATACTTATTGTTCTGATGTAGTTTTACCATATAGAGTTAGGATTGTTCTGATATACCAAGATACTTATTGTTCTGATGTAGTTTTACCATATAGTAGAGTTAGGAGATATACCAAGATACTTATTGTTCTGATGTAGTTTTAGCATATAGTAGAGTTAGGAGATATACCAATATACTTATTGTTCTGTTGTAGTTTTACCATATAGTAGAGTTAGGAGATATACCAAGATACTTATTGTTCTGATGTAGTTTTACCATATAGTAGAGTTAGGAGATATACCAAGATACTTATTGTTCTGATGTAGTTTTACCATAGAGTTAGGAGTATACCAAGATACTTATTGTTCTGAAGTTTTACTAGAGTTGAGATATCAAGATACTTATTGATGTAGTTTTACCATATAGTAGAGTTAGGAGATATACCAAGATACTTATTGTTCTGATGTAGTTTTACCATATAGTAGAGTTAGGAGATATACCAAGATACTTATTGTTCTGATGTAGTTTTACCATATAGTAGAGTTAGGAGATATACCAAGATACTTATTGTTCTGATGTAGTTTTACCATATAGTAGAGTTAGGAGATATACCAAGATACTTATTGTTCTGTTGTAGTTACCCATATAGTAGAGTTAGGAGATATACCAATATACTTATTGTTCTGATGTAGTTTTACCATATAGTAGAGTTAGGAGATATACCAATATACTTATTGTTCTGTTGTAGTTTTACCATATAGTAGAGTTAGGAGATATACCAAGATACTTATTGTTCTGATGTAGTTTTACCCAAGATACTTATTGTTCTAGAGTTAGGAGATATACCAAGATACTTATTGTTCTGTTGTAGTTTTACCATATAGTAGAGTTAGGAGATATACCAAGATACTTATTGTTCTGATGTAGTTTTACCATATAGTAGAGTTAGGAGATATACCAAGATACTTATTGTTCTGATGTAGTTTTACCATATAGTAGAGTTAGGAGATATACCAAGATACTTATTGTTCTGATGTAGTTTTACCATATAGTAGAGTTAGGAGATATACCAAGATACTTATTGTTCTGTTGTAGTTTTACCATATAGTAGGGTTAGGAGTTATACCAATATACTTATTGCTCTGATGTAGTTTTACCATATAGTAGAGTTAGGAGATATACCAAGATACTTATTGCTCTGTTGTAGTTTTACCATATAGTTGAGTTAGGAGATATACCAAGATACTTATTGTTCTGTTGTAGTTTTATCATAGAGTTAGGAGATATACCAAGATACTTATTGTTCTGATGTAGTTTTACCATATAGTAGAGTTAGGAGATATACCAATATACTTATTGTTCTGTTGTAGTTTTATCATAGAGTTAGGAGATATACCAAGATACTTATTGTTCTGATGTAGTTTTACCATATAGTAGAGTTAGGAGATATACCAAGATACTTATTGTTCTGATGTAGTTTTACCATATAGTAGAGTTAGGAGATATACCAAGATACTTATTGTTCTGTTGTAGTTTTACCATATAGTAGAGTTAGGAGATATACCAAGATACTTATTGCTCTGTTGTAGTTTTACCATATAGTAGAGTTAGGAGATATACCAAGATACTTATTGCTCTGATGTAGTTTTATCATAGAGTTAGGAAATATACCAATATACTTATTGTTCTGATGTAGTTTTACCATATAGTAGTGTTAGGAGATATACCAAGATACTTATTGTTCTGTTGTAGTTTTACCATATAGTAGAGTTAGGAGATATACCAAGATACTTATTGCTCTGATGTAGTTTTATCATAGAGTTAGGAGATATACCAATATACTTATTGTTCTGTTGTAGTTTTACCATAGAGTTAGGAGATATACCAAGATACTTATTGTTCTGTTGTAGTTTTACCATATAATAGAGTTAGGAGATATACCAAGATACTTATTGTTCTGATGTAGTTTTACCATATAGTAGAGTTAGGAGATATACCAAGATACTTTTTGTTCTGATGTAGTTTTACCATATCGTAGAGTTAGGAGATATACCAAGATACTTATTGTTCTGTTGTAGTTTTACCATATAGTAGAGTTAGGAGATATACCAAGATACTTATTGTTCTGATGTAGTTTTACCATATAGTAGAGTTAGGAGATATACCAAGATACTTATTGTTCTGTTGTAGTTTTACCATATAGTAGGGTTATGAGTTATACCAATATACTTATTGCTCTGATGTAGTTTTACCATGTAGTAGAGTTAGGAGATATACCAAGATACTTATTGCTCTGTTGTAGTTTTACCATATAGTAGAGTTAGGAGATATACCAAGATACTTATTGTTCTGTTGTAGTTTTATCATAGAGTTAGGAGTTATACCAAGATACTTATTGTTCTGTTGTAGTTTTACCATATAGTAGAGTTAGGAGATATACCAAGATACTTATTGTTCTGATGTAGTTTTACCATATAGTAGAGTTAGGAGATTTACCAAGATACTTATTGTTCTGTTGTAGTTTTACCATATAGTAGAGTTAGGAGATATACCAAGATACTTATTGTTCTGTTGTAGTTTTACCATATAGTAGAGTTAGGAGATATACCAAGATACTTGTTGTTCTGATGTAGTTTTACCATAGAGTTAGGAGATATACCAAGATACTTATTGCTCTGATGTAGTTTTATCATAGAGTTAGGAAATATACCAATATACTTATTGTTCTGATGTAGTTTTACCATATAGTAGAGTTAGGAGATATACCAATATACTTATTGTTCTGTTGTAGTTTTACCATATAGTAGAGTTAGGAGATATACCAAGATACTTATTGTTCTGATGTAGTTTTACCATATAGTAGAGTTAGGAGATATACCAAGATACTTATTGTTCTGATGTAGTTTTACCATATAGTAGAGTTAGGAGATATACCAATATACTTATTGCTCTGATGTAGTTTTATCATATAGTAGAGTTAGGAGATATACCAAAATACTTATTGCTCTGATGTAGTTTTATCATAGAGTTAGGTGATATACCAAGATACTTATTGCTCTGATGTAGTTTTACCATAGAGTTAGGAGATATACCAAGATACTTATTGCTCTGATGTAGTTTTACCATAGAGTTAGGAGATATACCAAGATACTTATTGCTCTGATGTAGTTTTACCATATAGTAGAGTTAGGAGATATACCAAGATACTTATTGTTCTGTTGTAGTTTTATCATAGAGTTAGGAGATATACCAAGATACTTATTGTTCTGTTGTAATTTTACCATATAGTAGAGTTAGGAGATATACCAATATACTTATTGTTCTGTTGTAGTTTTACCATATAGTAGAGTTAGGAGATATACCAAGATACTTATTGTTCTGATGTAGTTTTACCATATAGTAGGGTTAGGAGATATACCAAGATACTTATTGTTCTGATGTAGTTTTATCATAGAGTTAGGAGATATACCAAGATACTTATTGTTCTGATGTAGTTTTACCATATAGTAAAGTTAGGAGATATACCAATATACTTATTGTTCTGATGTAGTTTTACCATATAGTAGAGTTAGGAGATATACCAAGATACTTATTGCTCTGATGTAGTTTTATCATAGAGTTAGGAGTTATACCAAGATACTTATTGCTCTGATGTAGTTTTACCATAGAGTTAGGAGTTATACCAAGATACTTATTGCTCTGATGTAGTTTTATCATAGAGTTAGGAGTTATACCAAGATACTTATTGCTCTGATGTAGTTTTACCATAGAGTTAGGAGATATACCAAGATACTTATTGCTCTGATGTAGTTTTACCATATAGTAGAGTTTGGAGTTATACCAAGATACTTATTGTTCTGTTGTAGTTTTACCATAGAGTTAGGAGATATACCAATATACTTATTGCTCTGATGTAGTTTTACCATATAGTAGAGTTAGGAGATATACCAAGATACTTATTGTTCTGTTGTAGTTTTACCATATAGTAGAGTTAGGAGATATACCAAGATACTTATTGCTCTGATGTAGTTTTACCATATAGTAGAGTTAGGAGATATACCAAGATACTTATTGTTCTGTTGTAGTTTTACCATATAGTAGAGTTAGGAGATATACCAAGATACTTATTGCTCTGATGTAGTTTTATCATAGAGTTAGGAGATATACCAAGATACTTATTGCTCTGATGTAGTTTTATCATAGAGTTAGGAGATATACCAATATACTTATTGTTCTGATGTAGTTTTACCATATAGTAGAGTTAGGAGATATACCAATATACTTATTGTTCTGATGTAGTTTTACCATATAGTAGAGTTAGGAGTTATACCAAGATACTTATTGTTCTGATGTAGTTTTACCATATAGTAGAGTTAGGAGATATACCAAGATACTTATTGTTCTGTTCAGAGGATTGTCTTAACTCATGTCATTAGAAGAAGAATGTCTATATCGTCTCTTTTCATCTAGAATTGATGACGGCACAACCCATACTGTTTATGACGGCACAACCCATACTGTTTATGACAGCACAACCCATACTGTTTATGACGGCACAACCCATACTGTTTATGACAGCACAACCCATACTGTTTATGACGGCACAACCCATACTGTTTATGACGGCACAACCCATACTGTTTATGACGGCACAACCCATACTGTTTATGACGGCACAACCCATACTGTTTATGACGGCACAACCCATACTGTTTATGAAGGTACAACCCATACTGTTTATGACGGTACAACCCATACTGTTTATGACGGCACAACCCATACTGTTTATGACGGCACAACCCATACTGTTTATGACGGTACAACCCATACTGTTTATGACGGTACAACCCATACTGTTTATGACGGTACAACCCATACTGTTTACGACGCAGCCAATAGAACTTATTGTATTCATAACTAATGGTAGATCACGGTTGGATGTCATTGGCTTAGGGGAACACAGGGACAGCATTGTCTCTTTGCAAGGAGGGGCTTCAACAAGGGAACATTTCGATGTGCGTGAGTGTGAGTACGTGCGTGTTTGTGCGTGGAGGGGTCTGAGTTAACAAGAGACTGAAGTAATCTCTGAGTTCTCTAAAGTGATGAAACTGGTCGGAATGTGTCTGGAAGACAAGACATCACATTTGATCCTAATGTGTCACTGGAGTTATTTGTGGACTCTGGGGGATGACTCATAACACTCTACAACCCCTCCCCTCTGCTAACCTCCCCATCTTGTCACCCCCTCACTTCAATTCCCTCTCCCCTTTTCTATTCCCTCCCCCCCCCCCCTCCCTTCACCTGCTTCTTCTTTCTCCGGGGGCGAAGATCGTTAGGTGTCTTATCTAAAGGTCTTTACATCACAGCCCTGTTATCACTGCAGCCAGGGCGCCTCTCGCTTCTCTCCTCCCTCCGCAGAAAATACATTGAACTGAGGAAGGGAGAGATGGAGGGATGGAGAGATGAAAGAAAGCGGGGCGGAGAGGTTCGACCTGTCTGGACAGCCTCCTTTCCTTGTTTGTTTTGGTGTACATGGAAGGCTGGAACAATGTAATCAATCCAATCCAGAACGGGGTCTGGAAATAGTGCCCAATAACCGCACACACACACACACACGCAGAAACAGACACATACACTTATCACTGCTGTCATGTGTGTGGAGTGGACTCAGGCAACAGAGTCTGGTTTATATCTGTGAGTGTGTTTACTGTAAATAAAGGTAGAATAAGCTAATACGCTTTCCGTATTCCGTCAAACTTGCCTGGCTGTTGACCATAGGGATCAGCTCTAGGATTATGTCACTCAAAGCCAAGACCTCGGCTTATCAGCACTCACACACACAGAGAAATGGTATACGTAATTCAAACCTGTTCCCACCACAAACACATTCTTTGATTATAGCTCTCTCTACCTCTCCTTTTACTATATGTTTCTGTCTCACCTTCTTTCCCTCTATCATTCTCAACTTCCATCATCCCTCTTCTCTCTCAGTCTCTCTCTCTTAACCCACTTCAGTTTTAGGTAATGATCTTTCAGGTCTTCCTTCATTCCTTCTCTCTGTCCCTCCTCTCTCCCCTCTACTCCATCTATCCCTCTCTCTGTCCCTCCTCTCTCCCCTCTACTCCCTCTATCCCTCTCTCTGTCCCTCCTCTCTCCCCTCTACTCCCTCTATCCCTCTCTCTGTCCCTCCTCTCTCTCCAATACCTCTATCCCTCTCTCTGTCCCTCCTCTCTCCCCTCTACTCCCTCTATCCCTCTCTCTGTCCCTCCTCTCTCCCCTCTACTCCCTCTATCCCTCTCTCTGTCCCTCCTCTCTCTCCAATACCTCTATCCCTCTCTCTGTCCCTCCTCTCTCCCCTCTACTCCCTCTATCCCTCTCTCTGTCCCTCCTCTCTCCCCTCTACTCCCTCTATCCCTCTCTCTGTCCCTCCTCTCTCTCCAATACCTCTATCCCTCTCTCTGTCCCTCCTCTCTCCCCTCTACCCCTCTCTCTATCCTTCCGCTCTCCCCTCTACTCCCTCGATCCCCCTCTTCTTATCTTTGTCCTTCCTCTCTCCCTTCTACTCCATCTATCCCATATACCCCTCTGAAACTTTAGGAGCTCTTAAACTACAAAACAGCTCGTTGTTCTGTGGGATCAACTTTCAGAATGAATAACCAAACTATGTTTATAGTGTGTGTGCATATGTGGTATTTCCTCTCCTAGGCCACTGATTGTTGACTTGTTCATATTCAACCAGTTAATGATGTAGAGGCTGTTTTTACTCTCTCATCTTCTGCAACATAGCACCAATAATGACCTCCTCGAAACAAGATGGAAGGAGAAGACGATGACTCACACAGTGAGAAGAAGATGACTCACACAGTGAGAAGACGATGACTCACACAGTGAGAAGACGAGAGGATAGAGGAGAGGGCAGGGGGATACTCTGAGTTGCTATTCATTTCATAAGAAGGAATTCCCCTTGACCACGGCGACAAATTGGGGAAACAAACATTTGTTCTCATCCATTATAAAAGAGCCAGCTTCGTTCTCAATTTTTTGTTATTCAGAAATAACAAAGCATGCCGAAAGGCTGCTGTGTTGTTCAATGTACCAGGTCAAAACTCCCGACCTACGGTTCGCAATGTTCCAACATAGGGAAATAAAGCCTGAGAGAAGAGCCCTGTGGCTTCAGGCTATTCGTGTGGAAGAGTGGGAAATTGTGGGGAGCCGGTGTCCAAGTAGACTATGTGTGTAGTCCGTTTGGAGCTCCACTCACAACATGTAGCTTTATAGTCCGTTTGGAGCTCCACTCACAACCTGTAGCTTTATAGTCCGTTTGGAGCTCCACTCACAACCTGTAGCTTAATAGTCCGTTTGGAGCTCCACTCACAACCTGTAGCTTTATAGTCCATTTGGAGCTCCACTCACAACATGTAGCTTTATAGTCTGTTTGGAGCTCCACTCACAACATGTAGCTTTATAGTCCGTTTGGAGCTCCACTCACAACATGTAGCTTTATAGTCCGTTTGGAGCTCCACACACAACCTGTAGCTTTATAGTCCGTTTGGAGCTCCACTCACAACCAGTAGCTTTATAGTCCGTTTGGAGCTCCACTCACAACCTGTAGCTTTATAGTCCGTTTGGAGCTCCACTCACAACCTGTAGCTTTATAGTCCGTTTGGAGCTCCACTCACAACATGTAGCTTTATAGTCCGTTTGGAGCTCCACTCACAACATGTAGCTTTATAGTCCGTTTGGAGCTCCACTCACAACATGTAGCTTTAGTCCGTTTGGAGTCACAACATGTAGTTTGGAGCTCCACTCACAACATGTAGCTTTATAGTCCGTTTGGAGCTCCACTCACAACCTGCTGCTTTATAGTCCGTTTGGAGCTCCACTCACAACCTGTAGCTTTATAGTCCGTTTGGAGCTCCACTCACAACCAGTAGCTTTATAGTCCGTTTGGAGCTCCACTCACAACCTGTAGCTTTATAGTCCTCCAGCTCCACTCACAACCTGTAGCTTTATAGTCCGTTTGGAGCTCCACTCACAACCTGTAGCTTTATAGTCCGTTTGGAGCTCCATCACAACATGTAGCTTTATAGTCCGTTTGGAGCTCCACTCACAACATGTAGCTTTATAGTCCGTTTGGAGCTCCACTCACAACATGTAGCTTTATAGTCCGTTTGGAGCTCCACTCACAACATGTAGCTTTTAGTCCGTTTGGAGTCACAACCGTTTGGAGCTCCACTCACAACATGTAGCTTTATAGTCCGTTTGGAGCTCCACTCACAACATGTAGCTTTATAGTCCGTTTGGAGCTCCACTCACAACATGTAGCTTTATAGTCCGTTTGGAGCTCCACTCACAACCTGTAGCTTTATAGTCCGTTTGGAGCTCCACTCACAACCTGTAGCTTTATAGTCCGTTTGGAGCTCCACTCACAACATGTAGCTTTATAGTCCGTTTGGAGCTCCACTCACAACATGTAGCTTTATAGTCCGTTTGGAGCTCCACTCACAACATGTAGCTTTATAGTCTGTTTGGAGCTCCACTCACAACATGTAGCTTTATAGTCCGTTTGGAGCTCCACTCACAACATGTAGCTTTATAGTCCGTTTGGAGCTCCACTCACAACCTGCTGCTTTATAGTCCGTTTGGAGCTCCACTCACAACCTGTAGCTTTATAGTCCGTTTGGAGCTCCACTCACAACCAGTAGCTTTATAGTCCGTTTGGAGCTCCACTCACAACCTGTAGCTTTATAGTCCGTTTGGAGCTCCACTCACAACCTGTAGCTTTATAGTCCGTTTGGAGCTCCACACACAACATGTAGCTTTATAGTCCGTTTGGAGCTCCACTCACAACATGTAGCTTTATAGTCCGTTTGGAGCTCCACTCACAACATGTAGCTTTATAGTCCGTTTGGAGCTCCACTCACAACATGTAGCTTTATAGTCCGTTTGGAGCTCCACTCACAACATGTAGGTTTATTGTCAGTTTGGAGCTCCACTCACAACATGTAGCTTTATAGTCCGTTTGGAGCTCCACTCACAACATGTAGCTTTATAGTCCGTTTGGAGCTCCACTCACAACATGTAGCTTTATAGTCCGTTTGGAGCTCCACTCACAACCTGTAGCTTTATAGTCCATTTGGAGCACTCACAACCTGTAGCTTTATAGTCCGTTTGGAGCTCCACTCACAACATGTAGCTTTATAGTCCGTTTGGAGCTCCACTCACAACCTGTAGCTTTATAATCCGTTTGTAGCTCCACTCACAACCTGTAGCTTTATAGTCCGTTTGTAGCTCCACTCACAACCTGTAGCTTTATAGTCCGTTTGTAGCTCCACTCACAACCTGTAGCTTTATAGTCCGTTTGTAGCTCCACTCACAACCTGTAGCTTTATAGTCAGTTTGGAGATCCACTCACAACCTGTAGCTTTATAGTCCGTTTGGAGATCCACTCACAACCTGTAGCTTTATAGTCCGTTTGGAGCTCCACTCACAACCTGTAGCTTTATAGTCCGTTTGGAGCTCCACTCACAACATGTAGCTTTATAGTCTGTTTGGAGCTCCACTCACAACATGTAGCTTTATAGTCCGTTTGTAGCTCCACTCACAACCAGTAGCTTTATAGTCCGTTTGGAGCTCCACTCACAACCTGTAGCTTTACACTCTGTTGGTTTGTGTTGTTGGTCTTGGCAAGCTTCATGTCCTGGTTGGTAGTTACTGTAGCTAGCACTCATGTGGCTAACTTTAGCACCGTGATGAAAAGGCTCATGAGGGAAGCCCTACAATAATAGGTTTTTCTAACTAGTGAGAATGCAAGGTTGAAAAGTCATCTTTAGACATTTTGTACTTTTTTTAAATGTAGTTTTGTAATTGACTAAAACAAGAAGACAACAAGACAATTGAGTTTGAAAAAGGTCAAGTTCTTGCTGTGAGCCAATCGGGAAACCAAGGTAACCGTGGGTTGTTTTCTCCACAGACGGGCAGGGCTGCAACGTTCCATTTAATACTTACTGCGACTATACATTGGCAAGTGGATAAGAGGAGAAGGGTGGGAGGAGAGGAAAGGGGAGCATGAGAGATGGAGAGAAGAAGAAGAAGAAGATGAAGAAGAGATAGGCATAATGCATTTGCAGGATTATATCGTGATGTCAGAGCCAAAATGGAGTTGAAGATTAAAGAGTGCCCATAGCAGAGTGCTTCATGTACAAATGACAGTATGAAATAAATGATTGTATGGTCCGAATAAAGATGGAGCATTGGATACAGCAGTAAGGCTACTGACTGAGATGAAGGGCATTGGAGTTGACGGAGTGGAAGAGAGTGGTGGATGTGATAGACTGGTGTTCCAGTATTACTGTAACTCCCTGCTGTCAGACAAGCTGAAAGTGTTAAAGTCAACGAGAGTGAGAAGGCTACACACACACCGTTATATCGACAGAAACGCTAAGGTTGAGAGGAGAGGATGCTCACAAGTACTCAGACACTCAAACAAAAAATAGAGTCACACGTCTATATGGGGGGTTGGGGAGTTGGGTGTCTCTGTGACTAACTCGCTGCTGTTTTCTATGGCTTTCTATTCCTATGTGATCTTCTCTACTGTCACGTAGGGTCCAAAGCCATTGGGTACAGAGTGGAACATCTGCTAAAGAAAGAGGGGACCAATGGGATCGTCAGGGCTTGAGGAAGGACAGGTTTTAGCTCATCTGCAGCATAACTCAACACACACTTCAATCTCCTCTTTGTGCCAGACTGGGTTCGAACGCCTTTCGTTTCATTTTCCTCTATTTATCTGTATGAATTACATTTGAATGAATGAATTACTTTTTATTTTCGTGTCAAATCGCCAGTTGACAACCCATCCCTTATGGGATTAATTGACACATAAACAAACATTGCAATAATTCACTGTGATCATTCAGTGATAATACTTCTTCCAGTGCATATATACATATTTATTTATTTTGTATTATATTTACTGCTCTAGGGTTATAATCATTGCATGGATAACCTTACTTACTATTACATATTCATTTATTTTTCACTGTTTATGCGGTGCGCAGTGCACAGAATACCGGAAGAATGATCACAGTGAATTATTGTAATGTCAATTAATCCAGAACGGGATGGGTTGTCAACTGATGATTTGACACGAACATAACATGTCATGCCTTGAGGTGTCTTCTGTAAGCAGCCCAAGCTCAGGCTCAGAATGAACTGGCCCAGTATGAGACAGGTTGAACAGAGCAACACCCTACAACACACACAAACAAACAAAAACACATACACTCCCTAATGGACACTTGTTCATGCTGACTCAGGTTGGTATCTAATGAAGCTCTCAATTGTACCACCTGTCTCTTAATCTCACAGTAGCATGTGATTGGCTAATGGCAGAGAGGAAGATCTGTGACTGTTAGTCCATATGGGAGAGAAAGATTCAAATGACCACAAAGGTCTGTTAAAGTATTCTCCAGCCAGGCATATCTGTGGGCTACTGACAACTGTCTTTTCTGACAAACCAAAGATTGCACCTCAATTGTCAAATAGATAGACTGTAGCTGACAATCAAGCAAACTAATGTGTGTGCTGCATATCACTTCTATATCACAGTGAGTATTCTTTCTGCCTCAGCTGGACTGTAATCGGTCATAATACATTATTTCAGGTGTAATAACTCCTGATGCTAGTCAGTTCTGTCCTGTAATGCTGTAGGAGGACTCTGATAAGAAATGATCTTGCCTCCTGTTTGAGTGGCAGAGTTCGATAAAATGTTTATCTAATCCTCAACGCAGTGTGTGTGTGTGTGTGTGTGTGTGTGTGTGTGTGTGTGTGTGTGTGTGTGTGTGTGTGTGTGTGTGTGTGTGTGTGTGTGTGTGTGTGTGTGTGTGTGTGTGTGTGTGTGTGTGTGTGTGTGTGTGTGTGTGTGTGTGTGTGTGTGTGTGTGTGTGTGTGTGTGTGTGTGTGTGTGTGTGTGTGTGTGTGTTTGTTTTGTGTGTTTCAGGCTAGTTATGGGCTGAGATATCGATTGGCACAGAAACTTTCTCTCCATTAAGTTTCCCACACAAAATATCAGGAATCTATTAACCTCAAACATTCTAACGTTCTCACACCTCAACATCCCCTTGAAAAGTTTGAGTTTAGCTTCAATTTTAATCATTTCTGAAGTGTTCTTTTGCCTTCTGGATAAGAAGTTTGCCTACTTGTGCAGCAGTATTTACTGACATAAAAAGTGGATTATACTTTAACACCTTCTCCTGTCTCTCTTTCTCTCTGCAGTTATTACATGTCTTAGTCAGACCACGCCCCAGTTCACCTTCACCTCTTTTTGCAGTCTGCACGGATTCTGCCAGAGACGGAGGAAAAAGGAAAATCAGAAAGGGGAGGAACAGGATGAGATGCAGGAGAAACGGAGGGATCAGGAGACTGAGGTGTGAAGGAAGCCTGGAGCAACTTCACCCTCCTCTTCATTCTCCCAGAGACTCTGGCCACGATTGTGACGGCATTCTAATTTCTACATCCAGATCCTTTTCTTCACACTGTGGTGCGTCTCTCCTCCACCTGCAGCAGCTGTTCAATCAGCAGCTTCACTGGAGTGCATAGGTAGAGGTCAAAGCTCAAAACTAACGTTCTTTACTATCTCCTACACCACAGACACACACGTGCACACACACACGTGCACACACACACGTGCACACACACACGCATTAATTAAAGTCCTGTGTAGGTCTATAAATGCCAGTGGGGTGTAGGGACACCTATCACCTGTTTATGATGAAAGTAGTGAATGTGATTGTGTGTGCACTGAGACTTCATTGCAGCGGGACCACAGAGAGTTGCAGGACTGCACCTACCAGTTAAGATAAGCATATGCTGCAGAATGAATGCCCTTTACACGCACGCAAACACACACACACACACGCAGGTCTCATTAGCCTGTGTAATTATGCATGGCACGTCCAGTTGGCCAGTGGGGAAGTAATTAACCTTTTCCAGCAGGAAACAGCAATCTGGACGTCTGACACACTCACATGCACACACACACGTCTGGTGTCACGGAAATAAAGTGTCAAAGACAGCGGCTGGCATTCAATGATAATCCCCTCACGCATATTTCCATCTAAGGCTTAAAACACTAATAATGCCAAATTACCTCTCCTCTCCCTTTATCTTCCCTCCTTTCTCTTTCTCCCTCTTCTTGTCCCCATGTCGTCTGTCTGTCTGTCTGTCTGTCTGTCTGTCTGTCTGTCTGTCTGTCTGTCTGTCTGTCTGTCTGTCTGTCTGTCTGTCTGTCTGTCTGTCTGTCTGTCTGTCTGTCTGTCTGTCTGTCTGTCTGTCTGTCTGGCTGGCTGGCTGGCTGGCTGGCTGGCTGGCTGGCTGGCTGACTGACTACGAAACCTCTTTTCTCCACCACTCTCCCTGTCTCCATCTCCTTTCTCCCCTCTCTCAATCAATTTGCCCACATCCCTCTCTCTCCTGCTCTTTATCTCTCAGTAAAACACATGTTTCTCTGGGCAGTGAGCATGGCCTTGCCTGGCTGGCAGCACCCATAGATTAACACCAGCACTCTGACTCTCATTCAGGGAGCCCTCTCGCCAAGACCACAAAAGCTGTGTGTGTGTGTGTGTGTGTGTGTGTGTGTGTGTGTGTGTGTGTGTGTGTGTGTGTGTGTGTGTGTGTGTGTGTGTGTGTGTGTGTGTGTGTGTGTGTGTGTGTGTGTGTGTGTGTGTGTGTGTGTGTGTGTGTGTGTGTGTGTGTGTGTGTGTGTGTGTGTGTGTGTGTGTGTGTGTGTGTGTGTGTGTGTTTATAAGAATAGATTAAGCGATAGGGTTGATTGTGTATTCTACCATTCTACCATTGAGGGAAAGTGAAATGGGATAACACAAAGCCATTTCACAGAGATGAGCAGATATGAGTCACCATGCTACAGAAAGTATTTTCAACCAGAAAGAGAGGGAGAGGGGGAGAGAGAGAAGAGTTAATGAGAGAGGGATGGAAATGGAAGAGGGAGCTAATACTCGGCAGTCATGCTAATTGGCTACATTTGCTAACTCTCTGAGGCGAGAGGATACCGGCATTACATTTGTTTAATGCTCCCTCCATCACATTAAAGAAAGGATTCACTTGAATAATGAAGAGGAGCTGAAATGAATAACAGTTTGTTATTATCTGTGGGAGGGTTGTTTTTCACCTGAGTGACTATGTGTAGACTTCTATGGATCATATCCATGCTCACCGAGCCTTACTCAAGGACAAACAGCTAAAAATAGAGGGGAGTACGCGACCACTATAATAGCAGGAGCAAAGGAAGGAAGGGAGAGGGAGAGAGAACGAGTGCTGTCAGATTAGATTCGGGTCAGAAAAGATGGGAAGAGCAAGTGAGGCAGAGGGTGTTTCATACAGAGGAGATTAATCACTCTCTCTCCCTTTGTCTCACTATTGCTTTCTCTCCCTCTCTTTCTTCCTTTGTCTTTCTCTCTCGCATTCTCTTTGTCCCTCTCTCCCTCTCTCTCTCTACTCAATACCACACTATTACACACCTGCAAGATGGGGAGGGAAGTGGGGAGGAAGAGAGACAATTAAACTGATCTATAGCGGAGTAAGGAGAAAGAGGAAACCCTCAATTTCACTACTCATCACCTTCTCCTCTCTCCTCATCTCCTCATCGCCTTCTCCTCATCACCTTCTCTCTCCTCCTCTCTCATCACCTTCTCCTCTCTCCTCCTCTCCTCATCACCTTCTCCTCTATGCCCCTCATCACCTTCTCCTCTCTCCTCCTCTCATCTCTCCTCCTCTCCTCATCACCTTCTTCTCTCTCCTCCTCATCACCCTCTCCTCTCTCCTTATCTCCTTCTCCTCTCTCCTCCTCCCCTCCTCACCTTCTCCTCCTCTCCTCATCACCTCAACTCACCTTCTCCTCTCTCGTCCTCTCCTCATCACCTTCTCCTCTCGCCCTCTCCTCATCACCTACTCCTCTCTCCTCCTCTCCTCATCACCTTCTCCTCTCTCCTCATCACCTTCTCCTCTCTCCTCATCACCTTCTCTCTCCTCATCACCTTCTCCTCTCTCCTCCTCTCTTCATCACCTTCTCCTCTCTCCTCATCACCTTCTCCTCTCTCCTCCTCTCCTCATCACCTTCTCTCTCCTCATCACCTTCTCTCTCCTCATCACCTTCTCCTCTCTCCTCCTCTCCTCATCACCTTCTCCTCTCTCCTCATCACCTTCTCCTCTCTCCTCTTTGCCCTCTCATCTCTTCCCTAATGCAGATTAAAGTGAGCCATGTACTCTAATGCTCTAATTGGGCCTAGGAGATGGAAACCAATAGAGATTGATTGAGAGATTGAGAGAGAGAATGCTTGTGTAATTGTATGGTAATAGGTTTTGTCAGGAGCACCTGTCAGGGTCGAGCTGGAGCCGCTCCGGAGCGACGAGGAGATGGAGGAGAGGAAAGGAAGAAGGTATTGGAGTCAGGATCTCTCTGAGGAAAGTCCAATCCATGATAGCGTTACCTGATTGCCAATTTGTGTCTGTCTTCAGACATCACACACACAAAACACCCACACACATGCACTGTAGTGGAATGATGGAGTTGATTGGACAGGCTCTTGGTGCCTAACGAGGGGTCCAGGGCAATCACAGACCAGTTGCTTTGTGACTGGAGGAGAATGAAGGCCGCTACAGCTTGTATTCTCATCATTTCTCGATGAAAAGGGAGCGCTACACTGATTGTATTCCCCCCTACTGTGCATGCAGTTGAGCTGTGTTTGAATCGGGCCTGCTGTTCAGAAATGTATACTGGAACAGAGAACTTTGATCAAACTTCTGTGATTGAGGCTGGAGTCCTAGAGACTCATCTTTTTCTCAGTCTTTCTTCCTCTCTGACTCTTTTTCTCTTCACTCAATCTCTTGTTTGTCCTGCATCTCTTTTTCTCTCCTTGCACGCACACACGCACACATCGATTGGAGAGTCGATATTGAGCAGTGGCTCTCGTCTAAATTAATATTTGATTTCTCTGGGGGTTTCAGACTGGAACCCACAGCATTGAGTTACAGTCTGAGGGATTGCTCTAAACGTTGTTTGATTAAGTCTGTGTGTGTGTGCCTGCCTGCGATACAACCCCCTACACACACATTCATGCACACAATCACACACATCACTTGACTAGAATGCATCACTCACTGCAAAGCCTCTGCCATTAAAGCTTTTCATTTATCAGACACACATGGTGACTTATTGATTGATGTGAGCACTAGACCCAGAACTGTGTCTCTCAAACACTAGGCCCAGAACTGTGTCTCTCAAACACTAGGCCCAGAACTGTGTCTCTCAAACACTAGGTCCAGAACTGTGTCTCTCAAACACTAGGTCCAGAACTGTGTCTCTCAAACACTAGGTCCAGTCTCTCAAACACTAGGTCCAGAACTGTGTCTCTCAAACACTAGGCCCAGAACTGTGTCTCTCAAAACAGGCCCAGAACTGTGTCTCCAAACACTCCCAGAACTCTCTCAAACTCTAGGCCCAGAACTGTGTCTCTCAAACACTAGGCCCAGAACTGTGTCTCTCAAACACTAGGCCCAGAACTGTGTCTCTCAAACACTAGGCCCAGAACTGTGTCTCTCAAATCCTAGGCCCAGAACTGTGTCTCTCAAACACTAGGCCCAGAACTGTGTCTCTCAAACACTAGGCCCAGAACTGTGTCTCTCAAACACTAGGCCCAGAACTGTGTCTCTCAAACACTAGGCCCAGAACTGTATCTCTCAAACTCTAGGCCCAGAACTGTGTCTCCCAAACACTAGGCCCAGAACTGTGTCTATCAAACACTAGGCCCAGAACTGTGTCTCTCAAACACTAGGCCCAGAACTGTGTCTCTCAAACACTAGGCCCAGAACTGTGTCTCTCAAACACTAGGCACAGAACTGTGTCTCTCAAACACTAGGCACAGAACTGTGTCTCTCAAACACTAGGCCCAGAACTGTGTATCTCAAACACTAGGCCCAGAACTGTGTCTCTCAAACACTAGGCACAGAACTGTGTCTCTCAAACACTAGGCACAGAACTGTGTCTCTCAAACACTAGACCCAGAACTGTCTCTCAAACAGAGTCCCCAGTTCTCTGCAGCGATATGGTGAAACCAAAAGCATGCCTTGTGTACTGTAGAATCATTCTTGTTTCAAAATCCAATAGTGTTATTCGTGTATAGTATATGGGTGCATTCTACGGTTTAGGGTGGGAAGAAAATCCTTAGTACTGCAGTCATCCATTGTAATGTAAGGATGAGAGACCCTGGTATTGTGCTGTAACTCCAAACACAAGGTATGTTTCTCTCTGTCAGTGTGTTTGTCTACTTTGTTCTGTTGTTTGTGAGATCTGATTGGCATCAGCGCAGCAGTGTGTGTGAGAGAGAGAGAGAGAGAGAGAGAGAGAAAGAGCGAGAGAGCGAGAGAGAGCGAGAGAGAGAGAGAGAGAGAGAGAGAGAGAGAGAGAGAGAGAGAGAGAGAGAGAGAGAGAGAGAGAGAGAGAGAGAGAGAGAGAGAGAGAGCACGCTGGGGTAATCTGCTTCTGCAAGAGTCTGTTACATTATTCATCCTCCTGGGGCTCTGCGGCAGGGAGGGAGCAGCGGAGAGGGGAGGAGGAATAGAGGAAGAGAGAAACAGAGAGGGTAAAGGACTCAGACAGAGCAGCCAACCATCTCCGCACTGAGAGATACAGTATCAGATACATTACTCCCAGATTGAAGGGGGTTATTCATGAAACTTTACAGCCACAGTAAAACAGTCTTCTAAAACCCAGCTTAAAAAATATCGAAGTGACCTTCGTGGGAGGGATTCCAGAGTATGTTGTTCAGAGCAGATATCTGTTCTAAACAGACAG
Source organism: Oncorhynchus gorbuscha (assembly GCF_021184085.1). Lineage (NCBI taxonomy): Eukaryota > Metazoa > Chordata > Actinopteri > Salmoniformes > Salmonidae > Oncorhynchus > Oncorhynchus gorbuscha. Next base: position 49,783,886 of record NC_060190.1, read on the forward strand.
GTTCTAGTTAACCTGAGCCTTGTATTAAATGTCCACCCGAAGGCCTGGGGCGAGGTAAAGAGACAGTGTGAGGAAAGGGCTGGGTATCGATCCTCAGAGACAGACTTTGGCCCTCGGATCAGACAATATTGACAGGCTATCACCCACACACCCAGCAAAGTCTGACACTGTCTGACACCCATCATTAACACACACACGTGCATGCACACACACACGCCGGAGGGAGGGTTGAGTGTGTGTGAGGTGGAGGGCTGTGTGCTTGGGATGCAGAGCACGTTCGAGGTCTGTGAAGTTCTCCTTGCAGCAAAGTCTCATTAAAGAGGCTCGCCTTAACACAGCTATCTACAGCCAGACCAGACCTGACCACACACACAGGGAGGGAAGGAGATAGAGAGAGAGAGAGAGAGAGAGATAGAGAGAGTGAGAGTGAAAGAGACACTGAGGAACTCAAGCACGTACACAAACACATATGAAATACTATATAAATCTTTCTCAGGACACTGTGGTATGACACAGTGTTTGAGTGGGAGAGAATGGGTTTGTTAGAAGAAAAAAAAGGAACGTTCGCTCCCATGGGGATTTAATCAGACACACAAAAATAGACCTGACGAAGATCCAACTCGGCTGGAAACCTTATCTTTTCTTGTGTCAGATCACATCCCCATGGGAGCACATCACAGTTTCAGACATGGCTTTTTTCTTTGATCTGTCCTGCACCTGATAAGTTGTATGGGTGGGATTTGACCCCTCCCTGCAGACTCCCTGATCTTCCCTTTTTCCATGTCCCTCTCTACATCAACAGTGTTTAAACGATGTTCTCCCAAAACTATTCCCCTCCTACAGTAATATGATATTCATGTATATTTGATTGTGTCATCTCTGTGGAGACTGCCTATGGTGTGTCTGTGTGCCTTCTAAATCTGTGTTTATGAATAAGTAATAGATTGCTATGCACTGTGATTATTAAAGAAGCCAAACTGCCAGGAAGCCATGATGAAATTATATTGTAATTCCTGCATCTCTGATGAATACATTTATATTTGTATTTCTTTCCTGTTTCTGTTCCGGTAAATGAGCGCTAAAGCTCTCTTGTTTTGCACTGAGACTCCCTGACGTTTACATTTGTATGGTTTTCACAACTGCGCGGAGAGTTTTTTTAATAAAACCATCCTGTTTGTAAATATACAGTTGATGGGTGATATTTTCAGAGATATATAATAAAGTGGAGAAGACCATTTCTCAGTGGTCTACCTAGCCAGTGGTCTACCTGGCAAGTGGGCTACCTGGCAAGTGGTCTACCTGGCCAGTGGTCTACCTGGCCAGTGGTCTACCTGGCCAGTGGGCTACCTGGCAAGTGGTCTACCTGGCCAGTGGTCTACCTGGCCAGTGGTCTACCTGGCAAGTGACAGTGATATGAGAGAGACAGCACTGGTTGTGATGACTGCAGCTTAATAAAGACACATTAATGGGAGGCCATAATAAAGATGTATGCTGTCTCCCCCTCCTCCCTCCTCCCCCTCCCTCCTCCACCCATCCTCCCTCCTCCCCCATACCTCTCTTCTCTTCTAAAGCACATGATTTCACAGCCAGTACTTTACCAAGGTAAATGTTCCGAGAGTGATAAAGAGGGAGACAGGGGTAGAAAGAAGGAGAAGGGGGGTGGGAGGGGAGGGCAGGGGAGCGGTGGAAGTATGGAAGTATTGTAACGCTCGTCGTCCTCCTTGTCTGAGGAGGAGTAGGAAATATCGGACCAATGGTACGTGTTCATGATGTTTATTTGCCTGAACACTGAAATACAAAATAACAACGTGAATAAACGAAACAAATGAAACAGTCCCGTGTGGAACAAACACTGACACGGAAAATTAATCACCCACAAAACACAGGTGGGAAAAGGCTACCTATGTATGATTCTCAATCAGAAACAACGAACGACACCTGCCTCTGATTGAGAACCATACCAGGCCAAACACATAACCACAACATAGAAAAAGGAACATAGACTACCCACCCCAACTCACGCCCTGACCATACTAAAACAAAGACATAACAAAAGAACTAAAGTCAGAACGTGACAAGTATGGAGGTATGGAGAGAGAGAGAGAGAGAGAGAGAGACAGAAAGAGGCATGGAATTGGAGGTATGGAAAAATAAGAAAAAAATCTAGAAAAAGCCATTAAGAGCCCTTAGGCAAATAGTTGCTGTTATTTGGTCAATTTAACAATTTCATGATTTCCTTTGCATTTCAAATTAAGAAAGCTCTTGCCTCTCTTTGACCCTGTGGTAATCACATAAGCAGTGTGGTAATGACACATACACACGTCATTCCTACCCTCATCCAGATATATGCCTCATTAGCTTTCAAGTTTGTCTTGCCCACGCTCTAATCATCATTTACACCCCCCCCCTTCCCCCTCACTTTGATCCAGTCTCATTAGCATAGCAACGGAACCCTGACCCTCCACAGGGACCTGGTAACCCGGACAACCAGAACTGGTTAGTCCAGCCACTGAACCCAGCAAAGTATCAGGACTCCTAGGGTGTACTAGGGTCTATCTCAATAGTCTATAGAAGGTTCGATCCCCGGGACCACCCATACGTAGAATGTATGCACACATGACTGTAAGTCGCTTTGGATAAAAGCGTCTGCTAAATGGCATATTATTATTATATTATGTCTTCTCTCTGCTACTTGTCTCCTGTCCATCACCTGGACTGATGGAGGATAAATCTAGAGCTTAGTACAAGAGCTTAGTACATGCCAAAGTTAACTTTGTTCCACACACGCAAACACAAAACACACACACATACAAAACACACACACAGAAATAATAAGGCAGAGTAGTGTAGGCGTTTTCTCTTCCTTTAATGAGATTCTAAGTGATTTATTTGGGTTCTATCCTGACACCTTCATAGTGAATTAATTGTGTGGGCAGACTCTCTCCCCAGCTGTTGATCTGTTCTCTGGCACCTCACAACACACCATACTGTATGGGACTCTCATAAAAACTACAAAAACAAAAACAACACATCACAAAACCCTATGTGTGCGTGTGCGCGTGCGTGCGTGTGTGTGTGTATGCATGCGTGTGCGTGTGCATGGGTGCGTGTGCATGGGTGCGTGTGCGTGCCTGTGTGCATTCGGTGACAGTAATAGCTGGCACAAAACAAGATACAGGCTTCTAATAATAGAGCTGATTAACATATTGTAGAAAGCTCAGAGACAATATGCAGGAAAGATCCCAGGTGGGCGCAAGCTGAGAGAAAGAACCCCCACTGGTACCATTTCCCCAATTCAACTGATCTCTACTGTGTTTGGTGTAATGCAGTTTTACACACACACAAAAAGCGACCCTGTGTTTGGGTAGTTATAGAAGGAAAACTATTCTGAGTAGTTCTTTGGAACACATCATTAGAGGTGTGGGGGTAGGTTTAAGATATGGAACTATTTTAAAAGCTGTTATCTGAGGTGGTTTTTTCCTCTGTGTGTTGTGTTTCCTGTGGAGCTGCGTTGAGACGGAGCATTAGAAAGAGGGAGCTCTTTAAATAGCTTATTGATCAGTCGTTCTCACACCTCCATTTCCAGAGAGAGAAAAGCTTTAGAAAGCTTTAGACTCACAGTGGGCTTTTTCCTAAGGACCGCAGGGAACTCCGCTTTGTGTCTGTAAAATTCAATTTACCTTTTCACAGATGGACAGCACTGCAGCTGGTGTATAATGTATACACACAAAAACACACAGCGATACACACACACACACACACACACACACACACACACACACACACACACACACACACACACACACACACACACACACACACACACACACACACACACACACACACACACACACACACACACACACACACACACACACACACACACACACACACACACACACACACAAAAAGAAAATGGAAATTGCTACCACCAGTGAATGAGTGTGTGTGCGTGCGTGCATGCTAGTTTGTAAGCACGTGTATGCGCGGGTGTATGTGAGTAGGTTTAGCGAGGTGTAACCCAGCCCTGTGTGAACCTGGTTCTCCCTGACTGAGATACGGCTTGGTCTCGCTCCAGTTCTCTCTCTGCATTGCATTCCACCTCCACCCAGAGAACAGCATGAAAGAGAGAGAACGAGTGAGAGTGTGAGGGAGAAGGAGAATGAGAGAGGGAGGAAACAGAGAACAAACGAGAGGGCTGTTAAAACTGGCCTGTCATGTCCTTTGTATAATAGGCTTCCAGCATCTGATGTGAACACAGAAAGAGAAGAGGGAGATGGGAGAAAGAGAAGGATGAAGAGAAAGAGAGGAGGGAGATATGAGAGGAGATATGAGAGAATGGGGAAAGAGGGTGGAGAGAAACATAGGAGGGTGTGGACAAATACCAATTTACTGGGTGGGAAGGATGTTCCAAAATAGGGGAGGGTTGTCAAACTTTTATTTTTTATTGGGCACAGGCGAGGGTAGTGCTCTTTTGCAGATTTGACAATATAATGTCTTCCATCCAGCATTCATACCAGCATTCATACCACACATTAAAACATTCAAATCTGCATACATGTTTTCTATGAATCGACAAGAACAATAGAAATAGCTGATAGGCAGCGGAGAGGGCAGGTGGATCATTGTGCAAGAAAGAACAGTGAAGACATGAGATGCACAGCTCAAAAATCTCCCAAATTGATCTTGTTTAGGGACAATACAATGATCCTACCTAGCAGAGGTGTGGTCGTCGTCTGATGAGGAAGAATCGAACCAAAGCGGAGCGTGGTAAGAGTTCATGACTTTTATTAAACTGAACACTGAAACAAAAATAACAAAGTGCAAAACCAAACTGAAACAGTCCTGCCAGGTGCAGAACACTAAACAGAAAACAACTACCCACAAAACATAGGTGGGAAAAAGCTACATAAGTATGGTTCCCAATCAGAGACAACGATAGTCAACTGTCCCTGATTGAGAACCATACCCGGCCAAAACAAAGAAATACAAAACATAGATAAAAGAACAGAATTCCCACCCCAAATCACACCCTGACCAAACCAAAATAGAGACATAAAAAGCTCTAAGGTCAGGGCTAGACAACATGACTTGGACTCAAGTCAGACTCGAGTCACAACTATGACTCGACTTTAACACCAATGACTCGTGACTTGACTTGGACTTGAGCCTTATGACTCGAACTGACTTGATACCCTCCCCAAGCCCAAATATTAAAAATGATGCTATTAAAAACAGTGTGCAGCGCATCAACTCTTCATTTAATGGAATACAGTTTGTATCGGACAGCAGCCAATCAAATTGTGCCAGCTGAGAAAAGTTGTGCTTGGCAGTGCAGAGGAACGTCGGCGGGTGAACTCAGATGGAGCCCTTGGAAAGATGGTAAACAAAATTATTATTTTCGGATATAAAGACGACGCTGCATCATCAAAAAACAGATTGCAACTTGCCAAACATCCGGGAAGAAAATTACAGACGGAGGCGCAACAACTTCCAACTTTGTTCAACATTTGAAGTTGCGCACAAAGAACAGTAAGTCATGGCTAATATAGCCGACAGCTATATATTTAATTACTTTACTAGTGTATCATGTAGGCTAGCATAACGTTAAATAAATGAGCCTCCACACAGTCAGTCAGTGTGGGAATGTGATCATTGCACCCAAGATTGAGCTACAACTGGCTAGGCAGTTGGTAGCCTAAATCCTGCCTGATGTTCTTAAAACAAGGTTGGGCGATTGTGTACAAGCCTACATCGCCTATAGTGATCCTCGATAGTCGATCACTATTGGGGTGTGAGGGGGGTCTTTCTCATGGCTACCCATGTATTCCATGGAAATATAAAGTTTATTTGGAAAGTAATACATTTATAGATATTTTTAAAAGCATTCATGATTTGCGTAAATGTAATATACTAACTATTACTCTTGTTAAAAATATGAAATGGTATTAAATTTGGTGAAGAGCACATTAAGAGTTGTTTAAGACTCAAAATTCAAAGTTAACTTGACTTGATACTTGACGGTCTTGATGTGAGACTTGTCTCAGACTTGCCTGTCTTGACTTGGCACTTGAGTGCTAAGACTTGAGACTTACTTGTGACTTGTAAAACAATGACTTGGTCACACCTCTGCTCACCTAGACTAGCCTACAACACCACAATACAATGATCCTTACCTTGACTAGCCTACAACACCACAATACAATGATCCTACCTTGACTAGCCTACAACACCACAATACAATGATCCTACCTAGACTAGCCTACAACACCACAATACAATGATCCTACCTTGTGTAGCCTACAACACCACAATACAATGATCCTACCTTGTGTAGCCTACAACACCACAATACAATGATCCTACCTAGTGTAGCCTACAACACCACAATACAATGATCCTACCCAGTGTAGCCTACAACACCACATTGATCCTACCCAGTCTAGCCTACAACACCACAATGATAGACTAGCCTACAACACCACAATGATCCTCCCTAGTGTAGCCTACAACACCACAATGATCGTACCCTGTGTAGCCTACAACACCACAATAGAATGATCCTACCTAGACTAGCCTACAACACCACAATACAATGATCCTCCCTAGTGTAGCCTACAACACCACAATGATCCTACCCAGTGTAGCCTACAACACCACAATGATCGTACCCTGTGTAGCCTACAACACCACAATACAATGATCCTACCTAGACTAGCCTACAACACCACAATGATCCTACCCAGTGTAGCCTACAACACCACAATACAATGATCCTACCTAGACTAGCCTACAACACCACAATACAATGATCCTACCTAGACTAGCCTACAACACCACAATACAATGATCCTCCCTAGTGTAGCCTACAACACCACAATGATCAGTGTAGCCTAGTCTAGCCTACAACACCACAATGATCCTACCCAGTGTAGTCTACAACACCACAATGATCCTACCCAGTGTAGCCTACAACACCACAATGATCGTACCCTGTGTAGCCTACAACACCACAATACAATGATCCTACCTAGACTAGCCTACAACACCACAATACAATGATCGTACCTAGTCTAGCCTACAACACCACAATACAATGATCCTACCTAGACTAGCCTACAACACCACAATACAATGATCCTACCTAAACTAGCCTACAACACCACAATGATCCTCCCTAGTGTAGCCTACAACACCACAATGATCCTACCCAGTGTAGCCTACAACACCACAATGATCGTACCCTAGTAGCCTACAACACCACAATACAATGATCCTACCTAGACTAGCCTACAACACCACAATACAATGATCCTACCTAGTGTAGCCTACAACACCACATTGATCCTACCCAGTGTAGCCTACAACACCACAATGATCGTACCCTGTGTAGCCTACAACACATCAATGATCCTACCCTGTGTAGCCTACAACACCACAATGATCCTCCCCAGTGTAGCCTACAACACCACAATGATCGTACCCGTACCCTGTGTAGCCTACAACACCACAATGATCCTCCCCAGTGTAGCCTACAACACCACAATGATCCTCCCCAGTGTAGCCTACAACACCACAATGATCGTACCTAGTCTAGCCTACAACACCACAATACAATGAATAATTGCATTCTTGTTTTTAAGTGAGTACAACAATCTAGCCTACTCTAGATTGCTGTGAAAAATAATATAATTTGAGTGTAGATGTAGCTGTTATTATAATAAGGTGACACTCGAAAGCCAGATGGAGACGTGTTAATTAGACATGCATTCAGTCCTTATATTACTGCAGCATATGCTGCAGCAAAATGTATGGTCCACAATGGAAATAAGTAACCGACATCATTGTGCAATCCCAGGAACTTTCAAAATGATTTGTGTATATATGTATTTTTTTGAACCTACAAATAAAATCAATCAATCAATCCAAACTGTGCAGAGTAAATTTGATAAATGGAAAGAGACATCTGTTACAAAACACCAAAATGATATTCAAAGATTCAATAGTGGGCAAGCCTACAAGGTAGGGAGGGATGTGCCTACAAGGTAGGGAGAGATGAGCCTACAAGGTAGGGAGGGATGAGCCTACAAGGTAGGGAGGGATGTGCCTACAAGGTAGGGAGGGATGTGCCTACAAGGTAGGGAGGGATGTGCCTACAAGGGAGGGAGGGATGTGCCTACAAGGTAGGGAGGGATGTGCCTACAATGTAGGGAGGGATGTGCCTACAAGGTAGGGAGGGATGTGCCTACAAGGTAGGGAGGGATGTGTTTTCTGTTTGTCAAGATTTACATAGTCTATTTATTGTGGTGTTGAAAACGCAAACTATGTCAGTATGTTTTGTTTATTGGTTGTGTGATGCATTGGCACAGAAAAATGTTGGTGGAAAATCTGTTGCATATATTTGATAGATTTCCAAATATGGCACCAAAATGTTGAAAATCTGATTTCACCCTAGCTGATCATTTTCTTCAACCGGCTCTGATCTTTATGTAATGAAACAGACACGGAGAGGGAGCTCCTGTCTGGTGGTCGGCCCTCAACCTTCAACCCTCAACCTTCTGTCCCGTAGCCCTGCGTGCCATTGACTGTGCTACAAAATGCAAAGTAGATATCCAACTTTATAAACACAGGGTCTCTACAGTTATTGTTATTTGTGGTCGTAAACATTATTTGAGTTAATTATATCAAATCAAAGTGTATTTGTCACGTCCACCGAATACAACAAGTGTAGACCTTACAGTGAAATGCTTACTTACAGGCTCTAACCGACAGTGAAATGCTTACTTACAGGCTCTAACCGACAGTGAAATGCTTACTTACAGGCTCTAACCGACAGTGAAATGCTTACTTACAGGCTCTAACCGACAGTGAAATGCTTACTTACAGGCTCTAACCGACAGTGAAATGCTTACTTACAGGCTCTAACCGACAGTGAAATGCTTACTTACAGGCTCTAACCGACAGTGAAATGCTTACTTACAGGCTCTAACCGACAGTGAAATGCTTACTTACAGGCTCTAACCGACAGTGAAATGCTTACTTACAGGCTCTAACCGACAGTGAAATGCTTACTTACAGGCTCTAACCGACAGTGAAAAAAAGGTGTGTGTGTGTGAGTGTGTGTGGTGGTGGTGGGGGGGATAAGTAAAGAAATAAAGCAACAGTAAAAAGACATTTGAAAATAAGAGAAGCAAGGCTATATACAGACACCGGTTAGTCAAGCTTATTGAGGTAGTATGTACAGTACATGTAGGTATGGTTAAAGTGACTATGCATATATGATGAACAGAGAGTAGCAGTAGCGTAAAAAGAGGGGTTGGCGTGTGGTGGGACACAATGCAGATAGCCCGGTTAGCCAATGTGCGGGAGCACTGGTTGGTCGGGCCAATTGAGGTAGTATGTACCTGAATGTATAGTTAAAGTGACTATGCATATATGATAAACAGAGAGTAGCAGCAGCGTAAAAGAGGGGTTGGGGCGGGGGCACACAATGCAAATAGTCCGGGTAACCTTTTGGTAATCTGTTCAGGAGTCTTATGGCTTGGGGGTAAAAACTGTTGAGAAGCCTTTTTGTCCTAGACTTGGCACTCCCGTACCACTTGCCATGCGGTAGTAGAGAGAACAGTCTATGACTGGGGTGGCTGGGGTCTTGGACAATTATTAGGGCCTTCCTCTGACACCACCTGGTGTAGAGGTCCTGAATGGCAGGCAGCTTTGCCCCAGTGATGCGCTGGGCCGTACGCACTACCCTCTGAAGTGCCTTGCTGTCGGAGGCCGAGCAATTGCCGTACCAGGCAGTGATGCAACCGGTCAGGATGCTCTCAATGTTGCAGCTGTAGAACGTTTTGAGGATCTCAGGACCCATGCCAAATCTGTTTAGTTTCCTGAAGGGGAATAGGCTTTGTCGTGCCCTCTTCACGACTGTCTTGGTGTGATTGGACCACTCTAGTTTGTTGTTGATGTGCTCCACTACAGCCCCGTCGATGAGAATGGGGGCGTACTCGGTGATCCTTTTCCTGTTGTCCACAATCATCTCCTTAGTCTTGGTTACGTTGAGGGAGACGTTGTAATTCTGGCACCACCCGGCCAGGTCTCTGACCTCCTCCCTATAGGCTGTCTCGTCGTTGTCGGTGATCAGGCCTACCACTGTTGTGTTGTCGGCAAAATTAATGATGGTGTTGGAGTCTTGCCTGGCCATGCAGTCTTGGGTGAACAGGGAGTACAGGAAGGGACTGAGCACGCACCCCTGGGGAGCTCCAGTGTTGAGGATCATTGTGGCAGATGTGTTGCTACCTACCCTCACCACCTGGGGGCGGCCTGTCAGGAAGTCCAGGATCTAGTTGCAGAGGGAGGTGATCAATCCCAGGTTCCTTAGCTTAGTGATGAGCTGTGAGGGTACTATGGTGTTGAATGCTGATTGTATTGACGATAATGGCAACTTCCTACTCGCCTTCTGCGGGTCCATCCGCAGAGGAGGAGGGTGTTCAATTTATTTCACAGCACAAGGGGAGGGTCATGTGAAAATGTTTTTTATGTTGTGGAGGGGGTTCATTATTTTACGACACCTTGAATTGGAACCCCACACCGTCCAGTAAATGTCGATCTGTCCCTAAGAGAGGGAAGAGAATGAGGAGGACAAAGGAGATGAAGATAGAGAGCAAGATAGAATAGATTGGAAAGAGGGAGAGAGAGTGGTAAGCAATGTGTATGACTGATTACTCCGTCAGGTTATGTTAGTGTGAGTAAAGCACTCCAGCATCACTCTGCATCTGTGTGTGTGTGTGTGTGTGTGTGTGTGTGTGTGTGTGTGTGTGTGTGTGTGTGTGTGTGTGTGTGTGTGTGTGTGTGTGTGTGTGTGTGTGTGTGTGTGTGTGTGTGTGTGTGTGTGTGTGTGTGTGTGTGTGTGTGTGTGTGTGTGTGTTAGTATGTTACGCAGACACTTCATTCCTGCAGGTTTTTAATGAGGAGGAAATTGCTTCGCTCGCTGCCTGCGCCTCTGTAATTTCTGACACGCTGAAAGAGAGAGAAAACAATTGTGTAGCGTGCAAAGTAATATTGCCTCTCTGGCGTGAAACGATTGTGAATTGTTGACTGCTTATTTCAGAGTATAGACACTATGTTCCTGTAGGAATAGCCAAGTGCTGATCATTGATTTGGATTGAATTTAGCAACCTCTATTTATAATACATAAGGCTGATTAACTTTATTGTTTTTTCTCCACATTTACATCAGGAAAGATATAGAATAAAAAGGAGACCAAAGAGGAAGAGAGAGAGAGGATACCTCTCTGGGATAACAGAGTAGAATATCTCCATAAAAACAAAATGTCATCATTTTAGCAGTCCTGATCAGGCAATTGTTCTCCAGGGGATCATGCACCTACTAGTTTAGAGGGGGCATGAAGTATGTGAGGATGGAGGGGGGGGGGGGTTGGAGACTGGAGAAAACACCTGAAACAGCTGTTACCTGTAATCTAGAGCCATAATCACTATGCCTTATTCTATAAAAAAAATATTAACATGTTGATGCATAGATTATCTAAGTTTACCCATTTTAACTTTTCAATTGTCATTTAAATGAGGGTGTCATTCTGACTCTTGTAAATTGCACATCTCAATATACTGCACTAACATGCCTAGGATATTACATCCAAATTACAACACTGTACATGGGATCATAACGCACATGAATACAGGCACATATCGTGGCATCATAATTAATACACAAATAATATAATGTGCCACATTCCATTTTAAAGAACTGATTGGGTCTCTTCTTGACACCAACAAATGCCCCATAATATCTGGCCCTGTGCCCTCCCTAATTCCATTGAACATTTCAGCAGACTTTTAGCACTTCATAACTGACTACCTGACTATTGTAGCTCTTTGGGTGTAACATTCATTGAAAATGTTAATACCTTCTGGAAACAAAGATCATATTATAAAGAGGATGGGGTCCACCCAAATCTTTTGGGTTCCTGGATGTGTTCACATCATTATAAGGCTGTGTTGAGACAATGACTTATCAATGACCCAAGCCAGCTCAGGTAATCCCTACCATTGTGTCGCTGAGTTGTCATAATGCTTCAGCAAATGTAAATTATCCCATGGGCGTTGGTAGATGGTTTGGGATGAGTCTGGCTGCAGAGTGAAGGAAAATCAGCCAACAAGAGCTCAGCATATGTGGGAACTCCTTCAAGACTGTTGGGAAAACATTCCAGGTGAAGCTGGTTGAGAGAATGCCAAGCATGTGCAAAGCTGTCATCAAGGCAAAGGATGGCTATTTGAAGAATCTCAAATATAAAATATACTTTAATTTGTTTAACACTTTTTTGGTTACTTCATGATTCCATATGTGTTATTTCATAGTTTTGATGGCTTCACTATTATTCTACAATGTAGAAATTAGTAAAAATAAAGAAAAACCCTTGAATGGGTAGGTGTTCTAAAACCTTTTACCGGTAGTGTATGGGAGAATGCTATTCATTGACTACAGCTCAGCGTTCAACACCATAGCGCCTTCAAAGCTCATCAGTAAGATAAGGATTCTGCAACTGAACACCTCCCTCTGCAACTGGATCCTGGACATCCTGAAGGGCCACCCCAGGTTATTAAGGGTAGTCAAGCTGATCCTCTACAATGGGTGCCCCTCAGGGGTGCGTGCTCAGTCCCCTCCTGTACTCCCTGGTCACCCACGACTGCATGGCCAAACACGACTCAACACCATCATTAAGTTTGCCGACGACACAACAGGTAGGCCTGATCACAGACAACGATGAGGCAGCCTATAGGGAGGAGGTCAGAGACCTGGCAGTGTGGTGCAAGAAAAACAACCTCTCCCTCAACATGATCAAGACAAAGGAGATGATCGTGGACTACAGGAAAAGGAGGGCCGAGCACCCCCATTCTAATCGACAGGACTGTAGTGGAGCAGATTGAGAGCTTCAAGTTCTTTGGTGTCCACATCACCAATGAACTGTCATGGTCCAAACACACCAAGACATTCGTGAAGAGGGCACGACAATGCCTATTCCCCCTTAGGAGACTGAAAAGATTTGTCATGGGTCATTGGATCCTCCAAAAGTTATACAGTTGCACCATCGACATCATCCTGGCTGGTTGCATCACCGCCTGGTATGGCAACTGCTCAGCCTCTGACCACAAGGCACTACAGAGGGTAATGCATACGGCCCAACACATCACTGGGGCCAAGCTTCCTGCCATCCAGGACCTCTATACCAGACGGTGTCAGAGGAAGGTCCTAAAAATTGCCAAGGACTCCAGCCACCCTAGTCATAGACGGTTCTTTCTGCTACCGCACAGCAAGCACCAAGTCTAGGTCCAAAAGGCATCTTAACAGCTTCTACCCCCAAGCCATACGATTCCTGAACAGCTAACCAAATGGCTACCCGGAATTCCCCAGGGCAGCTGTATAGGCCCCTTATTTTTTCAATCTTTACTAATGACATGCCACTGGCTTTGAGAAAAGCCTATGTGTCTATGTATGTGGATGACTCAACAGTATACATATCAGCTACTACAGCAACTGAAATGACTGCAACAATTAACAAAGAGCTGCAGTTAGTTTCAGAATGGGTGGCAAGGAATAAGTTACTCCTAAATATTTTAAAAACTAAAAACATTGTATTTGGGACAAATCATTCACTAAATCCTGAACCTCAACTAAATCGTCAAATAAATCATGTGGAGTTTGATTAAGTTGAGGTGACTAAATTGTTTGGAGTAACCCTGGATTGGTAACTGTCATGGTCAAAACATGTTGATACAACAGTAGCTAAGTTGGGGAGAAGTCTGTCCATAATAAAGCACTGACCTGCATCCTTAACAACACTTTCAACAAGGCAGGTCCTACAGGCCATAGTTTTCTAGCACCTGGACTACTGTTCATTTGTGTGGTCAGGTGACACAAAAATTGTCTCAGAACAGGGCAGCACAGCTGGCCCTTAAATGTACACAGAGAGCTAACATTAATAATATGCATGTAAATCTCTCATGGCTCAAAGTGGAGGGGGAGATGGACTACATCACTATTTGTTTTTATAAGAAGTGTTGACAAGCTGAATGCACTGAGCTGTCTGTTTAAACTACTAGCACACAGCTCAGACACCTATGCATACCCCTCAAGACATGCCACCAATGGTCTCTTAACAATCCTCAAATTAAGAACAGACGATGGGAGGCTCACAGTACTACATAGAGCCATGGCTACATGGAACTCTATTTGTCATGTTTTGTCTTATATTGTCTTGTCATTATGCTTTCCCCTTCTGTTCGTTTCCCCCTGCTGGTCTTATTAGGTTCGTTCCCTTTTTCTATCCCTCTCTCTCCCCCTCCCTCTCTCTCCTCTCTCTATCGTTCCGTTCCTGCTCCCAGCTGTTCCTCATTCTCCTAACTCACTCATTTAGTCTCTTCACACCTGTCCCCTATTTTGTCCTCTGATTAGAGTCCCTATTTCTCCCCTTGTTTTCCGTTTCTGTCCTGTAGGATCCTTGTATGATGTTCGCTGTGCTGTGTCATTGTCTCGCCCTGTCGTGTCTTGTCTCCTTCAGATGCTGCGTGTGAGCAGGTGTCTTAAGTCTGCTACGGTCGGTGCCTTCCCGAAGCAACCTGCAGTCAATGCTCGAGTCTCCAGTCTGTCCTCGTTACTACGAGTGGATTTAAGTTTTTTCCTGTTTTGTTTTCGTCTTGAGTTTTACTGGAATAAAGACTCTGTTTTCGCTAAGTCGCTTTTGGGTCCTCTTTCACTTGCATAACAGAAGGATCCGACCAAGAATGGACCCAGCGACTACGGATTCTCGTAACACTGCCGTCGAGATCCAGGGAGCTATGCTCGGCAGACACGAGCAGGAATTGTCTGCTGCTCGTCATGCCGTTGAGACCCTGGCCGCTCAGGTTTCCGACCTCTCTGGACAGTTCCAGAGTCTTCGTCTCGTGCCACCAGCTACTTCCTGGTCTGCAGAGTCTCCGGAACCTAGGGTTAATAACCCACCTTGTTACTCCGGGCAGCCCACTGAGTGCCGCTCCTTTCTCACCCAGTGTGATATTGTGTTCTCTCTCCAACCCAACACATACTCAAGAGAGAGAGCTCAGGTTGCTTACGTCATATCACTCCTTACTGGCCGGGCTCGAGAGTGGGGCACAGCTATCTGGGAGGCAAGGGCTGATTGTTCTAACAATTACCTGAACTTTAAAGAGGAGATGATACGGGTTTTTGATCGTTCAGTTTTTGGTAGGGAGGCTTCTAGGGCCCTGGTTTCCCTATGTCAAGGTGATCGATCCATAACGGATTACTCTATAGAGTTTCGCACTTTTGCTGCCTCTAGTGACTGGAACGAGCCGGCGCTGCTCGCTCGTTTTCTGGAGGGACTCCACGCAGAGGTTAAGGATGAGATTCTCTCCCGGGAGGTTCCTTCCAGTGTGGACTCTTTGATTGCACTCGCCATCCGCATAGAACGACGGGTAGATCTTCGTCACCGAGCTCGTGGAAGAGAGCTCGCGTTAACGGGTTTCCCCTCTCCGCATCGCAACCATCTCCTTCCTCCGGCTCAGAGACTGAGCCCATGCAGCTGGGAGGTATTCGCATCTCGACTAAGGAGAGGGAACGGAGGATCACCAACCGCCTGTGCCTCTATTGCTGTGGATTTGCTGGACATTTTGTCAATTCATGTCCAGTAAAGCCAGAGCTCATCAGTAAGCGGAGGGCTACTGGTGAGCGCTACTACTCAGGTCTCTCCATCAAGATCCTGTACTACTATGTCGGTCCATCTACGCTGGACTGGTTCGGCTGCTTCATGCAGTGCCTTGATAGACTCTGGGGCTGAGGGTTGTTTTATGGACGAAGCATGGGCTCGGAAACATGACATTCCTCTCAGACAGTTAGGGAAGCCCACGCCCATGTTCGCCTTAGATGGTAGTCATCTTCCCAGTATCAGATATGAGACACTACCTTTAACCCTCACAGTACCTGGTAACCACAGTGAGACTATTTCCTTTTTGATTTTTCGTTCACCTTTTACACCTGTTGTTTTGGGTCATCCCTGGCTAGTATGTCATAATCCTTCTATTAATTGGTCTAGTAATTCTATCCTATCCTGGAACGTTTCTTGTCATGTGAAGTGTTTAATGTCTGCTATCCCTCCTGTTTCTTCTGTCCCCTCTTCTCAGGAGGAACCTGGTGATTTGACAGGAGTGCCGGAGGAATATCATGATCTGCGCACGGTCTTCAGTCGGTCCAGAGCCAACTCCCTTCCTCCTCACCGGTCGTATGATTGTAGTATTGATCTCCTTCCGGGGACCACTCCCCCTCGGGGTAGACTATACTCTCTGTCGGCTCCCGAACGTAAGTCTCTCGAGGATTATTTGTCTGTTTCTCTTGACGCCGGCACCGTAGTGCCTTCTTCCTCTCCTGCCGGGGCAGGGTTTTTTTTTGTTAAGAAGAAAGACGGTACTCTGCGCCCCTGCGTGGATTATCGAGGGTTGAATGACATAACGGTTAAGAATCGTTATCCGCTTCCCCTTATGTCATCAGCCTTCGAGATTCTGCAGGGAGCCAGGTTCTTTACTAAGTTGGACCTTCGTAATGCTTACCATCTCGTGCGCATCAGAGAGGGGGACGAGTGGAAAACGGCGTTTAACACTCCGTTAGGGCATTTTGAGTACCGGGTTCTGCCGTTTGGCCTCGCGAATGCTCCAGCTGTTTTTCAGGCATTAGTTAATGATGTACTGAGAGACATGCTGAACATCTTTGTTTTTGTCTACCTTGACGATATCCTGATTTTTTCACCGTCACTCGAGATTCATGTTCAGCACGTTCGACGTGTACTCCAGCGCCTTTTAGAGAATTGTCTCTACGTGAAGGCTGAGAAGTGCTCCTTTCATGTCTCCTCCGTCACTTTTCTCGGTTCTGTTATTTCCGCTGAAGGCATTCAGATGGATCCCGCTAAGGTCCAGGCTGTCAGTGATTGGCCCGTTCCAAGGTCACGTGTCGAGTTGCAGCGCTTTCTAGGTTTCGCTAATTTCTATCGGCGTTTCATTCGTAATTTCGGTCAAGTTGCTGCCCCTCTCAAATCAAATCAAATCAAATCAAATCAAATTTTATTTGTCACATACACATGGTTAGCAGATGTTAATGCGAGTGTAGCGAAATGCTTGTGCTTCTAGTTCCGACAATGCAGTGATAACCAACAAGTAATCTAACTAACAATTCCAAAACTACTGTCTTATACACAGTGTAAGGGGATAAGGAACATGTACATAAGGATATATGAATGAGTGATGGTACAGAGCAGCATACAGTAGATGGTATCGAGTACAGTATATACATATGAGATGAGTGTGTAGACAAAGTAAACAAAGTGGCATAGTTAAAGTGGCTAGTGATACATGTGTTACATAAGGATGCAGTCGATGATGTAGAGTATAGTATATACATATGCATATGAGATGAATAATGTAGGGTAAGTACATTTACATTTACATTTAAGTCATTTAGCAGACGCTCTTATCCAGAGCGACTTAAGTAACATTATATAAGGTAGCATCTCACAGCTCTTACTTCTGTCAAGACGTGCTTTAAGTGGTCCGGTCCCGCCCAGGGAGCTTTTGATCTCCTCAAGAAGCGTTTTACGTCCGCTCCTATCCTCATTACTCCTGACGTCACTAAACAATTCATTGTCGAGGTTGACGCTTCAGAGGTGGGCGTGGGAGCCATTCTATCCCAGCGCTTCCAGTCTGACGATAAGGTTCATCCTTGCGCTTATTTTTCTCATCGCCTGTCGCCATCGGAACGCAACTATGATGTGGGTAACCGCGAACTGCTCGCCATCCGCTTAGCCCTAGGCGAATGGCGACAGTGGTTGGAGGGGGCGACCGTTCCTTTTGTCGTTTGGACTGACCATAAGAACCTTGAGTACATCCGTTCTGCCAAACGACTTAATGCACGTCAAGCTCGTTGGGCGTTGTTTTTCGCTCGTTTCGAGTTTGTGATTTCTTATCGCCCGGGTAATAAGAACACCAAGCCTGATGCCTTATCCCGTCTCTCTTTAGTTCTTCTGTGGCTTCTACTGATCCCGAGGGATTCTTCCTTATGGGCGTGTTGTCGGGTTGACAGTCTGGGGAATTGAGAGACAGGTTAAGCAAGCACTCACTCACACTGCGTCGCCGCGCGCTTGTCCTAGTAACCTTCTTTTCGTTCCTGTTTCTACTCGTCTGGCTGTTCTTCAGTGGGCTCACTCTGCCAAGTTAGCTGGCCATCCCGGCGTTCGAGGTACTCTTGCTTCTATTCGCCAGCGCTTTTGGTGGCCTACTCAGGAGCGTGACACGCGCCGTTTCGTGGCTGCTTGTTCGGACTGCGCGCAGACTAAGTCAGGTAACTCTCCTCCTGCCGGTCGTCTCAGACCGCTTCCCATTCCTTCTCGACCATGGTCTCACATCGCCTTAGACTTCATTACCGGTCTGCCTTCGTCTGCGGGGAAGACTGTGATTCTTACGGTTGTCGATAGGTTCTCTAAGGCAGCACATTTCATTCCCCTGGCTAAGCTTCCTTCCGCTAAGGAGATGGCACAAATCATCATCGAGAATGTGTTCAGAATTCATGGCCTCCCGTTAGATGCCGTTTCAGACAGAGGTCCGCAATTCACGTCACAGTTTTGGAGGGAGTTCTGTCGTTTGATTGGTGCTTCCGTCAGTCTCTCTTCCGGTTTTCATCCCCAGTCTAACGGTCAAGCAGAAAGGGCCAATCAGACGATTGGTCGCATACTACGCAGCCTTTCTTTTAGAAACCCTGCGTCTTGGGCAGAACAGCTCCCTGGGCAGAATACGCTCACAACTCGCTTCCTTCGTCTGCTACCGGGCTATCTCCGTTTCAGAGTAGTCTGGGTTACCAGCCTCCTCTGTTCTCGTCCCAGCTCGCCGAGTCCAGCGTTCCCTCCGCTCAGGCGTTTGTCCAACGTTGTGAGCGCACCTGGAGGAGGGTGAGGTCTGCACTTTGCCGTTACAGGGCGCAGACTGTGAGAGCCGCCAATAAACGTAGGATTAAGAGTCCTAGGTATTGTCGCGGCCAGAGAGTGTGGCTTTCCACTCGTAACCTTCCACTTACGACAGCTTCTCGTAAGTTGACTCCGCGGTTCATTGGTCCGTTCCGTGTCTCCCAGGTCGTCAATCCTGTCGCTGTGCGACTGCTTCTTCCGCGACATCTTCGTCGCGTCCATCCTGTCTTCCATGTCTCCTGTGTCAAGCCCTTTCTTCGCACCCCGTTCGTCTTCCCTCCCCCCGTCCTTGTCGAGGGCGCACCTATTTACAAGGTACGTAGGATCATGGACATGCGTTCTCGGGGACGTGGTCACCAGTACTTAGTGGATTGGGAGGGTTACGGTCCTGAGGAGAGGAGTTGGGTTCCATCTCGGGACGTGCTGGACCGTTCGCTGATTGATGATTTCCTCCGTTGCCGCCAGGATTCCTCCTCGAGTGCGCCAGGAGGCGCTCGGTGAGTGGGGGGTACTGTCATGTTTTGTCTTATATTGTCTTGTCATTATGCTTTCCTTCTGTTCGTTTCCCCCTGCTGGTCTTATTAGGTTCGTTCCTTTTGTCTATCCCTCTCTCTCCCCCTCCCTCTCTCTCCTCTCTCTATCGTTCCGTTCCTGCTCCCAGCTGTTCCTCATTCTCCTAACTCACTCTTTTAGTCTCTTCACACCTGTCCCCTATTTTGTCCTCTGATTAGAGTCCCTATTTCTCCCCTTGTTTTCCGTTTCTGTCCTGTCGGATCCTTGTATGATGTTCGCTGTGCTGTGTCATTGTCTCGCCCTGTCGTGTCTTGTCTCCTTCAGATGCTGCGTGTGAGCAGGTGTCTTAAGTCTGCTACGGTCGGTGCCTTCCCGAAGCAACCTGCAGTCAATGCTCGAGTCTCCAGTCTGTCCTCGTTACTACGAGTGGATTTAAGTTTTTTCCTGTTTTGTTTTCGTCTTGAGTTTTACTGGAATAAAGACTCTGTTTTCGCTAAGTCGCTTTTGGGTCCTCTTTCACTTGCATAACACTATTCCACATCAGGTAACTGATGCAAGCAGTAGCATCAGATTTGAATAGCAGATACAATTACGCACACTCTACACACACAGACATGGATTTTGTATTGTAGATATGTGGTATTAGAGTAGTGGCCTGAAGGAACACACTTAATGTGTTGTGAAAAGTGTTATGAAATGCAATGTGTACATTTATAATTACATTTACTGTAAGTATGTTAATGTTGCTGGACCCCAGGAAGAGTATCAGCTAATGGGGATCCTAATAAATGCAAATACAAAATATAAACCAAGTATCTTTCTGCATGTCTAAGCATACCTCTTGAGCTGTCTGTATCCACCTGACTGATTTAAATAGGCCAATGATTCTCTGCATCTCTGTTCAAATCTGGGCAAAAGAGTCAAAGGAATGTAAGTCTTACTCAGTATATTTCGTAATTCTTTGCTTTTCTAAAGTCTAGCAACTTTGCCAGCAGCCATGCCAGCTAATATAGTTAGAAAAGCTACTCTAACTTTATTGATAGCCTGAAATGCCTTAGTAGCTATTTATGAGGTTGTGAAATTGGAACCTGTATACCTGGCTATAGCTAAAGCCAACTTCATCAAATTGCTAGGTGGCTGGTATTACAGAGAAAAACAAAACATGTTTGTTTTATTTACTAATCAAGACTGAATCAATAACCTACATAGCTTGATCAAATTAATTTACAAACATACCTCCTATGAGTTCTGCCCATCACCGGGAGCTAAAATCAAATCAAACACTGCGTGTGTCACTCATTCTGAACTCTATCTCCTCCTCTGACAATATTGTCTGTATGCACTAGAGCCCTCAAACTCAACTCTGGACCTCGAAGCCAGTTCCACTGCATTTCTTCATTGTTCCACTCTAATAAGGGACTGATTTACTCCTGGGACACCAGGTGGGTGGAATTAATTATCAGGTAGAAGGGAAAGCTTGCAGGTTACGGGACCTCGTAGGGTAAGAGTTGAGTACCCCTGCACTAGAGTATCTATCATCCTGCATAGCATATCTCTGCTCCGTGGTGCACCTTGGAAGGAACCATTTACTAGGGAGAATAAGAGAGGGGGTACTCTTTGCCTGGTCCAGTCAGTGTGCCTCCTCCACAAAATACTGTTGACATCTTTTTATAAATAATTATGAAAAAACATGGGCATAAAAATGAAGATAAAAAATGTATTTGACACAAAAATGTACATATAATAATCTGAGGGGGCGTGTGCCTTTGTGCCCCCTATGAGCATGACGCCTCTGATTGTTCTACTGCTGAAGGATATGGACACACACACCTCTCTGTTTATTTATCTGTCTGTCAAAGCCAAGATTCTGCTCACCTGGAGTCCCAGATCTGAATCAATGTCTGAAAAGAGAGGAAGAATGAGAAACAGATCTCAAGGCCCAGATTGGAGAAAGGGCCTCAATATCAGACCTGTTACTAGTGGAGCAGTGACATCTCCTGGCTGAGCTACATACTGCAGATCTATCTTTTTACTGTGAAAAGACTGACCTTTCAACGTCACATAATCACCTTACCGATCAATACAACTCATATGCGAACAAATCATCCAACACAAACCAGTAGATTACAGAGGTGAATTTGAATTGATGAAATATGCGGCCAGACAATGCTGTACACAGGTGGGTCATTTCACCAATTTGATGCCTTTTGAGCAGTGTAACCTAATTTCTTAAATAACATTTCTTATTTCACCTAATCGTAACAGCCTGTCATAAAGAGCACATGTTCAACTTAATAAAAATAAATAAAATCCCATCTCAAGAGATTACATTTAAAAAAGGACTTTAGTAAGTGCCTATTAAGTGCCAAATAAAGTAACAGGGTTGACCGTAACAGGGTTGACCGTAACAGGGTTGACCGTAACACGGTTGACCGCAACAGGGTTGACCGTAACAGGGTTGACCGTAACAGGGTTGACCGCAACAGGGTTGACCGTAACAGGGTTGACCGTAACAGGGTTGACCGCAACAGGGTTGACGATTTCATCAAAAAAAATCGGCCACAAATCCCCATGTGACAGGGGGAATGGGAAGCTTATTTTATACAACAGAGAGAGGCAAATGAATGCAAGCTCACTAATCACATGAAATAAATCATAATCTTCAGAAATGACTTTGCCAATGTAACAAAATAACAAGGGAGTTAGAATGATGGTGAAAACGTGGGGTTTGTTGGGGTTAAGTGGTTTAAAATCTTCACAGAGGATACACAAAGGGACATTTCCAAATGCTGAATGTTGCCACTTAAGCAAGTCTTTATTAATGACATATATTAAAGGGCCCTTCATTTAGTATACCAGGCTTTTAAAATGCAATATTTGTGCACAATCTCTACTTAAAATATCAAAAGAGCGTAAAAGACACTCATTTCGTGGAACGACCCAGGTATAGTGATAAGAACACTTGTCCACTGACTCCATCTGGCATGGGAGTAATATATCAGTGTGCAGCTCCCAGACGTCTAGACGCATCCTATTGAGTTGTGAGGCTCTTTGAGCGGCTCGTATCGCGTCACTTCTTAGTCTTACACGTTTATCTCTTCCTGAGATCCATTCTCCCTCAAAACTACTGAGAAAAACTGGGCAGTCACTGCAGTTCTGGGCGGACGGAGGCTCCGATCACTGACAAGGGTTTTAATGGTTTTTGGTTTGAGATAAGGGATGTCAAATAAAACGTCAGGCTTATCACTGTTACCACAGAGTTGGATCCCAGTCATCACAGCCTCTAAACCAAGCCGGAGAAATAGTCAGAGATAGGGTTGATCCCTTTGTCTTACAGAAACCTACACACTTCCATCGCTTACCAAAACAAGGACAACGTAGGCCTACAAAAGCTGACACACTAAAAGGGGATTCAAAGAGATTATGTTGGTACTGTTTATTATTTTAGAGACACTAAAAGCACAAATGTAACGCTGATCTTGATTTTGTTTCATAGTACATTATTCAGAACACAATATCTACTATATCTTTGTTTTTGTTTGCTAGACTTACAATGTATAAAACGCTCTGAATAATTCTCCTTCTCTTATGTTACTGCTATGCGTTCTGTTCCTCATTGGGAATGTTTGGTTTTTCCTTCTGGCTTTCATCCCTTTTCTGTGAAATGATGTATGTTCTCTATTCTTCAGCTTGCTGTTCTGTTTGTTCAGATAACGAGCACACAGCCACTCACATCCTGCCTACAGAGACACACTGAGGGATTTTATTCTGAGACTACTACGTGTGTCCCAGTTTTAGCAATATGGCCTATTTGTGTACAGCAATCTCTCACTGCAACAACTCGCCCCAATGCTTGGGTTATTTTAAACAATGCATGTGTTGGTCCCCTGGACTGTTTTTATCAGCACGCACATGTGTCGTGTATTTGTGTGACGCGTTGCCGTGGGAGGCCAACCCTCACTACACTAATTTGTCAGCTCTGTGGGTTGCATATCTGTTTGTGTGTGTGTATGTGTGCGTGCATGCGTATGTGTGTGCACAAGTGTGTGTAGATGTTTGTGTAAACAGTACATTTTAATAAGTTGAAGTAAATAAATGATTGTTGGATACTCTCTGAACTGTCCCATGATGTACTGCTGCTCCCGTATTTCCCCTACCTGTCACCTATCCAGTCTCTCCCTCCTAGCTGGCTGTCTCCTGTCACCTATCCAGTCTCTCCCTCCTAGCTGGCTGTCTCCTGTCACCTATCCAGTCTCTCCCTCCTAGCTGGCTGTCTCCTGTCACCTATCCAGTCTCTCCCTCCTAGCTGGCTGTCTCCTGTCACCTATCCAGTCTCTCCCTCCTAGCTGGCTGTCTCCTGTCACCTATCCAGTCTCTCCCTCCTAGCTGGCTGTCTCCTGTCACCTATCCAGTCTCTCCCTCCTAGCTGGCTGTCTCCTGTCACCTATCCAGTCTCTCCCTCCTAGCTGGCTGTCTCCTGTCACCTATCCAGGGAGCTGCCATCTGTCTATCTGTCTGTCTGTCTGCCATCAACATCTGAATGCCCTCTCCCCTGGGACTGAGCCATCTCTGGCTGCCTGTGAATGAGCAGAATGGCAGCCAACAGATACAGGGTAGAAAATCCTCACTTGGTCCACAGACTAGAATACCCATGCAGATTACAGTTACTTACTGCTGGGCTAAAGGCATTTAAAGGCCTTATCTGACATGTTTTCACTTGCTTTCATCTCCACCTTCATTCTCTTGGACCCAGCATTCTGCAGCTACTATAATCTTCTACCCCCATTCATATCTCCATGAACCTTCAAAACACTCCTTTGAAAAACAACTCCCCCTCCTTAATGAACAAATTACCATACAAAAGCCTGGTACCACCCAAGACGTCACTACACTGCATCTCATCACAGGCCTGAGATTGCCAAGCCTTTCTGATTCCACTTTGTTCGGCTCCATGATCAAAGCGGAACAGGGCAGACAGTTAGCGAGACGCCCCCAGACAGAGAGACTTGCCTGGGGCACACTCTGTTCTGTGCATGGGTAATGTGTTCTTTGGTTCTCTACTCTACAGTGTGTGTGTGTGTGTGTGTGTGTGTGTGTGTGTGTGTGTGTGTGTGTGTGTGTGTGTGTGTGTGTGTGTGTGTGTGTGTGTGTGTGTGTGTGTGTGTGTGTGTGTGTGTGTGTGTGTGTGTGTGTGTGTGTGTGTGTGTGTGTGTGTGTGTGTGTGTGTGAGACGTGTGGGGCTGAGAGTAATGCTCTACTTTCCTTCTCCTCAGTTAAGCTAAAAAAAAACACACAGATGGGTCTCAGTTTAGAAACACACAGACAGAGTTGCTATAAAAATAACCATATAATGACATTTGATTCTTGGCCAGTAAATTAACCCTCATTGAGTCATGCAAGACTGCCATCAGCATTGATGCCTAGACAGGAATGGGATTGAATGGGGTTCTGTTAGCATGATAAAGTCAAGTGTAATTGCATCAAGTGTAATTGGGTGAATCATCCCTCTTACTGAGAGATGTGTGTGTGGGCGATACTGTAGTTATTCACTCCACAGGAGTTCTACTCTCCAGGCCTCAGTTCTGGCTGATGGATGAAAGAGAGTGTTGTTTTGACTACCCAATGATGTTGCCTCCCACCATTAATCCACAACACTAAGTGTCAGAGGTCCCATCCAGACACAACCACCTCCTAGGCACTTCATGTTGATCTGAAACAATTTGATAGCTTTATGGTAGTTGCTGCATTTTCCCCTCCAGAATCTACAATGTACCCTGGGCTATGGGCTATTTCTGGATGGGGCCTCTCTCTCCCATCACGGTGGATGACAGTGTGATACGTGTGTGTGTGTGTGTGTGTGTGTGTGTGTGTGTGTGTGTGTGTGTGTGTGTGTGTGTGTGTGTGTGTGTGTGTGTGTGTGTGTGTGTGTGTGTGTGTGTGTGTGTGTGTGTGTGTGTGTGTGTGTGTGTGTGTGGCGATAGGTGCCGTTCAAGATTTGGGATGACATTTTTTTGTGTGTGAGCATGGACTTACAGTATTATCACAGCATATTGGATGACTGTCATTCATATTCCATTAGCCCAGCTTAATGTATACAACATCGATAGGTTTAAGCTACAACATGATACTGGAATTTGCCCTATACCCATCGTAAGGTTGTTAGTTGATCTGATTACAGTTCACTTACATACCAGCCACATACACATACATTATTGTTTTCCCTCTTCAATCTACACACAATACCCCATAATGACAAAGCGAAAACAGGTTTTTAGAAATTTGTGCAAATGTATAAAAATAAAAATAAAAACAGCAATACCTTATTTAGATAAGTTTTCAAACCCTTTGCTTTGAGACTCGAAATTGTGCTCAGGTGCATCCTGTTTCCTTTGATTATCCTTGAGATGTTTCTACAGTACAACTTGATTGGAGTCCACCTGTGGTCAATTCCATTGATTGGACACTTGACAATGCATGTCAGAGCTAAAACCAAGTAATGGGGTCAAAGGATTTGTCCGTAGAGACAAAAGACAGGATTGCACAGATCAAAAACCCAGTGGCCTCCATCATTCTTAAATGGAAGAAGTTTGGTACCACCAACACTCTTCCTAGAGCTGGTCAACCGGGCAAACTGAGCAATCGGGGGGAGAAGGACCTTGGTCCGGGAGGTGACCAAGAACCTGATGGTCACTCTGACTGAGCTACAGACTTCCTCTGTGGGGATGGGAGAACCTTCCAGAAGGACAACCATCTCTGCAGCACTCCACCAATCAAGCCTTTGGTAGAGTGGCCAGACGGAAGCCACTACTCAGTAAAAGGCACATGACAGCCCACTTTGAGCTTGCCAAAAGGCAGCTAAGGACTCTCAGACCATGAGAAACAAGATTATCTTGTCTGATTAAACCAAGATTGAACTATTTGGCCTGAATACCAAGAGTCACATCTGAAGGAAACCTGGCACCATCCCTACGGTGAAGCATGGTGGTGGCAGCATCATGCTGTGGTGGATGTTTTTCAGCGGCAGGGACTGGGAGACTAGTCATGATCAAGGAAAATTGAATGGAGCAAAGTACAGAGAGATCCTTGATGAAAACCTGCTCCATAGCACTCAATACCTCAGACTGGGGCGAACGCTCACCTTCCAATAGGACAACGACCTTAAGCACACAGCCAAGACAACGCAGGAGTTGCTTCGGCACCAGTCTCTGAATGTCCATGAGTGTCCCCGCCAGAGCCCGGACTTGAAGCCAATCAAACATCTCTGGAAAGACCTGAAAATAGCTGTGTACCGGCGTTCCCCATCCAACCGGACAGAGTTTGAAATGATCTGCATTGAAGAATGGGAGGAACTCCCCAAATACAAGTGTGCCAAGCATCATACCCAAGAACACTTGAGGCAGTAATCACTGCCAAACGTGCTTCAACAAAGTACGGAGTAAAGGGTCTGAATAATTATGTAAATGTAATATTTCCATTTTATTTCCATTTTTCTAAAAACCTGTTTTTGCTTTGTTATTATAGGGTTATGTGTGTAGATTTATGATGGAGAAAACTATTTAATACATTTTAGAATAAGGCTGTAATGTAACAAAATATGGAAAAAGTCAAGGGGTCTGAAAACTTTCTGAATGCACTGTTCGTACATATCCCAACCAGAAGCCATGGATTACAGGCAACATCCACACTGACCTAAAGGCTAGAGCTGCCTGTTTCAAGGAGTGGTACACTAATCCGGAAGATTCTAAGAAATCCTGCTACGAACTCAGACGAGCCATCAAACATGCAAAGTGTCAGTACAGGACTAAGATCAATCAATGTGTACAATCACGCAGTACAGTGTACAGCAAGAAGTTTAGCAGTTCCCTCCGGTGGGCCCCGGAGCCAATACATTAATAAACTTGGAATAGTTGTAGTGTTGGATAGCCTTAGCCAGCTAGCTAACATACATAGCATTCCTCTCTGTTTGAGTCAGGTTGTTGAGTAGACTAAATGAGCTGCATTAGCTAGCTAAGTAAGTGAAAGGTAAACTAAGACAAAAAATATACAAAATATAGCTAGCTCTCTCTCTCTTCTGCATCTTATTTTTTAAAGAAATGTATTTGTTCAAAACGGTTGCCTTTCTCTCTCTTTGAGTCAACTTGAGTCAGCTTGCAAGCACTGCACTGCATAAAGTGTGGTGACATTTTATCCACTGCAGTGCTTGCTAGCTAACTGTAGCTTATGCTTTCAGTACTAGATATAATTTTCTAATCCTTTGATTGGATTGGACGAGATGTTAGTTCATACTGCAAGAGCTCTGATAGGTTTGACAACGTCCTCTGGAAGTTATCAAATTACTGTGTAAATCTATGGAAAAGGGTCAGAAGAACCACGAGCCTCCTAGGTTTAGTATTGACGTCAGTGTTTGGAAAATAGCTGTCTTCCGGCTACACCATGGAGATACCCTAGAGGGTGCTGTTGAGGCTACTGTAAACTTCATTGCAAAACAGTACATTTTAATTAGTTATTTAGTGACTTCCTCCTCTGAGGAGCCTCCACCGGTGTGTGTGTGTGTGTGTGTGTGTGTGTGTGTGTGTGTGTGTGTGTGTGTGTGTGTGTGTGTGTGTGTGTGTGTGTGTGTGTGTGTGTGTGTGTGTGTGTGTGTGTGTGTGTGTGTGTGTGTGTGTGTGTGTGTGTGTGTGTGTGTGTGTGTGTGTGTGTGTGCGTGTGTGTGTGCGCGAGTGCGAGCGAGGAGGCAGGAATAAAGATAGAGTGAGGAATAGTACCATTAGCAGGTTAGGTCCCATGCGGCCCTCCAGATAGCAGAGCAGACAGAATGAGTCCACTTGTTTAACTGTGAGTATGTAGGACACACTGTTCCATCATACATAACTGGAGGGAGGGAGAGAGAGAGAGAGAGAGAGAGAGAGAGAGAGAGAGAGAGAGAGAGAGAGAGAGAGAGAGAGAGAGAGAGAGAGAGAGAGAGAGAGACTGTTTTTTTGCCTGTTTTGAGAGAGAGAGAGAGAGAGGAGAGATTATCTTGAGAGACAGAAGTCTAATTAGAACTTTGAGCTTCATGATGTAGGCCTGCTGTAAAGAGAGAGAGACTAACGTTTCTTCTCCATGAGAAGTTTAGCCATAGATCAGCAGAAATGAAAGAGAGAGAGAGAGACTCAATATGTTGTAATTACTTGATTTGAGTAATTAAGTACAGATGAACAGAAGTGTAATTATGAGGAAAGCTTTGAGCTTCATGATGTAGGCCTGCTGTAAAGTTGAGAGCCAATCCAGATCAAGAAAATGTTGTCTGGTTACGCATCCACATCGCTCCAGCCAACTAACGTTTCTTCTCCATGATGAATGTATGTAGCCATAGATCAGCAGAAATGAAAGGAAAATGTGCTTACAGAGTACATTATGACACAAATAATGAGTTAAATCAATGGCACTGAACTGATGCACAGAAATTGACAGAAAAAGTTGACAGTTAAACAGATAAACAAAAACAAAAGGAAAGTTGGCTATGAGATTGAAATGAATCATTCCAGTAGGCCCTACTGGCATGTCCTGAGTTGCCTTGAGGGGGGAAACATTCAATTCTCAATGCTTATTATGACAATAAACATCAAACAGAGCTATATACAGTGGTGACCTGTCATTCAGGGCAGTTTGGTCAGAGCCCCACCTGTTATGAGCCCCACCTGTTATGAGCCCCACCTGTTATGAGCCCCACCTGTTATGAGCCCCACCTGTTATGAGCCCCACCTGTTATGAGCCCCACCTGTTCAGCAACAAATAAATAAAAATTACAACAACAACAACAACAAAAACACATATATTTATATATATCTTGATGTCTTCACTATTATTCTATAATGTAGAAAATAGTTTTTTTTAAATAGAAAACCCCTTGAATGAGTAGGTGTGTCCAAACGTATGACTCGTACCGTATATATGACTGTTTTTTTGCCTGTTTTGCATGTTATTTGGCATTAATACGTGTCATTGAGTTAATAAAGCCACATACAAACACGGTCTCTTTTTTGCATTCTTGAGTAAGGCAGCTCCAAAATGCAGGTGTTTCAGCCTAGTTCAGTGCTTTCTGTGGTCATGGAGCAGCCAGTGGAAAATACGGATTGTAGGGGTGTTCTGGAGTTGCTGCCCCTCTCACACTCTTACTTCTGTCAAGGCGTGTTTTGAGCTTTTGATCTTCTAAAAGAACGTAATGTTCTCTAGTTGCTCCGTGAATGGCTCAGTGTTCTGTCACTCATGGGGACAATAGGTCACGACAAATTCTACAGGGAGAGCTAGAAAATTCAAGTGCCTTGGGTGGGTGATGCCATGAATTTACATTAGAAGTACCCATCCAAGAGGGCTCAAGGTCATTGCCACAGATTCAATTACGTCAAATCACGTTATATCTACTACAGCTTTCATTGGACTGATCATGTCAACGTCATACTTTCCAAATCTGAGCTATGAAGCTAGACAAGCAGTCATCATCATGAATCAAGTCGACAATCTACTGGCAAATCCTTTTCATCCTTGTCACATGAAGAGAAATTATATATAAAATGTTTCATTGCTCATCGGCCATTGGACATAAACATTAAACAACAGATTGGAAATTGCAAATTCAACAATGAGTGGTTTGGAAGGAATCAGTGACTTACAGCAAGCTGGTCATCCAACTCGGAATTCTAAGTCAGGAAGTCAGGCTTCTTTCTAGAGCTCCGACCTGAAGATCACTAACATCATGATTCAACCTTGTTTTTTTCGGAGTTCCCAGTTGTTTGATGACAAAATTTGCCCACAAGAAGGACCGCCGTGCCACCTTCCTGTTCAAGTGAGCACAGCACAACAAGGTGAGTCCAAAAATAGGCCTTAGGCTTGTATGTCTTGTATGCTGCTACATAAATTATGTAATATGCCAGGGAGATATGTATACTCTAGCTAAGAAAGTAACACTAAGTGTATGTTGTGTAGTAAGATGTTAGTAGCCCATGTGCCTCACCCTAATAATTTGGTCCCTTTTCCCCTCATAACTTAGGCTACTGTTCTGACTTGGTGGTGCACATGTAGCCTATAGCCCGTTTTTAAAGAAATGTCATTCATTGAATCATTGAATATTGCCCCCTTTATTTATCCTACGGTTCTGACTTGGTGTACATGGAGAATAGTGTAAGAACTGCCCATGTTCTGAATTATGTCAGTGTCCATTTCAAAAGTGCTGAACAAATAGTTATATTGACCACATCCATCCTAGCCCGCTCATTAAGGTCTTAATCGAAATTACGGATTGCCTTTTATCTGCTCGTTGTTCCCTTATGCCATAGTTTGTGCATATCAACTGTCAGTAGAAATCAGATTTGATTAAGCAAGTCCGCCACATCAGCTATGTTTTTTTTTAAAGGCAGTAAATGAATGAACTGTTTCGCTGCAAGTCGAGGCTCAGCTGATAGCCAGGTGAAGCAGTGGCAAGGATTCACTCCATGGTGCTGAAAAGAAAGCTCTGCTGTTGGGAAAGCTTTATGTAGGCACCGTTTATAATAATAATATAATATAGTGCATGTATTGTTTAATGTTGTGTAGTGGCTTTGCTGGCATGCATCCTCCCAAAAATGATGTGTTTGCCCCACCAATATGTACATGCTAAAATCCCCACGCGCTGTATGTACTCACTTATAAAATATTTATGAAGGGAAAACATTTCAGTGATTTTCTTTGTATGAAAAATGGCTGTTGGGCCAACAATTAAAAGGTGTAAAAAGTGTGTCAGCGTGTGTCAGAGTGCGATGTGGGTTATCGGCATGGCACAGCGGCCGACCCTCCTTATTCCACAATTCATGTATGAATGACAACCAGTAGGCTACGGCGAAAGCAGAAATTTCTATTTCAAGTGTGACCCACATAATGACGAAGGATGGAAGTGGTTGGGCTTATTTGAACATACATTTTTAGAGTGCGCTACTACCAGTGCCTGTTTTACTGCGAAAACACAAACCAGCGAGAAGAAAGGAAGGAGGGAGTGTCTATTTCTCGGGTGGATTATTGCACTGGAGCTTCTCTCTCCATCTCACAGCCTTCCCAGCAAAGACGCAGACGGAGAGAATATCTGGGAGAAATCGGACAGCGTGAGGATAGAAAAGTAAGTGAGAAGGATTATTTGAAATATTGTCGCTTAATGTGACCGACCTGTCATTGCAAGCGCCGTGTCAGCTTTGTGTTCAACTTTTCTGAGGCCAGTGTGTGTGTGTGTGTGTGTGTGTGTGTGTGTGTGTGTGTGTGTGTGTGTGTGTGCAACCTGGACTCAGGTGTAGACTTAACATAGTAAACGTAAATCCGGGACACTCCAATCAGTATGATATGTTATGTTTGGTATGGTTTGTATTAATTTGTGGATGTCGATCATCCATTTCTTATGATATGTTACGAATTCCAGTGTGTTGTGGCTAACGTTAGGTATGTGGCTACGTGGCTAACACTAACGTTAGCTAACCTTAGCTAGGCTAGGAGTTAGAGATTGGGGTTAAGGTTAGGGTTAAGGTTAGGAGAGCTAACATGCTAAGTAGTTGCAAAGTTTGGGTTGCTAGATGTTGGCGTTATATGAGATTCAGACACGCAACCTTTGGGTTGCTAGACGTTAAACGCCCGCCCATCATCATCCATCCATCCCGACCAACCTACACACTTTATCATTTACCTTACTTAACCTTCTGTCTTATGTACCCATACCAAAAGTAACATATACTAATTTTAATTTCCTGTATTTCTGTGTACTATGTTACAGCTAGTTTATGTGACCATGCTGGTGAGTGCACCTCAATAAATCACAGATAAGTGTGCGATACATACAGTAGCTTATAAACCTATTATTAATTGTACTAGACCTATTGTCTGTTTTCCAGTTCTAACTTGTTATTTTTTACAAGTGGTAAGATGATGATGATGATGATGATTGTGGTAGTAGTGACGAGGTTGGTGTTGTTGTTGGTCATGACTGTACACTTGGTAGTGATAAGGAGAATAGTGCTGAAAAGGAGAATTAATAATGACTCATGCCATTTTCAGTCTGAAAGGTAATTTGTATGCTGACTGGCTGGCTGTGTAACCCGGACTCAAACACACACTATACAGTTAGTAGCAAGGCTGGGAGATCTGGGTCACCCACTGAGTTGAATAGCGACTGAAATCCTCTCCTCTCTTTACTTCTTCTCTCCATCCTCTACTCCTCTTAGCATCTATTAATTACCTACAGTCATGAATGCCCTATAAATCAATGGACCTGTGCATTGTGCATGGAGATACTTGTGGTTCATGCTAAATAAATACAAACACGTTTGAGGCCATTGTAAAGCTGCTCTGGGTAACTCTCCTTATTGCTTGTGCAAACAGAAGAATGAGGCCCACGACCACTCTGCCAAAGTTAACAGCTCTGGAGTTTGGCCTGTCAGTCTGCTACCTCTCACTGCTGGGAGCCTTGGCAGTCCCCTTCCCCCTCACCTCTCTCTCTTTTTGTCTCCATCTTGCTGGCCCAGTCAGCACAGCAGAGAGTGACACAAGAGAGTCACGTTCTGCTGACAAGGGATAAATAGTTAGACTGGTTCTGTAGGCTCTCTTTCTTTCCCCTTATTCCTCCTCTCATTCTCTCTCTCTCTCTCACACACACACACACACACACACACACACACACACACACACACACACACACACACACACACACACACACACACACACACACACACACACACACACACACACACACACACACACACACACACACACACACACACACACACACACACACACACACACACAGTAGTAGTAATTAAGTATAAAATCCTATAGGGGGTACTGTGTCCCTGGCTCCCCTCTGTAATAGAACTACATTCAATACCTCTACTTGTTCTTCCATCCCTTTATTGCTTTATCAGTCATCTCACTCTCATTATCTACCTTAGCAATACTCCCTCTTTTATCCCACTCCTACTCAATACTCCCCTCATCTCTCTTTCCTTCTTTCCCACTCTCTTTACTCTCGCTCTTTGCCCTCTCTCTTTCTGCGCTCATGCCTTTTCCAGGCTGCCACGTTGGCATTTCTAATGGTTCTCCCACCCAGCAGCCAGTGTACTGACTGAGGGTCTGTGTGTTTGTGTGTGTTTGCAGGAGTAATGTACAGTGCAGTAAGCCTGCAGTGTTTATTTTTTATTATTATTTCACCTTTATTTAACCAGGTAGGTCAGTTGAAAACAAGTTCTCATTTACAACTGCGATCTGGCCAAGATAAAGCAAAGCAGTGCGACAAAAACAACAACACAGAGTTACACATAAACAAATGTACAGTCAATAACACCAAATAAAATCAAAATAGAAAGATATATGTACAGTGTGTGCAAATGTAGAAGAGTAGGGAGGTAAGGCAATAAACAGACCATAGAGGTGAAATAATGACAATTTAGCATTAATACTGGAGTGATAGATGTGCAGATGATGATGTGCCAGTAGAGATACCGGGGTGCAAAACAGCAAGAGGGTACGTAATAATATGGGGATGAGGTAGTCTGGTGTGCTATTTACAGATGGGCTGTGTACAGGTACAGTGGTCGGTAAACTGCTCTGACAGCTGATGCTTAAAGTTAGAGAGGGAGATATAAGACTCCAGCTTCAGAGATTTTTGCAATTCATTCCAGTCATTGGTAGCAGATAACTGGAAGGAAAGGAGGCCAAAGGAAGTGTTGGCTTTGGGGATGACCAGTGCAATGTACCTGCTGGAGCGCATCCTACGGGTGGGTGTTGCTATGGTGACCATTGAGCTGAGATAAGGCGGGGCTTTACCAAGCAAACACTTATAGATGACCTGGAGCCAGTGGGTTTGGCGACGGATATGTAGTGAGGGCCAGCCAACGACAGCATACAGGTCGCAGTGGTGGGTAGGATGTGGGGCTTTGGTGATAAAACGGATGTCACTGTGATAGACTACATCCAGTTTGCTGAGTAGAGTATTGGGGGTATTTTGTAAATGACATCACCAAAGTCAAGGATTGGTAGGATAGTCAGAGTATGTTTGTCGGCATGAGTGAAGGTTGCTTTGTTGCGAAATAGGAAGCCGATTCTAGATTTAATTTTGGATTGGAGATGCTTGATGTGAGTCTAGAAGGAGAGTTTACAGTCTGCAGTATGTCTGACTGAGTATAAAGTCCATTGGTCTGAATAACAGAATGCCTGCAGCATGTGCTGTGATTTTTATTTATTTTAAATATTTAACCTTAATTTAAGCAGGGAGTCATGCTGACACCACAGTCTCTCTCACAGATGAGCTCTGCATGAACAAATCAATAAACAACCATGACACTATACATACTGCATTTATATACACATCAATTACACAAGGATGTTTGGAGATTTTTCTCCACATTTGATGCTCACAAAAACTAAAATCAGATTTACCTAACTCATGGCGATTGAAGGGATCTCCAGGGTCAGCCATCCCTGAGACCGTGTCTGGTAACTTATACGTCAAGATGATTACATCATATTGATCTATACAGTAGCAGCTCCAGTGTCTTCCATTCTTTGCCTTGATGCCTACATATATGAAGACTATATCTGTTTGGCCAACGTTAAACATGGGCAACAGGTAGCCTAGCGGTTAAGAGCATTGGGTCAGTAACTGAAGGTTGCTGGTTGAAATCCTTGAGCTGACTAGGTGAGCATTCT
Source organism: Oncorhynchus gorbuscha (assembly GCF_021184085.1). Taxonomy (NCBI): domain Eukaryota; kingdom Metazoa; phylum Chordata; class Actinopteri; order Salmoniformes; family Salmonidae; genus Oncorhynchus; species Oncorhynchus gorbuscha. The sequence continues at coordinate 49,819,104 of NC_060190.1, forward strand.
TTTGATATGCCCTCGATCGAGGCACATAACCCTAATTGCTCCAGGGTTGCTGTCAATAATGGCTGATCACTGGCCTTGACCCCACTCTCTGAGGGTGGCTCAGGGGGTATATGATATGCACAAATAATATACAATTCACATGCTTATAATACACACTTGTATATGTGTGAAATAGGACAAATGCACCTATCTTATAATTAAAAGGGAATATTAGCTTATTGTTGGGATGGGTGTCGGGCCTTATATTCATTTAGAGGGACATGTTCTGGTCTGGAGACATGTTCTAGTCTACAGTGGTCTGTTATTTGGCAGATAGGGTGTCATTCTATCGCAGCTTTTGATATTCTCAGCTCTCATTGTGACATCATCACCTCTTGGTCATTCCGCCTTGCATCCGCTTGTGCTGCCTGTATGCATGCTGCTGGGTTGCTATGGAAACAATTGGTCTGCTTTTACAGCAGCTGTTTACCGAAAAGCATGCGAGCGAGAGAGCACATTTACTCACACACAGACAGCACACAGACACACACACATACACAAACACACGTGCGATGCCAGGAGGGCGAGACAGACAGCGCCTGATTCTACATTGTAAAAACAAATATCCTGTTGTGTTTACAAGCAGCCAGTTACCTGTCAGTAACTGTAAGAAAAGGGTATATTAAGTTATCATACATTTTTTACAGTAATTTACAGGTAGCTGGCTGTCAGTAAGTTACTGTACAAAACAGCAGAGAGAGAGAGAGAGAGACAGAGAGAGCTGACTTGGCCTCCTCTCATCGTTGCCATTGTGTATTGACCCATCAGGTCAAACCCCCTGAGTGAGAGAGAGACAATGAGCTGTTAGATATAATTAGTCATGTGGATAATCACTTAGTGGCCTGGCCTCAGCCAACAGCCTTACATCAGCTGGTCCAACCTTGGTCCTTTAATCTAGCACCACTAACACGCCTGATTCTAATAATCAACTGCAGGGCCTTGATTAGCTGAATTTCTGTGTGTTAGTGATGGGCTGTAACAAAAGTCTGCACACCCTGTAGGTGTCCAGGAACAGGGTTGATGACCACTGCCCTTCACTGAGTACAGTAGCTCCAAGAGATGCATTTCTCATTGTTATTGATTTGCTGTTTGTGTGTCAGTTGCTGATACAACCGGGAAGATGTAGCTGAAAGTCCGTGTGTTTCTGTGTGTGAACATACCTACTGTACAACAACAAGTATTGAAAGAAAGTTATTGCCTCAAGCTAACAGTGGAGACATTTAAACCAAACGTCTAGGTTGTCATCGTTTTCATTGAAAACACATTTTCTATTATCAGGAAGCAGGAGAGCATGGCGGATACTAATGGATGCAGGCAGAACCGAGTGAGAGGGAATAGACGAACACTGACATTCCTTGATACAACTTTTGTAGTGATGAAACATGAGGATGAGATCTGGTAATTCCTATATTTGGCCCTATATTTGCTCTTCAAATAGTTCTAAGCAGTAACAGTAGCCTGCAGGGTGGTGTGACACTGTGACACACTACCTTCTTGCACTGTACTGTGCTGTAACCCTGTAAACAAAGAATGATAGCAGAATCAGTATACTGCTGTATAGCAAGTCCCCAGGCTGGTAAAACACCAGTGTAGAACTGCAGTCAGGAGTAGTGTATTAAAAGATACTACATGAACAGTTCTACGGTAGGTTTGTATATATCTGGATCTCGTCTCTGTCTGGGTCTCATGGGACCAGCACCGTTATTGTACTGTATTGGAAGTCAGTGAGTCATCCACTTTAGTGTGGACAGCCTTGTATGAGTGGAGTGAAGCCGTGTTGGACTGTGTTTGTGCTGCATTGAATTGGATTTGATGACGACGTTAGAGCAGCAGTTTTATGGCCCTAGCATTGATTGGCTCTCCTGGGTGTCCGTTTATTTAAACCCAACCCAGCAGGAACACTGTTGTTGGAACTGCTGTACGAGGGGACAATTTGTGGATATAAAGGGAACGAGCCGAGGGAGACTAACTAATTAAACGTTTGGAAAGAGATGCATGCTGATTGTGAACGACTTACGTGGGTGGAACCTCTGTCGATCTCAAAATGTTCAAGCGGTTAATTAAAGAAAGATGTGGTGAAGCAAAATCGGTTACAGATTGCAATTAATATGCTCTGCAAGGCACAACAGGAGAAAGCAATGGTGCCTCGCTAACAAGACTCTGCCTGCCGGGGTCAGAGTGGAGAACAACACCACAGCTTTTATTTGCTGTTGTGCTTTTCTTTAATCCATTATTAAAACCAAACCAAACAATAGACTGACTGGGTGGAACTCTGTACCCTCACAACAACACATGTCACTGTTTCTATGGTAACCCATCCCTGCACTCAAATGTTCCGAAGAGAAAGAAAGAAGTGTCTCTCTCTTCATTCTCTCTCTTCCTTTTATTTGTCTGTTTGCGATTGGAAGAAAGGTATGACAGCGTGACGAGAGAGAGAGAAAGAGAGAGAGAGAGCAGACAAAGACAGAAGGAGGGATGAGGGAGAGACAGAGAGACAAAGAATCTGTCTACTGCATATACACACTTTGACAGTAGTGGGAACTCTTTAGGGAATATAGTGCATTGTGGTCAAACAGTGAAAATGGATGGAGAGACGAACTAAACGTCCGTTGTTGAATGTGCCAAACCCGCACAAATTTGTACTGAAGTAAGCCAATTATGTTTGAGTGACCAATTATGTTTGAGTGAACATCCAATCTGTTCAAAAGTTAATTGCTGTAGGCAGTGGCAATTTTAGCATGGAAATGTTGGTGGGGACAAAAAAATAACAAGTGGGATGCATGCCAGCAAAGCCACAACACTAAACAATACATTAAGTGTACTATAATGGTGACAAACGGTGCCCACAAACTGTTAGGACCTACATAAAGCTGTCCCAACATCAGCCTTGTCTGGCAGCGAAACAATTCATTCAGCCTCAAAACATAGCTGTTATGGCTGACTTGCTTAAACAAATGTGGTTTCTAATAACAACTGAGATGTACAAACTATGGCATAAGGGGACGACAAGAGGATACAAGGCAATCCGTAAATTCGATTAAGACATTAATGAGCGAGCTAGGACAGACGTAGTCAAAATAACTATTTGTTTAGCACTTTTGAAATGTACAGCGACAGAATTCAGAACATGGGCCGTTCTTACAGTGTTCTCCCTGTACACCAAGTCAGAACCGTAGGATAAATAAAGGGGACATATAAGCAGACAATGAAAGCTCTTACAATATCCAATGATTACATTTCTCTAAAACAGGTTGTAGGCTACATGTGCACCACCAAGTCAGAAAAGTAGGTGAAATTAAGAGGGGTAAATAGACCAAATTATTAGGTTGAGGCACATGGGCTTCTAACATGTTACTACACAACATACACATAGTATTACTTTCTTAGCTACAGTATATATATCTCCCTGGCGTATTACATAATTTATGCAGCAGCATACAATACATTTTTGGACTTATCTTGTTTTGCTGTGCTCACTTGAAGAGGAAGGTGGCGCAGCGGTCCTTCGTGGGCAAATTTTGTCATTAGAGTCTGGCATTCTTTGGATTTATGGTTCTTTCAAAACAACTGGGAACTCTGGAAAAAAACAATGTGAATCATGATGACATCATTGATCTTCAGGTCATAGCTCTAGAAAGAGGCCAGATTTAGATTTGGATTTGTATGACCATTCAAAACGTATTTTCCCAGTCGGAGCTTGTTTATTCCCGACTTCCCAGTTGTCTTGAACTCACTATCAGGTTTTCGCAGTTCTGAGTTAACAGATATTTTGAGCGCGGCACAAATCATGCTACATTGACAGGATGGGTAATGTTGAATGTTTATCATTTTAAACTTGGAAAAGAGCCCTTTAATCCCAGATTTGGGACCACAGCCACTCCACTGAATAGCAGGCTAGTGATTGCTATGCAATGCTTGCAGTTAGCCACTGTCACTGATTCCTTCCAAACCACGTATTGTTGAATTTGCGATTTCAAACTTGTGTAATGTTTATGTCCAAAGGCCGATGAGCACCGATACGTTTTATCTATAATTTATCTTCATATGACAAGGATTAGAAAGGATTTGCCAGTAGATCGTCGACTTGATTCATGATTATGACTGAAAGTATGATGTTGACATGATCAGTCCAATCAAAGCTACTGTACATATAACGTGATTTGGCATCATTTTATCTGTGGCCAATGACCTTGAGCCTTCATGGATGGGCACTTCTAATGTAACTCTATGGCAGCACCCAAGGGGCTAGAATTTTATAGCTCTACCCTTAGAGTTGGCGGTGACGTAGTGTCCCCATGAGTGACAGAACACTGAGCCTATCACGGCGCAATGCTCCATATTTTCTGCTGGCTTGCCCCACCACCATAGAAAGCACTGAACTAGGCTGAAACACCTGCATTTTGGAGCTGCCTTACTCAAGAAAACAACAAAGAGACCATGTTTGTATGCAGCTTTACTAACTCAATGATATATATATATTTTTTTACATTGTTTGTAAACTGATATGTGACTCGCATTAATGCCAAAATAACATGCAAAACAGGCAAGCCAGAAAACAAGTGAATGACGGGTCGCCACTGGCTGTAGGTTGCTTTGATTAGAAGCATCTGCTCATTGACCATATAATGAGTCATTGGGAAATTAGATGAGGCCTCTTTATGTCCTTCCTGTTCCATACTAACCATCCTTCTCTCTCATTTCCTGCAGGACCCAGTCTGAGCCAGTAGTAAACTCCAGTGGAAGAGCCTCTGCCTGGGCTTTGCAGACCTGGCTTTACCCCTATCTTTCCACCTTGGTCACTGGATCTCCTGACAACACCACTTTCGTAGCTCTTCCCCAAGACACGGCTCTATACCCCGGGGTGCTAACCCTGTCCATCTCCCTCTGGTTCCCTGGACCCACTTCACCTTCACCTCTCCCCCAGCAACCCTTCCCTTCCCTGGGCTGAGATAGAGATGTCTGTGCCCTCGGCCCATGAGTTTCACTGGCAGAGCCTGGCACGGCTGCCCAGCGGGCGTGTCTACCACTCCCTGGCGGAGGTGGGGGGGCAGATGTACATGCTGGGGGGCTGTGATGCTGCAGGGAGGCCCTCCCCAGCCTTAGAACTCTACTCTCCAGAGGTAGGTTGACGCACACACACACACACACACACACACACACACACACACACACACACACACACACACACACACACACACACACACACACACACACACACACACACACACACACACACACACACACACACACACACACACACACACACACACACACACACACAGGATTAAACAAAGAACACACACAGTTCAAATATAACAGGACTAAACAACCATGTAATTACACTTTATTGATTGTTGTTATCAGGGGGACCGGTGGCTGAGCCTTCCCCCCATGCCCACCCCTCGGGCAGGTACGGCCGTGGCGGTGCTGGGCAAGCAGATCCTGGTGGTGGGCGGTGTAGGGGATGACCAGCGCCCTCTGAAGGTGGTGGAGGTGTACAACACAGAGGAGGGGAGGTGGAGGAAGAGGAGCGCCCTCAGAGAAGCACTGATGGGGGTGGCCATCATTGTGAAAGGTGTGTAGGGTGGGGGTTGCTCACTGTTCATAGTTAGTTGCACATTCTATACATGACCAGAAACATGTTTTTGGCTCAGTTTTTACCTCCTCCCCTCCCTCCTCTCTCTCCCCCCCTCTCGCTGTCTTTGTCTCTCTTTCTCTCTCTCACCTCTCTGTAGATGGACGTGCGTTGGCTGTAGGGGGTATGGGTGCAGACCTGCTCCCCCGTAGTATACTGCAGCAGTATGACATGAGGAAGGACGTGTGGGCACTACTGCCCCCTATGCCCACACCGCGGTATGACGCTACCGCACACCTGCTGGGCAACAAGATCTACGTGGCAGGTAAGGAAAGGGTGTGTGTGTGTGTGTGTGTGTGTGTGTGTGTGTGTGTGTGTGTGTGTGTGTGTGTGTGTGTGTGTGTGTGTGTGCGTGCGTGCGTGCGTGCGTGCGTGCGTGCGTGCGTGTGTGCGTGTGTGTGTGTGCATGTTTGCATGTGTAATGGGAAGGAGGAAAGGGGATACCTAGTCAGTTTCACAACTGAATGCATTCAACCGAAATGTGTCTTCCGCATTTAACCCAACCCCTCTGAATCAGAGAGGTGTGACTTCCGCATTTAGCCCAACCCCTCTGAATCAGAGAGGTGTGTCTTCCACATTTAGCCCAACCCCTCTGAATCAGAGAGGTGTGTCTTCCGCATTTAACCCAACCCCTCTGAATCAGAGA